>NC_090651.1:371432729-371746479 GCF_040937935.1 Hyperolius riggenbachi
GCATAGACCAGTCACATGACTATCAGTACTTGGTTATGCATGATTGGCTGGTGCAGAGCAGGGTGGGGAGGCATGAATTGGATCGGGAGAAAAAAAAAGAGGACCCAGCAGCAGTAGAAGGTAATTACATGGGGGCAGCACCACCATCTCTCTCATAAAACAGTGGGCAGAACACAGTGTGTGTGTGTGTGGTGTGTGTGCATACAGTGTGTTTGTGTGTGTGTACAGTGTGTGTACAATGTGTGTGTACAGTGTGTGTGTGTGTGTGTGTGTGTGTGTGTGTGTGTGTGTGTGTGTGTGTGTGTGCATACAGTGTGTGTAAAGTGTGTGTGTGTGTCCAGTGTGTGTGTACAGTGTATGTGTCTGTGTGTGTGTGTGTGTGTGCGTATAGTGTGTTTGTGTGTGTGTACAGTGTGTGTACAATGTGTGTGTTCAGTGTGTGTGTGTGCCTGTGTGTGTGTGTACAGTGTGTGTGTGTGTGTGGTGTGTGTGCATACAGTGTGTGTGTACAGTGTGTGTGCGTAGTGTGTGTGTGTGTGTGTGTGTGTGTGCAATGTGTGCGTACAGTGTGTGTGTGTTGTGTGTGAATACAGTGTGTGCGTGTACAGTGTGTGTGTACAGTGTGTGTGTGCACATTGTATGTGTGTGTGTTTCTGTGTTCAGTGTGTGTACAATGTGTGTGTACAGTGTGTGTGTACTGTGTGTGTTGTGTGTGAATACACTGTGTGCATACAGTGTGTGTGTGTGTGTGTGTGTGTGTGTGTGTGTGTGTGTGTGTACAATGTGTGTGTACAGTGTGTGTGTGTACAGTGCGTGTACAATGTGTGTGTGTGTGTGTGTGTGTGTGAATACAGTGTGTGTGTGTGTGAATACAGTGTGTGTGCGCGCTCAGTGTGTGTGCGCCTATACAGTGTGTGTGTGTGTGTGTGTGTGTGTGTGTGTGTTGTGTGTGAATACAGTGTGTGCGTAAAGTGTGTGTACAGTGCGTGTACAATGTGTGTGTACAGTGTGTGTGTGTGTGTGTGTGTGTGTGTGTGTGTGTGTGTGTGTGTGTGTGTGTGTGTGTGTGTGAATACAGTGTGTGCGTAAAGTGTGTGTGTACAGTGTGTGTACAATGTGTGTGTACAGTGTGTGTGTGTGTGTGTGTGTGTGTGTGTGTGTGTGTGTGTGTACAGTGTGTGTGTGTGTGTGTGGTTATACAGTGTGTGCGTACAGTGTGTGTGTGTTCAGTGTGTGTGTGCGTATACTGTGTGTGTGTGTGTGTGTGTGTACAGTGTGTGTGTGCGTATACAGTGTGTGTGTGTGTGCGTATACAGTGTGTGTGTGTGTGTGTGTGTGTGTGTGTGTGTGTGTGTGTGTGTGTGTGTGTGTGTGTGTGTGTGTGTGTGTGTGTGTGTGTGTGTGTGTGTGTGTGTGTGTGTGTGTGTGTGTGTGTGTGTGTGTGCTCAAATTTCAGTGATGACTGTATAAGATCTCTGCAGTGACAAGCAAAATCAATATTAGGTGACAAAATGATTTCAAAGCCCTTTTTGTAGGGCGCTGTGGTTATTGTGGTTACATATATTTCACATCACTATCTATTTCCTGTTATACCTTGTCAATGTAAATTCTGAAACTGTAAAAACTGACATGTGATATTGTCTTTCTTCACTCAAAACTGCTCATTTCATGATTTCACCCTGGGGTAAAGTGATACTAAAGCAAAAAAACAAAACAAACAAGCAAACAAAAAAACTATAATGAATTGTATGTGTAGTACAGCTCATTAATAGAACACTAGCCGACCCGCGGCGTATCATACGCCGCAAAAGAGGGTAGAGGGCAGGAAGGGGGTATTGGGCACAGCTGCGGGGAGGGGAGTTGGACCCCCCCCTTAACTGGGTTCCCCATGTGCACTCCCCCTCCAGCTTAAGCTCAGCAGGAACCCCACTCCCTCACCTGGATCCCCCATGTGCGCTCCCCCATCTGCTTAAGCACAGTAGCAGCCGCCACTATTAGTAAGAGGCAGCGGGCGGGGATGACTCACCTCTTCCGTGTTCCATCGTGCGTTCCACTGTCGTCACTTCCTGCACTGGCGCACACTGTATTGGTGTAATTTGCCTTTTTAAAACAGAAGGAAATCTGCAATAATTCAGCTATAAATGAACATTTGTGGTTACCCACAATGCACTGCTGCTGAATATGCAAGTTCCCCCTTTCCCCCTTAGTAGGCCAAGCAAGCATCCAGAACCACTGATGTATAGCAAGCCTATAGCTTTAAATTTTACACAGCCATATCAACCCCACATGTGAAAGCCTGTTTCAGACTTTTGGTCCTCATCTGTACACGGCAAGGATTGATAAGGCTGTATGAGATAGGGCTTGGACCAGTACAACAGAGTAACCAAGCAGCTCAGGGTGACCCAAACCAATCGGAATGTATAGGTGGATAAAAGGGACCAAAAAGACCTTCTACAAAAAAAATCAAAGCTTGGTGTAATTTGCCTTCTTAAAACAGAAGAAAATCTGCAATAATTCAGCTATAAGTGAACATTTGTGATTACCCACAATGCACCGCTACTAAATATGCAAATTATTCCTTTTCACCCTTGGTAAGTTAAGCAAGCCTATAGCTTTAAAGGTAACCTTAAGTGTGGCAAAAAAAATCACATTTATTCACCTGGGGCTTCCCTCAGCCCCCTGCAGCCGATTGGTGCCCTCGCCATGTCTCGGAGATCCTCCCGTCCTCGCCGCCAATTCCGGTTTGGCCGTCAGGCATGGGAACGCGAGTGATTCTTCGCGTTCCCAGCCATAATATTGCCCCCTATGCTGCTATTGCAGCCTCCTGGCCGCAATAGCAGCATAGGGGGCGATATTGTGGCTGGGAACACAAATAATCACTCGCGTTCCCATGCCTGTCGAGTCCTGACGGCGAAAACAGAAGTGGTCGCCGGCAAGGGGCAGGAGGATCTCCGAGACACAAGGGCACCGGTCAGCTGCAGTGGGCTGAGGGAACTCCCAGGTGAGAAAATATCATTTATTTTTGCCACACTTAAGGTTACCTTTAAGCTTTACACCATCATATCTAACCCACATGTGACAGCCTATTTCAGCCATTTGGTCCTCATCAGTACATAGCAGGGATTGATACGGCTGTATGAGATAGGGCTTGGACCAGTACAACAGAGTAACCAAGCAGCTCGGGGTGACCCAAACTACTAAGAATGTATTGGAGGATAAAAGAGACCAAAAAGCCTTTCTACTAAAAAAAAAGCAAAGCTTGGTGTAATTTTCCTTCTTAAAACAGAAGCAAATCTGCAATAATTCAGCTATAAGTGAACATTTGTGGTTACCCACAATGCACTGCTACTGAATATGCAAATTATCCCTCTTTGCCCTTGGTTTGATATGACACTACTTCTTCTTCTTGCTTGGACCAGCCCCTTCTTCTTGCTTGGACCGGCCCTAGGGGCAGGGCGCTACTTCTTCTTCTTGCTTGAAGGTTGAGGCACTTACTCTATTATATATATAGATTAGTAGCAAAGAAAGTGTCTAATATTTTTATTTTCAGCTATATCGTTTTTTTTGTTTTTTATAACATTGCATCACTCTATCATATTTGCAATTATAAACAACACTGAATTTTCAGCTATGAAACAGAGCAGAGCTAATGACCCATTGAACTCTCCTGCAGTAAAAGTTATCTGAAGCTGTTTTTCACTGTTTCTTTGATGTACAAGTGCTTCAGAAAATAGGCCTGTCTTCAACCTGGACAGCTCAGAGAAGCATTTTTGCATATGAACTTCATTAAAGGATACCCGAGGTGACGATATTACTTAGTGAGATAGACATGTGTATGTACAGTGCCTAGCACACAAATAACTATGCTGTGTTCCTTTTTTTCTTTCTCTGCCTGAAAGAGTTAAACATCAGGTATGTAAGTGGCAGACTCAGTCCAGACAGGAAGTGACTACAGTGTGACTCTCACTGATAAGAAATTCTGACTATAAAACACTTTCCTAGCAGAAAATGGCTCCTGAGAGCAGGAAAGAGATACAAAGGGTCAATAGTTCATAGATTTTAGCTCTGGCATACTTCAATGAATGTGTCATTGAGCAAAAGGAATAAAACAGTTAAAACTTAAAAAGTAGATTTAAACATAAAATAAAACTGTGGAACATCTTAAAAAGTCATTTTTTTGGAGAAGGAAGGTAGATACAATCGTATATTTCATTCGTTTATTTTCGCCTTGGGTGTCCTTTAAAGAGAACCCGAGGTGTGTTTGAAAAATCCTATTAGGACACAGAGGCACATTGTGCATACAATGCCCATCCTCTGTGTCCTTACAGTGCCCCCTAAGTCTCCTCCCTGCGCTCTGCTTTCCCCCATAAAAAATAAAAATGCCAGGCTAGCGACACGCAGATTGTCGCTAGCCGGCTGTTTACTTAAGGCTGTCAGTCACCACCGCTCCCCCGCCTCCTGTATATCGCGGCTCCCCGCCTGCGTCCCTTCCCTCCCCGCCTCTGTAAGCTTCCTCCAATCGGCTTACGGAGGTGCGGAGGGAAGGGATGCAGGCGGGGAGCCGCGCTATAGAGGAGGCGGGGGAGCGGTGGTGACTGACATCCTTAAGTAAAGAGCCGGCTAGTGACAATCTGCGTGTCGCTAGCCTGGCATTTTTTCTTTATGGGGGACAGCAGAGCACGGGAGGGGGGGGGGGGAGACTGGGGGGACACTGTAGGGACACAGAGGATGGGCATTGTATGCAGAATGTGCCTCTGTGTCCTAATACTGTAGGATATTTCAAACCCACCTCGGGTTCTTTTTAACCACTTCACCTCCAAAGATTTTTTACCTTAAAAACCAGAGCAATTTTCACCTGTCATTGCTCCTTTCATTAATTCGCCTATAACTTTATTACTACTTATCACAACAAAATAATCTATGTCTTGTTTTTTTTCATCACCAATTAGGCTTTTGGGGGATACTTTTTGCTAAGAATTATTTTATTCTAACTGCATTTTACAGGAAAAATTAGAACAAAAAAAAGAGGGAAAAAATCTATTATTTCTCAGTTTTCGGCAATTATAGTTTTAAAGTAATACACACTACCGTAATTAAAACCCACACATTTACCCATTTGTCTCGGTTATTGCAACGTTTAAAATTTTTCCCTAGTACAATGTATGGCGCCAATATTTTATTTGGAAATAAAGGTGCATTTTTTCAGTTTTGCGTCCATCACTAATTATAAGCCCACAAAGTAACAGTAATATACCCTCCTGACATACATATTAAAAAAGCATAGTTCCCTAAGGTAACTATTTATGTAATCTTTATTGATATATATCATTACACAGCAAAAAAAAAAAATCAACAGGTGATTGGAATGGTGAATTAGATATAGGTAATAATTACCATAGTAATTATTAGTAATTATCATAGTTACATAGTTACTATGTAACTATGTATTGTTATGTTTTAAGGTCCTCTCACTTCAAAAACAGTATAATAATATTAAATCATCAAGATATTAAAAGCACAATACACCTCAAAGTGCCAGTAAACAGGATTTAAATCTCAGCACGGTGGCGTAGTGGTTAGCGCTCTCGCCTTGCAGCGCTGGGTCCCTGGTTCGAATCTCAGCCAGGTCAACATCTGCAAGGAGTTTGTATGTTCTCCCCATGTCTGTGTGGGTTTCCTCTGGGCACTCTGATTTCCTCCCATATCCCAAAAACATACAGATAAGTTAGTTGTCTTCCCCCTAAATTGATCCTAGACTAGGATACATACACTACACATACATAGACATATGAGTATGGTAGGGAGGGATTAGATTGTGAGGCTGTTTAAGTGACAGTTAAAGAGGAACTCCAGTAAAATAATGTAATAAAAAAAGTGCTTTATTTTTACAGTAATTATTGATGAATGATTTAGTCAGTGTTCGCCCATTGTAAAATCCTTCCTCTCTCTGATTAACATTCTGACATTTATCACATGGTGACATTTTTACTGCTGGCAGGTGATGTCAGTGGAAGGAGATGCTGCTTGCTTTTTTGGCCGTTGGAAACAATTGCAAACAGCTATTTCCCACAATGCAATGTGGACCATGGTCCTGACATCACACTGTGGGAGGGGTATCGCCACAATATCATACAGTCCCCCCCCCCCCCCCCTCCGATGATCCGTTTGAGAAAAGGAATAGATTTCTCCTGGGAAAGGGGGTATCAGCTACTGATCGGGATGAAGTTCAATTCTTGGTTACGGTTTCTCTTTAAGTTAATAGACAATATACTCTGTACAGCGCTGTGGAAGATGTTGGCATTATATAAATACTTAAAGTGAATGGGAACCGCATTTTAAAAAAAATGAAGTAAATACTTACCTAAGGAGAGGAAAGGCTCTGGGTTGTATAGAGCCTTCCGTCTCCTCTCTCGGTGCTCTCTATCCTGTGCTGGCTCCCCCCCGTTTCAATCCCCCACCGAAAGGGTATTTGGAAGTCTTCGGGAGCCGTGTCCTCCCAAAGACGTGCGGCTCCGTACTGCACAGGCGTGAGCGTGCAAGAGAGCGTGCTTGTGCAGGAGCAGTACAGGGCCGCCCTTCTTCAGGAGCACTCGAGCTCCCTGAAGACTTCTGAAGCCTCCTTCGGCCGGGTAAAGCAGTATTTGACTAATTTAGTCACTGCTACCGGGCGAGCCAGCACTGGAACAAGGGGACCAGGAGAGGAGCGGGAAGGCTCTATAGGACCCAGAGCCTTCCCTCTCCTTGGGTAAGTATCTGTCTAATTTTTTTAATTGCGGTTCCCAATCTCGCTTCAGCTCTCGTATATAGCAGGGGCACGTGTGCCCCTGCTAAAACGCCGCTATCCCGCGGCTAAACGGGGGTCCCTTCACCCCCAACCCACCCCCCGCAATAGTTGGTCGGAAAGTTGGTCGTAGGGAATTGTCTTCCTGGAGGCAGGGCTAATGGCTGCAGCCCTGCCTCCAGTCGCGTCTATCAGACGCGCATCGCCGCCTCTCCCCCGCCCCTCTCAGTGAAGGAAGACTGAGAGGGGCGGGGGAGAGGCGGAGATACGCGCTGACAGACGCGCGTGGGGCAGGGCTGCGGCGGTTAGCCCTGCCCCAACCAGGAAGCGCTCCCCCGCACTACGGAGGGGATTTGGGGGGACAGGGACCCCCGTTAAGCCGCGGGATAGCGGCGTTTTAGCAGGGGCACAAGTGCCCCTGCTATATATGAGGTCTGAAGCGAGATTTATTCTCGCTTCAGACTCTCTTTAAAGAGACTCTGAAGTCTCTTTTTTTTCTTGTTTTGTCATAAAAACCTCTGAAGCATGAATGCCTCAGTTAAATCGCAGGATCCACGCGGCAGCTAGGTGATTTATTACACTGAAATAGCCCTGCAGAGCTCCGAGGCTCACAGGGCTTCACTTCCTTGAAGAGGTTGAGCTTTGAGCTGTAGCTCTGCCTGCTCCGTGGTCAATCTCTGCTGATCGCCGCCTCTCCCCGCCCCTCTCAGTCTTCATTCACTGAGAGGGGAGGGGAGGAGGCGGAGGCCCGCGGAGATTGATTGCGGAGAAGCTGAGCTACAGCTCAAAGCTCAGCCTCTCCAGGAAGAGAAGCCCTGCGTGTCAGGGCAGCATGATCTGCGACCTGCACAGTCATAGAACTTTGCAGGTCAATTACTCTTTAATAAATCACCCAGCTGCCGCGGGGATGTGGCGATTTAACTGGGGCATTCATGCTTCAGAGGTTTTTATGACAAAAACAAGAAAAAAAAGAGACTTCAGAGTCTCTTTAAAGTGAATGGGAACCTTCACTAATGGCCCATACTCACGAGGGACAATTGTCGCCGCAACACGCGGGACGCGCGTGTTGCGGCGACAGGTCGCCCGTGAGTATGGGCCGCGCGCACACCGAACTGTCACCCGAAACGGGCGCGCACCCCGAATTGTCGCCTGTCGCTGAAGTCGCCAGGCGATTGAAATGTTCAATTGCCTGGCGACAGTCGCCGCCGCAACTGTCGCTAGTCCGCGTGAGTACGCGGACTAGCAACAGCAACCTCCATTGAGGTACGCAGAGCTTCCGGTGAGCTTCTGGCGGGGGGAGGAGGAACGTCGGAAAAACAGCTTCCGTCGCGCCGCTGGTCCCTCTTCCGCGTGTACGCGGAGGGACCTGGCGAGGAGCTGTCGCCGGCCTGTCGCCCACACGCTCACGTGTGCTGGCGACAGGCCACTTTTATCGCCCGTGAGTATGGGCCATAAGACTTTAGAGTTTCTTCAGAGTCTCTTTAAAGTGAATGGGAACCTTCACTTTAAGACTTTAGAGTTTCTTCAGAGTCTCTTTAAAGTGAATGGGAACCTTCACTTTAAGACTTTAGAGTTTCTTCAGAGTCTCTTTAGGCTAATTTCACACCAGGACGTTGCGTTAGAGGGGGCGTTAAGGTCGCATAACGTCCCCCTAACGCAACGCCTGATGGTGTTGGAGCAGGACGCTACCAAGAGCCGCGTTACAAGCAGCTCTTGGTGCGCCTGCTCTTGCGGAGGCACTGCGGAGACCACGTGAGCGGAGCTCTCCGCATCACGTGGTCCCGCCGGCCAATCGCCGCACAGAGCGGCTGCTCCAGGAAGTAAACACTGCACGTCACGACGTGCAGTGCATATTAATTAGCCATGTGCCTGGCCGCTCTCCGCTCCTCCCCAACATTACTGAGCATGTGCAAGCAGTCTAACGCGGCTCAGCCGCGTATAAAGTACTGCATGCAGTACGTTGGCTTGTGACGCAGCGTTACAATGTAATGCAACGTGGGCACTGTGAACAGCCCCGTTGATTTTTCATTACTGTGCGGTGGGCTGCGTTACAGGCTGCTCTAACGTGCGCCTGTAACGTCCCACTGTGAAAGCAGCCTTAAAGTGAATGGGAACCTTCACTTTAAGACTTTAGAGTTTCTTTAAAGAGTTTCTTTAAATAAATAAATAAAAATTTAAATCATACAAATGTAAGGATTATGTGTAAATAAACATACCTATGTGTTGTATACAACTGGGGGATATGGATTGTCCCAATCAAAAACAGGGTATAAACCTGTAAGGCAAAATTGACTAATTCCAATATTGTCAAAGGCCTGGTGCACACCAGAGGAGTTTTTCTGAGCGTTTTGAGTTTTTAAATCTGCTGCTAATGTTATCCTATGTGTCTGTGTACACTGGAGCAATGAGGTTTTGTAAAAACCCCATAGCATTACATTGGGAAGAGCTTTTAGTGGTTTCAAAAGCTCTTCCCAATGTAAGGCCCAGTGCACACCGAGCGGTTTTTGGAGCGATCCGCCGGCCGCATCCGCCCGGAAAAAAGCTTGGCTAATGTATAGCAATGGGATGGTGCACACCGGCGGTTTGAGGTTTTTGCCAAGCCGCAAACGCGCCTCCTGCTGCGCGTCTGCGGTTTTCGGAGGCGTTTCGTCCCCAATGTAAAGTACCGGTATAGGAAAAACGCAAACCGCTCTGAAAAATGCTACTTCAGAGCGGTTTGCCAGGCATTTTTGTTACAGAAGCTGTTCAGTAACAGCTTTTACTGTAACAATATGTGTAATCTGCTACCCAAAAATGCACCCAAAACCGCTAGGTAGGTTTAGAGAACCTACCTAAACATGCCTAGAATCGCTCTGAAATCAGCTCCCAAAACCGCTAGCGTTTTGTGGATCTGCTAGCGGTTTTGGTGTGCACTGGGCCTAATGCTATGGTTTTTTTTTACAAAACCTCATTGCTCCAGTGTGCACAGACACATAGGATAACATTAGCAGCAGATTTAAAAACTCAAAACGCTCAGAAAAACTCCTCTGGTGTGCACCAGGCGTAACTCTATAAAGCCAACGAAAAAGTGCCGCTGTGCAAATGAGCAAAGTGCAATTAGAAGTGCAGTCAATTTTACATCAAACAACTGTACTCATGGCTAGAAAAAGAAAGAGGAACAGAGAGGACCGAGATTCACCACAACGCCGCAGTGTAATAAGAACAAGTTCCTTTATTCGGTAAGACAAAAGGACGCAACAATTTTTCACATCATATATGAAAACTAGCATACGGAATGTGAACATATGGAACAGGCCCTCCTTGTTGTTGTTTTTTTTCACACATACAATCGCATGCACAAATTTGCATGAAATGGAAACTAGCCTCTTCACATTCATTGATTTTAACACGAATGCAAATTTTCGTGGGAAATAATCACACAAGTGGAAATATAGGCCCAGTGCACACCAAAACCGCTAGCAGATCTGCAAAACGCTAGCGGTTTTGGGAGCAGATTTCAGAGCGATTCTAGGCACGTTTAGAGAGGATTTCTAAATATGCCTAGCAGTTTTTGGAGCGTTTTTGTGTAGCAGATGTCATATATTGTTACAGTAAAGCGGTCACTGAACAGCTTCTGCAACAAAAACGCCTGGAAAACCGCTCTGAAGTAGCGTTTTTCAGAGCGGTTTGGGTTTTTCCTATCCTTTACATTGAGGCAGAAACGCTTCTGCAAACCACAGACGTGCAGCAGGAGGCACGTTTGCGGCTTGCTACAATCCTCAAACCGCCGGTGTGCACCATCTCATTGAGATACATTAACCGAGTGGTTTGACAGGGGGATGCAGCCGGCGGATCACATCAAAAACCGCTCGGTGTGCACTGGGCCTTAAGGTGCGTACACACATGCGACTATAGTCGTTTGAAACGATCGTTCCACGATCATTTCAAACGACGATCGTTTGAAAAAAAGCAGCCAACGACCATTAAGTCAAACGACGGACGAGCTAGATCGTTCAAAACGAACGATCTAGCTTGGCGGATTTTTCCCAACGACGATCGTTGGCAAAAGTAGCACATCGTTGGAAACGATCGTTCGTACTAGGCTTGACATGCGCATTTCACTATTTCTCCATGGAACTTTTCATTTTTATGCGCAGGCGCAATAGGTGCTTTTAGGTGGTGTAACGTTCGTTCTAACGATGTGATCGTTACACAGATTTTACAACTAACTTTACTTAGGTCGTTCTTTCGTCAATTAAAAGTTCGTTCGTCGTTGACAACGAACGATCGTTGTCGCATGTGTGTACGTAGCATTAGCCTATATATTGAGCCAGCAGTGTCAGAACTCACAGGCATTAGACAGCAATCAACATATCCAGCTATTGCTCAGCTGTTCTGGGATATGTTCCAAGCATAATCCTGTCCTGGCACATTAGCCATGCATGATTATGTTACATTCACAAGCACTGATCTGTCTTCAGAACATAATCAGAAAATAGACAGAGACATACATTCTAATTAATGCATCCTTCCCTTGTGATGCTTAAGGGCCCGTTTCCACTATAGCGTTGCGGAATCGCCGGCAAATCACCGCAGGCGAAATCGCATGCGGGTGCAATTCCGCATGCGTTTTTTGCCGCGAATTCGCATAGGTTAGGGTAATGCGATTTTAACCATGTCACTGCCTGTGTGAATTAACATGGGTACCTATGCGAAATCGCATGCGAATTCGCGGCAAAAAACGCATGGGGAAAACGCATGCGATTTCCCTATTAAATACATTGCGTGCGATTCGCCTGCATTCCACACGCAAGCGAATTCTGAGGGCTCTGCCGTGCAGAAATATCCTGCACAGAAAAACGCACAGCAAAACTGACAAGTGGAAACAGTCCCATTCACTTGTATTGGCTGTGCGAATCTGCATGCGGGCAACACATGCGGATTTGCGATAGTGGAAACGGGCCCTAAAGGAAAAACAAGATAAAAATAAACTGAAGAGATAAACAATTGTATCTATCCTCCTTCTCCTAAAAACGGCTTTTTTTAAGATACCCCACAATTTTGTTTTATTTTTAAATCTACATTACTTTCTAGTCTTTACTGTTTTATTGTCTCTGCTCAATGACACATGCATTGAAGTATGCCAGAGCTAAAATCAATGAACTATTGACCCTTCGTATCTCTTTACTGCTTTCAGAAGCCATTTTGTGCCAGGAAAGTGTTCTATTGCTGTCATTCCTTATCAGTGAGGGTTGACACCTCAACAGAACTTGCTGCACCACTTTGCCACATGCAGTGTGAAAGCCCCATAAGAATATCATTACACGGTTCTAAGATTGTCAGTCGCCACGCAACTGACACAGTGTGTCGCCTGGGACCCACTAGAAAACGTAAAAGCGTTATCGCAATCGCTAGCGATTTGTGTTATCGCTTTGCAAGCAATTTTGGCAATAAATTCCCTGCTCCTATACAATACATTAGAATGGAAACGCTCCCAAAATGCTGCAATGCCTTGTGATTGCGACTAGCCTAATCACAATCGATCCAGTGGAATCTGCCCCATTCATTTACATTGGCAGATTGTTTATGGAAATTGCTAGTGACTGAAATCGTGACTGAAAAAAAATGTGCAAAAAAAACCAAACCAAAAATGCTCTAGTGGGTTCCAGGCCTGAGAGGACACTTCCTTTCAATAATTCAGACTTTGGTTATTGCCAACATCACCCCCTCACCCCATCAGCCCACACCATGCTAAAAAAAAACAAAACAATGGCCTCAATTCACTAAGCTTATCTCCTGTCTTTAATAACGTTTCTAGAGTTATCACCATGGTGACGAGGCATGTCGTATTCAGGAAACATTTTACCTCAGGCAAGCCTAAAGTTACCTCTTCTGTCTTTAAGTTAACTCTCCAATCCTTAAAATAACTCCAGAATTCTAAAGTTAAAGACAGGGGCCCATATGCAATTCATTTGTTCACCTGAGTTTTCTCCTAGGTGATAGTTATAAATTTGTCAATAAAATGCCTTTTAAGCCACCAGAAAGCAAATAAATACTCAAAATAATTTTGATAGTACTTTTTAATTTATTTTTTGATACTTTTTTAGTTGAAAAGTGTTGGAAAGTTATTTGAAATAGAAGATGAAAAATTATCTCCTAGGAGAAAACCAGGGGAAGACTGGGACCTTTTGGCCTGGGGGGGGGGGGGGGGGGGGAATACAAACCAGAGGCCCGTTATCATGGCAGCCCCAGCCCAAATGACGTGACACAGGCACCCCACGTCGTATATGCCAGTAGTCACGTGGAGCGCCAATGCGGAAATACAGGCAACGGGTGCACATAATACAGTTTGAGGGATAACGGCTGGGGTTTACGTCGTGTCGAATATTCGTGGTTATCGCATGCCGTGATTATCGCACCTGACAACTACATTGGCCTGAGATTTCCCAACATCTTATATTGATACATTCAACCAATTTCCACCCAAAATTTTTATCCAATTCGATAATATCAAAACGGATGGTCGATCGGCTATTAAGTCAACAGATGTATGGTCACTTTAATTCCCCAAAGCTCATTCCCCCCCCCCCACCCCACATACTCTTATGTCCTCTCCTTCGCCACTATCTCTACTAATACTTCAAATATGCCCCTCTTCCACCTCGGATATCCCCTCCCCCTTTACCAGACACATCCTTAAAGGATACCACAACTGACATGTGGCATAATGAGATAGACATGGGTATGTACAGTGCCTAGCACACAAATAACTATGCTGTGTTCCTTTTTTTCTTTCTCTGCCTGAAAGAGGTAAATATCAGGTATGTAAGTGGCTGACTCAGTCCTGACTCAGACAGGAAGTGACTACAGTGTGATCTTCACTGATAAGAAATTCCAACTATAAAACACTTTCCTAGAAGAAAATGGCTTCTGAGAGCAAGAAAGAGATAAAAAAGTGGGAAATTCTTATCAGTGAGGGTCACACTGTAGTCACTTCCTGTCTGAGTCAGGACTGAGTCAGCCACTTACATACCTGATATTTAACTCTTTCAGGCAGAGAAAGAAAAAAAGGAACACAGCATAGTTATTTGTGTGCTAGGCACTGTACATACCTATGTCTATCTCATTATGTCACATTTCAGTTGTAGTATCCTTTAATGACCTCTCTGCTGGCACCATGATCCCTGCTCCTCTAATGCTAATTTCCAAAGTTTCGATACCCAAACAAACAAACACAGAACATTTATATCACGCTTATCTCTTGGTGGACTCAAAGCGCCAGAGCTGCAGCCACTAGGACGTGCTCTATAGGCAGTAGCAGTGTTAGGGAGTCTTGCCCAAGGTCTCCCACTGAATAGGTGCTGGCTTACTAAACAGGCAGAGCCAAGATTCGAACCCAGGTCTCCTGTGTCAGAGGCAGAGCCCTTAACCATTACACTCTCCAGCCACCACCACTACCCCTCCTTCCATCACTGTTTTCACTCCCTCCCCCAACATCCATGCCTTGCTTACCTGCTTTTTATTGGTGGTCAGTGGCAGTGAATCACTGCCTGCCCACGACCCACTTCACTATAGTATGAAACCCTATAGGCCACATCCATACTCGGTACTGACAGGTGGAAGAGCCATTATGATTCGATCATAGTGAAAGAATCTGCCTGTAACAATTCATGCATGTATGGCCAGCTTTAGATGATGGTTTCTAATAACAAGATTGGAGAGAGAAGAGAGAAGGCAAAGCAGGTGCACGGCGCTCAGTACAGGTTACCCAAACCAGGAGCCCCATAGCAGCAATAATAAACTGTATGGGGCGTGTAAGGGAAATTCGGGGCTCTCGTGATCACCGTACCCCAAATTACACCTACCTCAGAGTTACAACGCCTCGGAAGGGGGAATGGTAACACCGCCAGGGAGTTTGGCCAAATACTTGAGTTGACTCTGCATTCTCAGATCGGTCCAATGTTCTATGATTGGGCTAAAATTACCGAGTTGTGGTAATGCAGTATTTCTACAAAAATCACATTTCCAATCGGTTTCCGATTTTTTTTTTACATTTTTTGAATTCTCTGATTAGCCAAATATTTTCTAATTGTTTCTGCGTTCTCTGATTGGTCCATTGATTTCGACTTCTGTGATTGGGATAAATTACCGAATTGCAGTAATGCAGTATTTCTGCAGAAATCTGGTTTCCGAGTTCCAATCGGAAATTAAGATTTCCGATCGGAAATTTCAATTCCGCGAAATCCGAATGAGCATACCTAATTCTCACACAAATGCGACATCATCAAATTACGGATGCGGCTCACAGGTTTTTACACACACTTAATAAAAAGCTAACTTTACAGAATCATGCATGTAAATGACTCGAGTTACAATGTTTACAAACGAAGTTGTCTTCATGTACAAAACATACAACACTGCTTTTTTCTGACATATTTTGTTGTTAAATGTTACAGTATTGTATAACCTGTAAGGGCTCGTTTCCACTAGTGCGGTGCGGAATCGCCTGCATTCCACCGGGGACGAAATCGCATGCGGGTGCGATTCTGCATGCGTTTTTGCCGCGATTTCGCATGCGATTCCGCATAGGTAAGGCTGTATGCGAATTTAACCATGTTACTGCCTGTGTAAATTAACATTAATACCTATGCGAAATCGCGTGCGATTTCGCGTCAAAAAACGCATGGTCACCTACATGCGATTTCCCTATTAGTTACATTAGCGGCGATTTGCGCACATTCCTTCTGCACGCGAAATCTGACGGCCCTGCCGTGCAGATTTCTGCCGCACCAAAAAACGCTGCCGCAGCCGCACAAGTGGAAACAGCCCCATCCACTTACATTGCCTATGCGCATCCGCTTGCAGCCCTTCTAAGCAGATTTATGCTAGGTTCACTATGGGACTTATAAAGCAGCTTACTGCAATGCAAGAGTGTATGCAATGCCCACTTTGCGAAGTTAGCGTTGCATGGTAACTAGTTGCAATATGGTAACGCACTGCTTGCAGTGTTACCTCTAAACGCACGCGCTGCCAGGTACAGGGAAGCATACTTTTCATTGCCTGTATGCTTTACTGTACCTACTGTATGCGACGTTAAAGTGACTGGGAACCGCATTTAAAAAAATGAGACAGATACTTACCCAAGGAGAGGGAAGGCTCTGGGTCCTATAGAGCCTTCCGGCTCCTCTCCTGGTCCTCCCGTTCCGGTGCTGGCTCGCCCGGTAGCAGTGACTAAATTAGTCAAATACTGCTTTACCCAGCCGAAGGAGGCTTCAGAAGTCTTCAGGGAGCCCGAGTGCTCCTGAAGAAGGGCGGCCCTGTACTGCACCTGCGCAAGCACGCTCTCTTGCACGCTCACGCCTGTGCAGTATGGAGCCGCACGTCTTCGGGAGGACACGGCTCCCGAAGACTTCCATATACCCTTTCGGCGGGGGATTGAAATGGGGAGGAGCCAGCACAGGATAGAGAGCAGCGAGAGATAAGACGGAAGGCTCTATATGACCCAGAGCCTTCCCTCTCCTTAGGTAAGTATTTGCTTCATTTTTTCTTTAAAAATGCGGTTCCCACTCACTTTAAAGTGACTCCGAGCCCAGTGCTGGTCGGGAGGTCCCACGCCGGCGTCCTGGCTCCTCTCCTAGTCCCCGCTCTGGAATGGCTGACCGGCCGCAGCCCGGGCGACACTCTGCTGAGTGTCGGGCTGTTCCTTCCGCGTATGACGCGGATTACGTCACACGCCAGCCGCCTCGCGTCATCACGGCGTGAAAGTACTGCGCATGCGCGATTAAAGCGCGCATGCGCCGTACTGCCGCGCCGGCCACCGTGATGACGCGAGGCGGCCAGCGTGTGACGTAATCCGCGTCATACGCCCGGGCTGCGGCCAGTCAGCCATTCCGGAGCGGGGACTAGGAGAGGAGCCAGGACGCCGGCGTGGGACCTCCCGACCAGCACTGGGCTGGAAAAAGCCCCGGGTGAGTACAACTTTCTTTTTTTACTTGAGCTTGGAGTCCCTTTAACGCAAATTAGTCCTGCCAGGTGATCTGTACTGAATGTTTGTTACTGAGAGTTCTGTGCGCAGAGGGAGATATTGCTTGCTTGGCGGTTGAAAAAAGGCTGTTATTTCCCACAATGCTACGAGGCTCACAGACAGCAAACTGTAAGGACCATGGTCATTACATCACACTGTGGGAGGGGTTTCACCACAATATCAGGCATACAGACCCCCCTTAATATAATATATCTGAGAAAAGGAGTAGATTTCTCGTGGGAAAAGGGAGTATCAGCTACTGATTGGGATGAAGTTCAGTCCTTGGTTACAGTTCCTCTTTTAGAAGGCAGCAGTGGGTTGCTGAAGATCTTTCTCATTTACCGTACTTGCCATAGCCGGCCTTTGTTATGAGCGACCGGAGCGGTCGCTCAGGGCGCCAGCTTCCAAGGGGGCGCCTATAGCTGGTTGCCTATACTGAGGGCACCTACACCTGATTTCCTATACTGAGGGCACCTATAGCTGGCTACCTTTACTGAGGGCACCAACACCTGGCTACCTATACTGGAGGCTCCTACGCCTGGCTGCCTATGTGGGGGATGGAGACTTTCAACTGACTTCCTATACTGGGGGCACCTGTGCTTGGTAACCTATATTGAGGGCACCTACACATGAGATCCTTTACTAGGGGCGCCTATACCTGGCTACCTACCTATACTGAGTCTGAGGGCGTTTTACAGGGGGGCGCACCATGGCTATAATGCGTGGTGCAAATTGTCGGTGCTGTGCTATCATTCTAAACGGGAGGGGGCTAACTGTCCCTCTGATTGTTTTTATTAATATCCCTGAAAGGTTCTAGCTTTCATTTTTAAGTGTATTCAGGATAATGCACTCTTTCCATCAATTAGTGGTTATTATTTGTATTTTTTGTATTTTTTTGTCCCAGGACATATCTCAGGAGAAAAGGGGAATTCCATATGGGCCTGTGTGCGTGGTGTGTGTATGCACGTGGGAAGAGGATGAAGGGGGGGGGGGGGGCACAAAAATCAGGTTTCGCTCAGGGTGCTGTGAAACCTAAGGCCGGCCCTGGTACTTGCAAAAATGTCAGTACTTGTGCAAACCTTTCTTTGCAATTCATCTGAAATAATGTCCATTAGGGGCCCTTTTACCACTATCACAATCACTAAACGTCAGTGATTGCGATTTGTCACTAATTTTTCTTATGTGATCGCAATTTTGCATACGCAATACACTTGCATTGCAAAATCACTTTAAAAATAGCTCCCAAATTGTGCTTTGGCCAAAATGGAATTACGGTAGTGGAAAATACCTACCGTGATTCCTATGTTAATAGCGAAAACTACCAATTTAAAAATTGCTAGCGATTTGGGATTTAACGATTCAGCAGTGCAGTGGAAAAAGGCCCTATTATAGGCCCATTCACACTAAAAAACGCAAAACGGTAGCGTTTAGCACAACCGCTTTGCGCTGATGATTTTTCCGCAATTTTAACGTGGAAAAATCATAGGACAAATATGCGTTCTTGGAGCAATCGTGATTAGCGCTTCTATAGCATGCTAATCGCTCCCCGAATCGCTAACAAATGCTGCAGGTAACGCGTTTGGCATTTGACGCTTATCGTGAATTGGCACGATCGGCAGCATCGTGGCAGTGAGATCACTGCATATACTTACTATTGCGCTAGCGCGTTAAAAAGTGCTATCGCTTCGGCGATTAGCGGAAACACCCGCTAACCACCCTAGTGTGAATGGGCCCTTAGGCCTACTTCACATTATAAATCTCCAGAGCTATCGCAAGAGCTGGGCGGTTTATTGAGCTTTTTTCAAAGTGCTTTTCCCTGCGCTTTGTGCTTAGAAGCGCTTTTGTAAGGGCCCGTTTCACTGGAGCGGTTTCCACTCCGAATCCGCAGAGCTTCCCCGCAGGCAAATCGCACAGGGAAACTGCCATAGCAAACTATGGTGCCGCCGACGGAATCGCTTGCGCTAGCGATTCGGCTGACACTGCCCACAGTTTTCGCACAGGAGGCTGCAAATCCCATAGCCGTGCATGCAGCTCATGGGATTCGCCTGCGGACACACCCGGATGTGCCGCCGTGCGTTTCACTGACGCGGCAACAAGTGGAAATGGGCCCTATTTTTCTAAGCGCATTTGCAGAGCTATTAATATTTTCACAGTGAAGTCTTGTAGCTGGAAATGATTAAATACAATGTAATTACTCATGAAAGCGCTGGGGAAATTGCTATACAAAGCGCTTTTTCAAGGGCTTCGCGATTTCCCTATACCTTCCATTGAGCCAAGAGCTCAGAAAATGGCACCGGCAGCGCTTTTGCGATCGGACAGCAATTGAACCGCTCAGATGTGAAGATTCTCATAGGGGATCATTGCACAAGCGCTTTTTAGGGCGATTTCTAAAATCACCAGCACTTAAAAAAATCTGCAGATGTTTATACTGTGAACACGCCCTTAAAGCATTTAAATAAACCATATAAATCCCTGACTTGTCCCCAGTGTTACTGAATACTATATAACTCTTCTATCCCTCTGCTTATATTGCACAACCTATACACCTAAACCAGGACCAGCAGCAGCGTTACTATGGACAGACAGAAACAAACAAAGCAAGTCACACAACTATAAGATCATAAATGAAAGATTGAGGCTTGCTCATCCTGTTGCAGGGCTGGCAGAGGTATCACATCTGTTCTCCAGGCTTGGATCTATTTATAAGGGGTAAAAATAGCGCAGCCTCTGCTATAGCGTACAAAGTGGGGCTGTCAGGGGGACTGGGCGGATAGCAGTAGCTGGGGCTGTCTGTGGGCTGTGCTGGGAACTAGTGACCTGCTGGAGGAGGCTGTGCTGCCAGTGCTTATAGGTGCGGCCGCCAGAGCAGGACGGACAGACGCATCGCTGTCACCTGTCTATCCGCAGCTGCCACCAGAAGCCCCCCAATCCTCGCTGAGCCCCCCCCCCCCCCCCCGGAGAGCACGTGCGCATAGCCACCAACTCCCTGCATAGTCCCCTCGCCTCCTGCATGGTCGGCGTGCCCCCTTCTGATAACAGGGACCCCATAATAGTGACCCCTGCGCCCCCCCCTCCCCCCCCCACCTGATGACAGTGACCCGGGTGGACCCCCCGGACACCTCAATCTGCCCCTGATGGGATTCTGGCTGGAGCGTGGAGACCCCCGGACTTCAGGCAAGTGGTTATTAGAATATATACCTGCTTGTTCCCCCTCCCAGTCCCTGCTGCCCCCATAGCTGTGCCAGGGACCACCAGGGGGCAGAGAAGACTGGCTGATGCAAGAAAGGAGGACGTTATGGCAATAAGGGCAGGTGGGGATCGGGGGGAAGCTGTAGTCAGTAGCTTGTTCTGTTCACTTCTAAAGGCAGAGCGGTGCAGGGAGAATACTGCAAGTTATTACCCGGTCTGGTTGTCGCCTTTGCAGCTTGTCTACAGTATAGCAATATTGTAACAAGTCATATAGGTGGGGGCAGGGATAAGAATGCCCCCCCATTCCAGGAGCGGAAAGCTTAGAAAGTCACTGGTTATTTGGATTTACCGTGAATGCAGCTGGAAATATTTGTTTTAAAAGCGTTTTAAGGGAATTTAATAATATTGACAATGCAAATTGAAGCATACAATTACACACCACTTCTTTTGGACGAAACTGAAGAATCAAAAGTGTATATAGAAGTGTGTGTAAAAAAAAAAAAAAAAAAAAAAAACCTTGTAATGCAGCTGTAAATAGATGGGGATTAACTATAAATTGCTGGAAACGTATTATTATATTAATTGTAGCTCTCAAAAGGAGACCTGGGCAGGTACAGGGTTTGCAGGGACTGGTCTCCATGCAGTATTGAGCTGGTGTCATCTGGGCAGTGCCAGGCTGGGGTGCAGGAAAGCAGTAGCGTGTCTGTATGGCACACATTAGTTGCTTATTAACGTTGTACACAACTGAGTAAAAAAAAAAAAAAAAAAAAAAATAGTGTTGTCACATTATATGGAAACACAATAGTGCAGTTATTTGCCAGAGTCTTAAATGCAATCTCTAATATAGGTGGCTTTTAAATGTAAAGCCTTGATATTATTATTTAGATAGCGCTGACATCTTCCTCGTGCTGTACAGAGTATATTGGCTTGTCACTGATATTTCCTGCTGCATTTTTCTAGCAAAGCACCCAGGCAGTAACTTGCTTCCTACCCCAGAGGAGGATAAAGGGGCAGAGGTCTTACCACCCCATTATCAAGTTCAAATTTTACCTGCCACCTCAACTCCTGCTCTAATAGCCTGAAACTGTGACAATGACAAACAGTGTGGTGAGGATGTAAACATTCCCTTGTTGGCACAAGACTGTAGCCTCCAGTAAAGGTGTGGGGTTGGAATACTTGGCAGAAGTTGGGACCAGTTCTGAATAAGGAGGTAAGTGGGGGGAGGACAGCTGGCGGCAAAGGGCACTGGGGCTAGCAGGGATTGTTCTCCCTTGACGTACATGGAGGAGCAGTGGGGACACTGAGCGCTATATAAAGCTGCAGCCGCGAGCAGAGCTGCTGTCAGACGTGCCGTGTTGCCCCGGTGCCATGTGACCACAGCTGCCCGCAGAAGCCCCACCCGGAACACGACGCCTGCCTGGACTCCTCTCCCCTCCCAGCAGTGACCGATGGACCCCCCCGGACTCCAGGCAAGTGCTGATCACATATACCTGCTTGCTTGCCCCCCTCTCTCCCTGATAAAAGGATTGCAGGGGCACTGGTATCGTCTCCTGTCAATAGCAGTTAAATAAAAAAAATGCTATAATCATTGTGAATTTTTAAGTCTATAGAGATACATAGTAAACGGTACCAGCGCCCCTAAAAAAAATTTCTATAGCAATCTATCAAGCGAGGGTGAAAGCAGATGATGGGGGTCATTGGGGGAGAGCTGTAGTCAGTAGTTTCTACTTGTATTGGGCAGAGCGGTGCAGGGAGAATGCTGCAAGTTACTTTCAGATCTGATTGTTGCCTTTGCAGTTTGTTAAAGTGTAGCAATATTGTAACAAGTCATATAGGCGGGGGCAGGGATAAGACTGTACCCCCAGCACTACCACCTCCCTCCTGGGGATGAACTATAAGCTGCAGGAAAACCTAACCAGGTAGAGGTCACGGGGGCAGATCTGATGGAACAGGGCAGTATGTAGAGATTGGGGGGGGGGGGGGGGGCAGGTCTGAGAGGACAAAGCAGTAGGTAGAGGGGGGGGGGGCAGATCTGAGGGAGCAGGCAGTAGGAGGGGGGGGGGCAGATCTAAGGGCGCAGGCAGTAGATAGGGGGGGGGGGGGGGTGAGGTGAGGGGACAGGCAGTAGAGGGGGGTGGGGGTCAGATCTGAGGAGGCAGGCAATAGGTAGAGGTCAGGGGGACAGGCAGTAGATGGGGGGGGGGGGGGGGGGGGAGAGACAGGCAGTAAGGTAGAAGTCAGGGCAGATCTGAGGGGACAGGCTGGGCACAAGGATAGGGCAGGTAAAGGGTTGGTTTGCAGGGACTGATCTGCTGGAGATAAGAGTGCCAGGGTGGGGTGCAGGAGAGCAGCGGCATAGTGTCTGTATGGCACACCATATTATAGCGCCGCTATCTTCTGCAGCGATGTACAGAATATATTGTTCTGTCACTGACTGTCCCTCAGAGGGGCTCACAATCTTATTCCCACCATAGTCATATGTGTATGTATCGTAGTCTAGGGCCAACTTAGGGGGAAGCAAATTAACTTATCTGCATGTTTTTGGGATGTAGGAGGAAACCGGGGTGCACGGAGGAAACCCTCAGACACGGGGAGGACATAGAAACTCTGTGCAGATAGTGCCCTGGCAGGGATTCAAATGGGGACCCAGCGCTGCAAGGCGAGAGTGCTTACAAGATTTTGTGGGCTTATAAAATATATATAATGCTCATTGACTCCTACTGCAATGTGTTTCTGAGAACAATGTACAGGATATAACAGTCCGTTATGAAATTCTGCACTTATGTGAATGAGGTACTTTTCAAATGTCCTTGTGGATTTACACAATGGCTATCATTCATGTTTTCCCGCATTGATTCCCCTTACCGACAGCTCCTTTATGAATGATAGCCATTATGGGTTGCTGAACGCGAATAAAAACGCAGTCGGGCTGTCAGCGGTGCGCTACTGCCACCTGCAGGTTGGGAGATGCAGGAAACAAATGAACTACTGTTTGTCACCCCGAGCTGCTTGCATGTCTTGTCAGGGAAGGAAACAATAATATTTAGGTATTGCTTTCCAGCTGAGTGTTCATAGCATTGGCCAACTCCGTCTCCTTGCGGCCAACTGTTACTATTAGGCTGAGTCATACATTACTCAATGGCTTCATCTCGGGGCCCTTTTGGTACGTTTTGAGATGGCAATAACCGATAGACCAAATGTAAATAAACCTGAATAAGTGTTCATAGTCAATTAAACATATTAAAAGTTTTAAAAATCTTTATCGTAATGCATTACTTCACAGCGCAGTAGTGAGATCAGACAGGGCAGTCTATGCACCTCTGATGTTCTTGTGTATCACACAGTATATGCGCTGACGAAATGCGCCTGCAACGTGTATAGTGTGAATAAGGCCTTATAGCTGGATTTTATATGCAAAGCCTTAATATTTGTATATGTATTTTATATAGTGCAGACATCGTCCACAGCGCTGTACAGAGGATATATTGTCTTGTCACTAACTGACCTTCAGAGGGGCTCACAATCTAATCCCAACCATAGTCATAAGTCCATTGTTATCTAGGGACAATTTTTTTTTTTTTTTTTTTTTTTTGAGGGGGAAGCCAATTAACATAACACAGTGTTTTTGGAGGTGGGAGGAAACCAGAGTGCCCGGGGGAAACCCACACAGACACGGGGAGAACATACAAACTCTGTGCATATTGTGCCCTGGCTGGGATTTAATCCATGGACTGAGCGCTGCAAGGCGAGGGCACTAATACTGTAAAGTATAAAGTATGTTTTTGTAATGCACAGGGCTGTGGCGTCGGAGTTGGTGTCAGGGAGCCATAGCAACTTTGGGTATCTGGAGTCAGCAATAACGCACGCTCCTAATAAATTTAAACTGTATTTAAAAGAGAAAATATATAAAAAATGTTCTCTTTCTCAGATATTAGCCATCATAAATAACTTATACAGTAACAGCAGTACTAAGTCCACAAAAATGAAATAAACCAATCAAAAATCAAATTGCTTGTTCTGATGCAATGAAGCAGTCACCCTTAGATGTACCCACTGTTAGGTAGCCTAGGGCCTGATCAATGTTCTTGGTTCCGGTCTGCACCCTCTACAAGTACTTTTACCAAGG
Organism: Hyperolius riggenbachi; assembly: GCF_040937935.1. Taxonomy (NCBI): domain Eukaryota; kingdom Metazoa; phylum Chordata; class Amphibia; order Anura; family Hyperoliidae; genus Hyperolius; species Hyperolius riggenbachi. The sequence goes on from NC_090651.1 coordinate 371,456,829, forward strand.
ACTGGCTTTGATTTCTATTTAACTACAGCAATATCCTAAGTTTAGTTAAAATGCTTCTCTGGTGTACATAAAAAAGGTACAGTAATGCTTAAAAGTTAGAATGTCCCAACACAATGTCTGTATGTTTAGTAAGATTTACTGGAACCCTGTATCAGCTAGGTTCCAGTGCATCGATCTGCCCCCTTACAGAAATTGGCCTTGGCCTTTTTTCTATTAGATAAAGAAAAGGTGGAGACCTTTTTCTTCAAAGTGACAGGGCTACACGCTGGAACCCAGCTGATATGGGGCTCCGGTGAATCCTATTATACAGACAACATGCCCGGCTGTGCATTGGCAATGACAGGCCGGGATGGCTGACTGGGTAGAGTGTCAGCTTCCTGGCCAGGAGCTTGTTTCCAAAAGCAGATGCCATCTTAATATAGCTTTAAAATTCATAAGCTTTGACAGTGATGAAATGCCTTTTATGTTGCATACTTTCAATCAAAAAGATTGCTATATGCAAATAAGAGTATTTGGAATCATAAACTTTGGAGTAGGTGGAAGACTAAATAAAAGGAGTCTAAAGCAATATAGACAAAATAGGCAAACAAAAAGGCGCTTTGAGTCCGCCAGAAGAAAAACCCTTCATTTGTAAAAATACGGCGTGTGTACGCGCCTTAAAGGTGTTCATGTGACAAAAGGCCTGCCACTTGTCACTCAATCTGAAGATAAGTGGAACAGTTTACACAGACGTGTCCCTGCAGAGATTTTGGCAGGCAGCCAAGATTATGACACGGGAGTGCTGTAGCACGAGATCTGACTCTGCAAGACTTCACCAGACTAAACTGCTTTGCAGGATGCGGACTTGAAAGGACTGCTGGGCTCTTGCAGACTCTGTCTGCTGCCCCCCTACTATTTTTTTTTTTTGTTTTGTTTTGTTTTTTTTTTTGTTTCCTCCCTCCCCACTTTTCCTTCCTACCACTGTACTGATTACATTTTTGTTTTGCAGACCTCAGGGAGTGAACTACTTATCAAAGCCGCTGCATTTCTCCACGTGGGCACCCCTGGAACCTCTGGCTGATCCGCAGCCACAAATCAGACATGGATCGGCAGCCACAAATCACAGACAAGGAGTGGTAAGTGATCATTGGATCATTCCAACTCCGTATTACCACCTTTCTGTCATCACCCCCCCCCCCCCCCCCCCAGTGGCTGATAGAGTGGTCTTGCGTTGCATCATGGGACAGATAATGTTTATTTCCTGATCCACTGTTATAATTTTTGTCATTGTTGTAATAGGTGGCAGTTTTAGGGTAAGAGGAGGTGGAGATGTTGGGGTGGCAGATAAATCTTTGAACTTGAGAATGGGGTAGTAAAATGTCTGTCTCATTATCCGCCTTTGGGGCAGGAAGCATGTTACTGGGTGCTTTGATTTACCCCAAAAAATGCAGCTTATAGCCCATCTATATCCATTTCCTGTTGCAAGTCCCAAATGCTTTGCAGGTTGTGCTGGAAGTTTTTAGTCCTCTGAGTCCTTCAAAAACGAGGCCTCAATGTAGGTTAGAAGGTGGAGCTGTCACAAGGCAGACCTGCAGGGACAGGCTGGGTTGGAGGGTGGCAGGGACAGGCTGGGTTGGAGAATGAGGGGGGGGGGGGGACAAGACTGGGTTGGAGAATGGCGGCGGGGGAGGGTGGCAGGGACAGGCTGGGTTGGAGAATGGCGGCGGGGGAGGGTGGCAGGGACAGGCTGGGTTGGAGAATGGGGGGTAGCAGGGACAAGACTGGGTTGGAGAATGGGGGGTGACAGGGACAAGACTGGGTTGGAGAATGGGGGGGGGGGGGGTATCACGGACAAGCTGGGTTAGAGAATAGGGGGTGACAGGGGCACAATAGCTGGAGTAGTGATGGGGGGGGGGGGGGGTGGTGCAGGGAAATTATTGGAGGAGAATATATTCAGAACCAGGCTAAGCCGCAGGATGTGGTTATGGAGCTATAACTCTCAGCTTAGGACGTGTGTATACAAATAGTGGAAGCATTGTTTCACGCTGTGCCAAAGAACATACTGATAGTCGCCTGCCAGATAGCAAACATAACTTATTGAGAAGCCAAGGGAGGGGCTCTGGGGGACAGCTGACTTCACTGCTTGCAAACATAACTCATTGAGTCACAAATTTCGTTAAATAGCTGCGCACTATGATACTTTTCAACCAAGTGTCTCTCTCTCTCTTCCTTGTAAGACAGTCAAACAATGCAATTGAGGTGGAGTTCTTCCTAAATGGCTTTTTTTGAGTGTAGTGACCACCTCTCACGGGAATTCACCTCCACCACACCCCAAGCAGTGGGAACTCACCGCATACATATGACCCTCTGTTAGATGGGTCTCCAGCGCCTATGGGGTCATCTGGCCGCCCCCTGCCACTCAAGGAATCTCTTCCACTGTTGTCACTCAGCTGCAGTACCAAATCACCTCAAAGGAACATAACCAAAGCTTCCATAGCGTAAAATCGTAAAAACACTTTAATATAAACTAAAAATGCAAACTTACAAACACATCCGTTGTTCGAAGCACAGAGTTTTAGTGGGCTCTACCCCAAACGTGGGCCACCGGGTCGGCTTTGATGTGCTGGTCCTCTTGGCCTCCCTCTGGTTCCTCACGTGTCCCCTTGTGCCTGTTCCCCGTTTGCTAGCCGCGTGCGCTTGACCGCCTCTAGCGACTCCTCAGAAGCATGCGCTGGCTCTCTGCAAGCTATCTCTTATACCTGTCCGTGCCCTCCCTCCCCCGCCCCCCCCCCCCCCCCCCTTCCAAGGTCCAACCCGGAACTATTCCTCCCCACGCTATCACATCCTATGGGAGCGCGTCTACCCGGAAGTTACTCCGGATGCGCGTCTCCCTGGCAACTCTGTATCCCTCTACGCAGCAGCCAGGACGTCATCATAGTGCGTCTGCACTGTCGCATAAACATTACTGACCAACACTAGAGCCATCTAGTGTTCATTTGGCTAACTGCCACTTCCCAAACGTAAATCTCCCTTTCTATGCAAGTTAATTGCTCGCTTGGCTTCAAGCTACCCTGCCTATACCCCCTGGTGGTCTAAACTTTTATTGCACTCCCTTTTAAACCTCTTTGCAATACCATTACGCATTATATCTCAGTGCACCCTCTGCTTCCCCGGGGACCCTTTAGGGGTGTAACCCTCACAGCGAATTAATGGGTGGCAAACAATTCATAAATATCAGTTATTTTTTATATACAATTCATATTCCCTCAACTTTCTGTGCATCAGATTTTTTTTCCTTTTTAACCAGACATTTTATATTTTCTTTCTAGATACACCTAATTCTTTATGTTGACTTTTTCCAAAAGATCCTACAGTACTATATAACATACACCAAAATTATCTAAACATATTGTGTCAATCAACGTGCAAAAGTGAGTATCACCCTTCTTGAAAAAGCCACTTGGCTAGTGAAAATACATAAATACGTAAAAAACTGTGTGTTCCCCCCCCCCCCCCCCCCCTCCCTTCCCCCCCAAAAAATTCTTTCAATATGCCCCTCAAGTGTCAATAGCACCGTGGATTTTCAAAAAATGGCTTCCACTCAGTCATAACTTATAAAACATACCAAATCGATCTCAGCATTTAACCCCCTTGGTTTCAATGTATCCAACATATAAATCCATTTTGTCTCTCTCTGTGATACCCCTTTCACCAAGTTCCCCCCCCCCCCCCCCCTCCAAGGTTTTACTATCTTCTCCACTCCACAGAAAGACAACAACGACGGGTTACCATTATGCTCCTTCTTAAAGTGAGCTGATAACGTGTGACTCATTAAACCTTTTTTAATATTCCTCAAGTGTTCACCAATCCTCTCTTTTAGAGGTCTTGTTGTCCTTCCAACATACTGGTAACCGCAAGGGCACCAGGCCACGTATACCACACATTTGTCGTTACACGTGATAAAGTCCCTGATTTTAAGAACCTCTCCATTAGAATAACTTCTAACCTGTGCTCCTCTCTGTGTTCAAAAAACCGCCACCCAAATTTTTGGGTTGGCAGAAACCCGGTTTTTTTCCATGTAGGGATTGTAAAGGTTGTAGAGAGGCCAAACCACAGAGAGGAGCACAGGTTAGAAGTTATTCTAATGGAGAGGTTCTTAAAATCAGGGACTTTATCACGTGTAACGACAAATGTGTGGTATACGTGGCCTGGTGCCCTTGCGGTTACCAGTATGTTGGAAGGACAACAAGACCTCTAAAAGAGAGGATTGGTGAACACTTGAGGAATATTAAAAAAGGTTTAATGAGTCACACGTTATCAGCTCACTTTAAGAAGGAGCATAATGGTAACCCGTCGTTGTTGTCTTTCTGTGGAGTGGAGAAGATAGTAAAACCTTGGAGGGGGGGGGGGGGAACTTGGTGAAAGGGGTATCACAGAGAGAGACAAAATGGATTTATATGTTGGATACATTGAAACCAAGGGGGTTAAATGCTGAGATCGATTTGGTATGTTTTATAAGTAATGACTGAGTGGAAGCCATTTTTTGAAAATCCACGGTGCTATTGACACTTGAGGGGCATATTGAAAGAATTTTTTTGGGGGGAAGGGAGGGGGGGGACACAGTTTTTTACGTATTTATGTATTTTCACTAGCAAAGTGGCTTTTTCAAGAAGGGTGATACTCACTTTTGCACGTTGATTGACACAATATGTTTAGATAATTTTGGTGTATGTTATATAGTACTGTAGGATCTTTTGGAAAAAGTCAACATAAAGAATTAGGTGTATCTAGAAAGAAAATATAAAATGTCTGGTTAAAAAGGAAAAAATCTCTGATGAACAGAAAGTTGAGGGAATATGAATTGTATATAAAAAATAACTGATATTTATGAATTGTTTGCCACCCATTAATTCGCTGTGAGGGTTACACCCCTAAAGGTCCCCGGGGAAGCAGAGGGTGCACTGAGATATAATGCGTAATGGTATTGCAAAGAGGTTTAAAAGGGAGTGCAATAAAAGTTTAGACCACCAGGGGGTATAGGCAGGGTAGCTTGAAGCCAAGCGAGCAATTAACTTGCATAGAAAGGGAGATTTACGTTTGGGAAGTGGCAGTTAGCCAAATGAACACTAGATGGCTCTAGTGTTGGTCAGTAATGTTTATGCGACAGTGCAGACGCACTATGATGACGTCCTGGCTGCTGCGTAGAGGGATACAGAGTTGCCAGGGAGACGCGCATCCGGAGTAACTTCTGGGTAGACGCGCTCCCATAGGATGTGATAGCGTGGGGAGGAATAGTTCCGGGTTGGACCTTGGAAGGGGGGGGGGGGGGGCGGGGGAGGGAGGGCACGGACAGGTATAAGAGATGGCTTGCAGAGAGCCAGCGCATGCTTCTGAGGAGTCGCTAGAGGCAACGAAACCGGTCAAGCGCACGCGGCTAGCAAACGGGGAACAGGCACAAGGGGACACGTGAGGAACCAGAGGGAGGCCAAGAGGACCAGCGCATCAAAGCCGACCCGGTGGCCCACGTTTGGGGTAGAGCCCACTAAAACTCTGTGCTTCGAACAACGGATGTGTTTGTAAGTTTGCATTTTTAGTTTATATTAAAGTGTTTTTACGATTTTACGCTATGGAAGCTTTGGTTATGTTCCTTTGAGGTGATTTGGTACTGCAGCTGAGTGACAACAGTGGAAGAGATTCCTTGAGTGGCAGGGGGCGGCCAGATGACCCCATAGGCGCTGGAGACCCATCTAACAGAGGGTCATATGTATGCGGTGAGTTCCCACTGCTTGGGGTGTGGTGGAGGTGAATTCCCGTGAGAGGTGGTCACTACACTCAAAAAAAAAGCCATTTAGGAAGAACTCCACCTCAATTGCATTGTTTGACTGTCTTACAAGGAAGAGAGAGAGAGACACTTGGTTGAAAAGTATCATAGTGCGCAGCTATTTAACGAAATTTGTGACTTTGTGTGTACTGAGCAGCGCACCACCAGTGAAACCCTGTTTTAGATATCAGCGCAGTTTTTTTGAAGTTTTATAACTCATTGAGTAATCGCTACAAACAGTGAAGTCAGCTGGTCCACAGAGCGGCTCTGCTCTGTACTGATTACTCCATGAGTTATGTTTGCAGAGCGGGGGGGGAGGGGCTCTGGGGACAAGCTGATTTCACTGTCTGGAAAGGAAGAGGAAAAAGAAGTATTGAGGTAAGAGATTTAGGGCCTGAGCCCACTGCTGTGTTTTTAGAAACTCATAAAAACGCATGTTTTGCAAACTTTTTTTGAAATGCGTTTAAGCCAGTTTAATGCGATTTTGTGCCTTTTAACGTGTTTAAAGCGAAACTTTATACCAATCAGTAGCTGATACCCCCTTTTACATGAGAAATCTATTCCTTTTCACAAACAGAACATCAGGGGGCGTTGTATGACTGATATTGTGGTGAAACCCCTCCCACAGAAAACTGTGACAACCATTCTCCTCTCAGTTTCCTGTCTGTGAACCTTGTTGCATTGTGGGAAATAGCTGTTTACTGTTGTTTCCAACTGCCAAAAAAGCATGCAACCGCTACATCACCTGCCAGCAGTAAAAATGTCACCATGCAATAAATGTCAGAATGTAAATCAGGGATTTAAAAGATTTTACAATGGGCAAACACTGACTAAATCATTTATACATAATTGTAAAAATGAAGAATTTTTTTTTAGTACATTATTTTCACTGGAGGGATTTAAAATGCTTCAAACGCGTTACAGAAATGCTTGAAAAAACGCAGCAGTGGGCTCTGGCCCTTACAACTGCAAGTGGTGAAGGCCCACCTGAACTGAGAGGGATATGGAGGCTGATCTATTTATATTCAAACAAAGCAAATTGCCTGGCTGGATGTGGTAGAGAGGAAAAAGAAAAAGGATGGGAGGAGACCGGGAGCCCAATCTGGTGCAGTATCGTAAGGCAGATGGTAAAGACAACTAAAATAGGTATCAGATATACTCACAAGAGTGGGTTGCAGAAAGGCAACCACTCAGCTGCGCATGTAGGGAAGTATCGTCCCCACTCGGCCTTGTGTCCAGGCGTAACTGGTCGCTGCTCCTCAAAAAGGTCCACCTTCCAAGGTGGTCCCCCAAGGTCGGGGTAAAGCGTAACTGGAAATCGGTAGGAGGCGCCCGATGTACTTGTGACACGGTATAGGTTAGTAGCTAACTATGTAAGGTGGTATAGTACTGAGTATAGAGTAAAAACAAATAAGACAAAGACAAGACAAATAACATTTATATTGCGCTTTTCTCCTGGCGGACTCAAAGCGCCAGAGCTGCAGCCACTAGGACACGCTCTATAGGCGGTAGCAGTGGGAAGCAGGAGATTTGGGCGCATGAGACAAGTGGACAAAAAGGGCGCCCCATTCACTCCCATTATAAATATCGTTTAATGGGCGCCGAACAGGGAAAAAAAGGCGCCGGAGATTAACGTTTTAACAAACGGCGCCCGGAGATTTTTAAGGATTTATAACTATGTTTGTGATGATTTAACTTTACAAAATGAGCCCGTGATGAATAACGTTTATAAAGATACTAAATCACTATTTCTAAAACCTTTCTAAAACATTATTATCCACCCAAAAAAAATTAATAACATTTTTTTATTTACATTTTTTATTTATTAATGTCTGTAAAACATTATTATCCATAGGGGGTCTTAGGTTTAGGCACCAACTGGGGGGTCTTAGGTTTAGGCACCAACTGGGGGGTCTTAGGTTTAGGCACCAACTGGGGGGTCTTAGGTTTAGGCACCAACTGGGGGGTCTTAGGTTTAGGCACCAACTGGGGGATCTTAGGTTTAGGCACCAACGGGGGGGTCTTAGGTTTAGGCACCAACGGGGGGGTCTTAGGTTTAGGCACCAACTGGGGGGTCTTAGGTTTAGGCACCAACAGGAGGGTCTTAGGTTTAGGCACCAACTGGGGGGGTCTTAGGTTTAGGCACCAACTGGGGGGTCTTAGGTTTAGGCACCAACGGGGGGGGTCTTAGGTTTAGGCACCAACAGGGGGTCTAGGGGTTAGGGATAGGTACAGGGAGGGTTTTTAACAAACGTAAATATAAGTTTCAGTTTACAAATAGGGAAGATTAACGTTTTAAGAATTGCCGATCTCGGACACATTATTTAGTGATTTATAAATTCTTAAAACACTATTTCTAAACGAAATTCTACACTATTTCAATAAACGATAATATTGTTTATCGTTTACACCACGCGCCCTTTTTTCCCGACGCCCTTTTTTGATGTACGCATAGCAGTGTTAGGGAGACTTGCCTAAGGTCTCCTGCTGAATAGGTGCTGGCATACTGAACAGGCAGAGCAGAGATTCGAACCCTGATCTCCTGCGTCAGAGGCAGAGCCCTTAGCCATTACACCATCCAAATAAATAAGGTCCTACCTGAATGAGTAGACCATCGGTAAATACAAACGTTAACTTTATTGGCACAATTCACAACGCGTTTTTAACTCTTTCAGGTAGAGAAAGAAAAAAAGGAACACAGCATAGTTATTTGTGTACTAGGCACTGTACATACACATGTCTATCTCATCATGTCACCTCGTGAGTCCTTTAAGGCACGGTATACAACCTTAGGAAGTGGGTAACCGCGAAACGCGTTGTCAATTGTGCCAGTAAAGTTAACGTTTGTATTTACCAATGGTCTACTCGTTCAAGTAGGGCCTTATTTATTTGTTTTTACGCTATACCCAGTACTATACCACCTTACGTAGTTAACTACTAACCTATACCGTTTCACAAGTACATCGGGCGCCTCCTACCGATTTCCAGATTGCCTGGCTGTCCTGCTGAGCCGTTGTCTCTAATACTCTGATGGTACCCGTACATCTACCATTTGGCAGCTGATCAACCATACGATTCAATAATTATTCAATCAGATGAGAAAAATCAGCCAAAATCATGCCCGCACAATGATTCAACCAATTCCAGGTCTGAAATTGGTTGATTCGATTGGACATTGATGCAAGATGTCAGGCGACATGCTCGATCAGGTTCCTCCCGGCCGATGTCCCCTAGTGTAAATGTAATTCAAGCCTGCTGCCGGAGGGGGCACTGCATAAAGCCAGCGATCGGGTGAATAATTGCACACCACTCTGCTCCAGTTCTGCAGGAGGCCACAAAAGGGGGGCCCATGTGGCGGTAGGGAGGATGATGTTGGGACTCCCTCCCTGCAGTGGCACCTATATCTGGCTACCTATACTGGCAGCACCTATACCTGCTACCTATATTGAGGCCCTTATACCTGGCTACCTGTACTGGCTTCACCTATACCTGGCTACCTGTACTGGCTGCACCTATACCTGGCTACCTGTACTGGGGGCACCTATTCCTGGCTAACTATACTGGGGGCACCTATACCTGGATACATCTATTGGTTGCACCTATACCTGGCTACCTGTATTGGCGGCACCTATACCTGGCTACCTGTATTGGCAGCACCTATACTGGCTGCACCTATACCTGGCTACCTGTACTGGCGGCACCTATACCTCGCTACCTATACTGGTTGCACCTATACCTGGCTACCTGTATTGGCTGCACCTATACCTCGCTACCTATACTGGTTGCACCTATACCTGGCTACCTATACTGGTTGCACCTATACCTGGCTACCTGTACTGGGGGCACCTATTCCTGGCTAACTATACTGGGGGCACCTATACCTGGATACATGTACTGGCTGCACCTATACCTGGCTACCTGTACTGGCTGCACCTATTCCTGGCTAACTATACTGGGGGCACCTATACCTGGATACATCTATTGGCTGCACCTATACCTGGCTACCTGTATTGGCAGCACCTATACTGGCTGCACCTATACCTGGCTACCTGTACTGGCGGCACCTATACCTCGCTACCTATACTGGTTGCACCTATACCTGGCTACCTGTATTGGCTGCACCTATACCTCGCTACCTATACTGGTTGCACCTATACCTGGCTACCTATACTGGTTGCACCTATACCTGGCTAACTGTACTGGGGGCACCTATTCCTGGCTAACTATACTGGGGGCACCTATACCTGGATACATCTATTGGCTGCACCTATACCTGGCTACCTGTATTGGCAGCACCTATACTGGCTGCACCTATACCTGGCTACCTGTACTGACGGCACCTATACCTCGCTACCTATACTGGTTGCACCTATACCTGGCTACCTGTATTGGCTGCACCTATACCTCGCTACCTATACTGGTTGCACCTATACCTGGCTACCTATACTGGTTGCACCTATACCTGGCTACCTGTACTGGGGGCACCTATTCCTGGCTAACTATACTGGGGGCACCTATACCTGGATACATGTACTGGCTGCACCTATACCTGGCTACCTGTACTGGCTGCACCTATTCCTGGCTAACTATACTGGGGGCACCTATACCTGGATACATCTATTGGCTGCACCTATACCTGGCTACCTGTATTGGCAGCACCTATACTGGCTGCACCTATACCTGGCTACCTGTACTGGCGGCACCTATACCTCGCTACCTATACTGGTTGCACCTATACCTGGCTACCTGTATTGGCTGCACCTATACCTCGCTACCTATACTGGTTGCACCTATACCTGGCTACCTATACTGGTTGCACCTATACCTGGCTAACTGTACTGGGGGCACCTATTCCTGGCTAACTATACTGGGGGCACCTATACCTGGATACATCTATTGGCTGCACCTATACCTGGCTACCTGTATTGGCAGCACCTATACTGGCTGCACCTATACCTGGCTACCTGTACTGACGGCACCTATACCTCGCTACCTATACTGGTTGCACCTATACCTGGCTACCTGTATTGGCTGCACCTATACCTTGCTACCTGTATTGGCTGCACCTATACCTTGCTACCTGTATTGGCTGCACCTATACCTGGCTACCTGTATTGGCGACACCTATACCTGGCTACCTGTACTGGGGGCATCTGTTCCTGGCTACCTATACTGGGGCACCTATATCTGGATACCTGTACTGACGGCACCTATTCCAGGACAGAAAAGTGGGATACTGATATACAGTATATCTGGTATTGTTGGATTCAGCAGAATCAGGGCTTTTACAAACAGTAACATTTGTGTCAGTAATTCTTCTTTGTAAAAAAAAAAAAAAATCACAACAGAAAAATATTTTTTTAATTTCACTTTTTTTTTTAACATTTCACTCAAACTTTTTTTCTTTTTGAAAAAGGAACAAAATTTTGTTTTGGTGTTCATTGTTTAAACTCAATTCATTACGGGGAAAAAAATATAATGTCCTATCTCTTGTAGGTTTTCTTGTCAAAAATCCTAAGTAAGCCTAATGAGCGCAAAATGTCTAAAAACTGCTTGGCAATAGATGTTTGCGTTTAGGACAAATCAGCTGGCAGGGAAAATGTTAAAACAGCCCTGAACTCAGAACTTCCTCTCTGCTCTATAAGATAAGCAACAGCATATTAATCTTTAAAGAAAAGCATTTCTCTGTTACAGCTGATACAAACCCTGCAATAAATCTGCAGTGTGTCTACTTCCTGCTTTCATGGAAGCAGACATAAGGTTAACATCCTGTGTTTAAAAATTAGCTGCTCTGCCCAGGTAGCCAGCTGACACAGATGAGGAATCACGTTTCCACTTGTGATTAGTCACAGATGAGGGGGAATTAGACAGGCTAATCTCTCTAAACACACACAGGGTGCATTCCTCTCTGTTTTCCTTCTGTCCTGCGCAAGAGTTCAGGTCCACTTTAAGGCTGCTTTCACAGTGGGACGTTACAGGCGCACGTTAGAGCAGCCTGTAATGCAGCCCACCGCACAGCAATGAAAAATCAATGGGCTGTTCACAGACTAGTGCCCACGTTGTGTTACAGTGTAGCGCAAGACGTCAAGAGAAAGTGCTGCATGCAGTACGTTATACACGGCTAGGCCGAGTTCGACTGCTTGCACATGCTCAGTGATGTTGGGGAGGAGGGGAGAGCGGCCAGGCACATGGCTAATTAATATTCACTGCACTTTGTGACGTGTGCAGTGTTTACTTCCTGGAGCGGCCGCTTTGCGCTGCGATTGGCTGGCGGGATCACGTGATGCCGCATGCGTCACAAAGTACGCATCACGGACGCCAGAGTGAGCTGCACAACGCGGCTCGCTCTGATGTCCACATCCAGCACCACCAGGCGTTGCGTTACGGGCACGTTATGCGACCATAACGTCCAAATAGCCTAGAAGTGTGTATGGGGTACGTTTATAGCGCGCCTGAAAGGTGCAGGGAAATTGTGGCGTCCAATTTCAATTATTAAAATGGCAATTACGATAGTATAATATCAGTAATTACAATACTACCAATATTTTATCACAGCTAAACCTAACCCTATTCTCACACTGCATCCTTCCTCTACCAATGCCTAAGTCTCAGTCCACACTTCTCCAGTTGCAGATCGAATCCATTTCAATCGGATCCGTTTTTCTAAATATTGATGCAAAAAGGATCCGTTTTTCGAAATGTTGTGTTTTTTTTTTTTTTTTTTTTAACATCAGTTTCCAGTCCATTTAAAACGTATGTCCTTTCTACCTGTGTGTTTCTATTGGATAAGAGATGACGTTGAGGGGAGGAGCAGGCAGTAGGCAATACGTTGTTGCCTCTGTTTCGTGCGCAAAAGTTCTCTGTGTAGAGGGAAATCAGTTTTTTGTGTAGCCTTTCACTACCCCTCCGAGTATCTAGGGTCCGTGAAAAACCTGCAAATCCCGACTATCCGCTCACTTTTTCAAAACAGATCCCGCGGATCCGTTTTTTTAAAGTGTGTGTGTGAAGACGGACGCTATTTTAAACTTTGGTATCAGTAGCTCCGGTTTTGATTCAGACCAAACAGCAGAGCCATGGATACGTTTAAGTGTGAACCGACCCTTAAGCTGAATACACACGGGGTACGGCCGTCGCCGCAACCACGTGGCACGCGCGTGTTGCGGCGACGGTCGCCCGTGAGTAACGCGCGCACCCCGAACCGTCGCCCGTCGGAGCTGTCGCCAGGCGATTGAACATGTTCAATTGCCGGCTACAGCTGTCGCCGCAACCTCGCCGGAACTGTCGCTAGTCCCGCGTGAGTGCACGGGTTAGCGACAGGAGACCTACGCGAGTGAATGGAGCATCCGGCCGGGGAATTCTCCATTCACAAAGAGCTTCCGCCGCGTCTCTGCCTTTATGGCGAGACGTGTGGATAGCTGTCGCCGGCAGGGGTAAAATTGTCCCCCGTGAGTATGTAGCTTTACCCTTAATCCCCCAGCCCCCCCATACCTAACTATTAAGCAGGTGCCAAAATTTCACACTTGGGCTGTATTCACAGTGGGACGGTGTTAAACGTTAAAGTCGCAACGTATCTGCGTTAAGAGGTAACACACTGCAAGCAGTGATTTACCACAATGCAACATTTTTTTTTAATGTGACTTTAAAGAGGAACTGTTCCGAAAATCTTAAAACTTAAAACACATACAGATAGGAAGTACGGTACATTTCTTCCAGAGTAAAATGAGCCATAAATTACTTTTCTCCCATGTTGCTGTCACTTACAGTAAGAAGTAGAAATCTGACATTACTGACAGGTTTTGGACTAGCCTATATTCTCATAGGGGGGTTCTTAGTTTGTTCTTTATTTTTAAAAGCACTTAGTGAATGGCAGTTGCTCCGTCCAACGGCCAAAATAGTGTGCAGTGAGCAGGGAGGCTGGCCAGCATCATTGTATTAATCTTTTTCAGGGAATGTCTTTATAAAGAGTAAAGGCCATGATGAGAATCCCCTATGGAAAGATGGAAACCTGTGGGTAATGTCAGATTTCTACTTCCTACTGTAAGTGACAGCAGCATAGAGAAAAGTAATATAGGGCTCATTTCACTCTGGGAGAAATGTACTTCTTATTTGTCTGTGGTTTTTAAGCTACTTACACACCAGGACGTTGTGTTTAGGGGACGTTATAGGGCACATAACGTGCCCCTAACGCAACGCCTGGTGGTGTTGGAGCAGGACGCTACCAAGAGCCGCGTTACAAGCAGCTCTTGGTGCGCCTGCTCTGTCGGAGGCGCTGCAGAGACAATGTGAGCGGAGCTCTCAGCATCACGTGGTCCCGCCAGCCAATCAGCGGCCGCTCCAAAGCGTAAACACTGCAAGTGCAGTGAATGCCAAGTAGCCATGTGCCGGCTACGTAGCGGCCTCTCCCCACCTCCTTTTCGCCCCTAAAATAAAAAAAATTCACCCATAGGGCCTGATTCACAAAGCGGTGCAAACTTTTATGCGACTTTTGCGCACGCAAAGTCTGCGAAAAAGTTTGCACCGCTTTGTGAATCAGGCCCATACTGAGCATGTGCAAACAGTCTAATGCGGCTTAGCCGCGTATAAAGTACTGCATGCAGTACGTTGTCTTGACGTGAAGCGTTACTGTGAACAGCCCATAGATTTTTCATTGCTGTGCGGTGGGGTGCGTTACTGGCTGCTCTAACGTGCGCCTGTAACGTCCCACTGTGAAACCAGCCTAAATATGAAGATTTTTGCAACAGTTCCTCTCTAACTTCGCACTGTGAACGGCACATAGGATTAGCATTGCAGTGCGGTAAGCTGCGTTATAAGACCTTATAACAGGGGTGTCAAACTCAAATAGACGGAGGGCCGAAATTTAAAACTTAAACCAGGTCGAGGGCCGACAGCCATATTTATTCTCCCCTGCCCCCCCCCCCCCCCCCACCATTTGGCATGAACGCACAACACCCCACAATTTGCACCGCACGTCATAGCTGCGGTGCAACAACAAACAAAAAAACAAAAACAAGGGGGTTTACCAGGCATACTTGCCCCAAGTAAAGGTTAGCCAGGTATGTGCCACTAGCATAGGTAGCCAGGCATAGGAGCCCCACTATAGGTAGCTAGGCATAAGTAGGTAGTATAGTATAGGTAGCCAGGCTTAGCGGGTACCCCACTATAGGTAGTCAGGCATAGGTAGGTGTCCCAGTATAGGTAACTAGGCATAGGTAGGTGCCTCAGTATAGGTAGCTAGGCATAAGTAGGTAGTATAGTATAGGTAGCCAGGCTTAGCGGGTACCCCACTATAGGTAGTCAGGCATAGGTAGGTGCCCCAGTATAGGTAACTAGGTATAAGTAGGTGCCTCAGTATAGGTAGCTAAGCATAGGTAGGTGCCTCAGTATAGATAACCAGGCTATAGGTAGATGCCTCAGTATAGGTAGCCAGGCAATAGGTAGGTGCCTCAGTATAAGTGGCCAGGCAATATGTAGGTGTCCCAGTATAGGTAGCCAGGCTATAGGTAGGTGTGCCAATATAGGTAGCCAGGCTATAGGTAGGTGCCTCAGTATAGGTAGCTAGGCATAGGTAGGTGCCTCAGTATAGATAGCCAGGCTATAGGTAGGTGCCTCAGTATAGGTAGCTAGGTATAGGTAGGTGCCTCAGTATAGGTAGCCAGGCAATAGGTAGGTGCCTCAGTATAGGTAGCTAGGCATAAGTAGGTGCCTCAGTATAGGTAGCTAGGTATAGGTAGGTGCCTCAGTATAGGTAGCTAGGTATAGGTGCCTCAGTATAGGTAGCCAGGCTATAGGTAGGTGCCTCAGTATAGGTAGCTAGGTATAGGTAGGTGCCTCAGTATAGGTAGCCAGGCAATAGGTAGGTGCCTCAGTATAAGTGGCCAGGCCATATGTAGGTGTCCCAGTATAGGTAGCCAGGCTATAGGTAGGTGCCTCAGTATAGGTAGCTAGGCATAAGTAGGTGCCTCAGTATAGGTAGCTAGGTATAAGTAGGTGCCTCAGTATAGGTAGCTAGGTATAGGTAGGTGCCTCAGTATAGGTAGCTAGGTATAGGTAGGTGCCTCAGTATAGGTAGCCAGGCTATAGGTAGGTGCCTCAGTATAGGTAGCTAGGTATAGGTAGGTGCCTCAGTATAGGTAGCTAGGTATAGGTAGGTGCCTCAGTATAGGTAGCCAGGCAATAGGTAGGTGCCTCAGTATAAGTGGCCAGGCCATATGTAGGTGTCCCAGTATAGGTAGCCAGGCTATAGGTAGGTGCCTCAGTATAGGTAGCCAGGCTATAGGTAGGTGCCTCAGTATAGGTAGCTAGGCATAGGTAGGTGCCTCAGTATAGGTAGCTAGGTATAGGTAGGTTCCTCAGTATAGGTAGCTAGGTATAGGTAGGTTCCTCAGTATAGGTAGCTAGGTATAGGTAGGTTCCTCAGTATAGGTAGCTAGGTATAGGTAGGTTCCTCAGTATAGGTAGCTAGGTATAGGTAGGTGCCTCAGTATAGGTAGCCAGGCAATAGGTAGGTGCCTCAGTATAGGTAGCCAGGCAATAGGTAGGTGCCTCAGTATAAGTGGCCAGGCAATATGTAGGTGTCCCAGTATAGGTAGCTAGGTATAAGTAGGTGCCTCAGTATAGGTAGCTAGGTATAGGTAGGTGCCTCAGTATAGGTAGCCAGGCAATAGGTAGGTGCCTCAGTATAGGTAGCCAGGCTATAGGTAGGTGCCTCAGTATAAGTAGGTGCCTCAGTATAGGTAGCTAGGTATAGGTAGGTGCCTCAGTATAGGTAGCCAGGCTATAGGTAGGTGCCTCAGTATAGGTAGCCAGGCTATAGGTAGGTGCCTCAGTATAGGTAGCTAGGCAATAGGTAGGTACCTCACTGTAGGTAGCCAGGCAAGAAGTAGGTGCCCATAGGTAGGTAGGTGTCCCAGTAATAGCCCGCTGGCTGTTCCACTCTACGGTGCGGCGGGTGGTGGCAGTTCTGCATTCTGCACACCAGCGTGAACCCCGCACTGAACACAGGAGAGCTGTATGTCCCTGACTGATGGCACGAGTATACAGGAAGTTCCTGTATACGCGCGCCATCAGTCAGGGACATACAGCTCTCCTATGTTCAGTGCGGGGTTCACGCTGGTGTGCACAGTGCAGAACTGCCACCACCCGCCGCACCGTAGAGTGGAACAGCCAGCGGCGAGGAGAAGACAACGGCCCGCTGCTAATAGAGGAGGGAGAGAGATACCCGGCCGTCATCGGGAGGCGGAGTAGGTGAGTGATAGAGCATAGCAACGCTCTATCACTCATGCGAGGATGGTGGGCGGGACGGGGCGGACCCTCTAGCGTGGTTGCGGGCCAGCTTTCAAAGCGCCGCAGGCCACAGCTAATGTTAATTAAAAAAACAAGCGGCGGGCCAAGTTTTCTGGCGCTGCGGGCCAAATTTGACAAGTTTAACACATGTGCCTTATAACGTGCGGCCATAACGTCCCACTGTGAATGCGACCTTATACCCAAAGCTGTGAAGTCGGAGTCAATGAGTCGGAGCAGTTTTGGGTACCTGGAATCGGTGGTTTCATAAACTGAGGAGTCTGAGTTGGAGTGAGGCTAAGTTCACAGTGGGACGTTAAAGTCACACGTTAAAATTGCATTTAACGCAGAATAACTCACTGCAATGAAAAATCAATGCGCCGTTCACAGTGCACACGTTGTGTTTGTGTGTAAGGTGTAGTGTTATTAGAGAGTGCTGCATGCAGTGCGTTATACGCGTTATTAGCTGTGTGGGACTGTTTGCACATGCTCAGTAATGACTTGGAAGCATACTTTTCATTGCCTGTATTTTTTACTGTATCTGCTGTATGCGACGGTAACGCTGCGTTGCGATTTTGGGCGCGTTGCAAGTTTGCGGTGCGACTTTAACGTCGCATCAAAACGCAACGTCCCACTGTGAATTTACCCTCAGATGTTTTTGGTACCGACTCCACAGCCCTGCTTATACTGATATATTCAATGATTGCCTATGAGGCTTATGCCGCAAACAGGTACCCTAATCTCCTGCCTCCGGGTGCATCTGCCTTTTCACTTGTTTCCTTCATTGCTTCCGTATTTGAGTGGCAGCTGAGATGACTGTTTGGAAGAGAGAGTGCAGTTTGCACCTTCCTCAGTTATAAACAATGACTACTTTATGTGGGCAGAAGTCCTAGAGATCCTCCTGAGGAATGTTTGTATGAAAGGGAGAGCTCCCAGCTCCTCCTGCAGTTCTGTTATCACAGCTGGTGTATCCTGTTATACGGTAATCCATGGACTGGCCGGTGCACATTGTTGCACAATAGTGGAATTTTGGATTTCTGTTGTGTTTATGGTGTTCTGCTCGCCATGACAACCAGTCACCTGATTGTTGGCAAAGGATACTTGCTCTAAATAAAGGTGTGATTTGAACACCTAACCTTTAGACCCTATTCACACTACAGCGTTTTGCCGCGAATTTTGGCAAAACGCTCAAACGCTAGCACTTTTTAAAAGTGCTAGTGTAATATTACCCTATAGGCCTGTTCTTACTTGGGCGATTTGCGCGAATCGCCCGAAAGCGCCCAAAAAACGGCAAGCGCGTAGCTTGCACCATTTTCAGGCGATTTCCAGGTGATCGCGTTTCAGTGCTATAGAAGCGCTAAACGCAATCGCGTCAATCGCCACACTGTTCAGTGATTCTTCGGTGGAAAAATCACTCCTGCATTTTGAAAACGCAGGTGTGAATAGAGCCTCGGGGTCCTTTTTACACTTAATCAGTTGCTGACTGTCAGTTATAACTGAAAGGAAACAGATTTTCAAAGTAATGCCCATGTTTTCCTATGGCACTGTTCACACTATATGCATTTTAAAGGGGCACTATGGCAAAAAACTGTAAAATTTAAAATATGTGCAAACCTATACAAATAAGTACGTTTTTTTTTTTCCCAGAGTAAAATGAGCCATAAATTACTTTTCTCCTATGTTGCTGTCACTTACAGTAGGCAGTAGAAATCTGACAGAAGTGACAGGTTTTGGACTACTCCATCTCTTCATAGGGGATTCTCAGGCTTTTATTTATTTTCAAAAGCACTTAGTGAATGGCAGTTTCTCCGTCCAACTGCCAAAAAACTGTGTAGCGAGCAGGGAAGCTGGCGGCCAGCATCATTGTTTAACTCCTTTTTAGGAAATATCTTTACAAAGAATAAAAGCCTTGCTGAGAATCCCCCATGAAGAGATGGACTAGTCCAAAACCTGTCACTTCTGTCAGATTTCTACTGCCTACTGTAAGTGACAGCAACATAGGAGAAAAGTAATTTATGGCTCATTTTACTATGGAAAAAATGTACTTCTTTGTCAGCAAATATTTTACAATTTTTCGCATTAGTGGTCCTTTAACTACTTGCCGACCGGCTAACGCCAATGGGCGTGGCTGCGGCGGCAGCCCCAGGACCGCCTAACGCCAAATGGTGTCAAGTCCAGGGGCTCTAATTTGCATGAGATCGCACGCTGCGCGCACATCTCATTCTCGGAGGGCGGAGCTCCGCCCCCTCTTCAGTCTCTGGCCGGCTATTGTCGTTCGGGAGACTGTTAGATGGCGTAATCGCCGTCTATTTAGTTGTACAGCACTGCGATCAGCAGCAGCGCTGCCCTGGGGACAGCCGTGTGACACGGCTGTCCCCCTGGGGGACAAGAGAGCGATCGGCTCTCATAGGCAGAAGCCTATGACAGCCGATGGCATGATTGGCTGGATGCAGGGAGGGAGAGAGGGAGGGAATAACAAAAAAAAGCATATTTTGTTTAAAAAACGGAGATAAATATTTATAAAAAAAAATCAAAAAACTTGGGGGCAATCAGACCCCACCAACAGAGAGCTCTGTTGGGGAAGTATGGGATCACTCGTGTTCTGTGTTGTGCGGCCCTGCAGCTTGGCCTTAAAGGGAATGTCCAAGCAAAATAAAAAAATGAGTTTCACTTACTTGGGGCTTCTACCAGCTCCATGCAGCCATCCTGTGCCCTCGTAGTCACTCACTGCTGCTCCAGTCCCCCGCTGGCAGCTTGCTGACCTCGGAGGTCGGCGGGACGCATTGCGTACATTTTTACGCATTACCGCTAGTGCAGGAACATTAACACATTTTTACGCATTACTGGTGCAATGCGTAAAAATGTACGCATTGAACCATTAACGCGTAAAAATGTATGTGTTAATGTTTCTGCACTAGCGGGAATGCGTAAAAATGTACGCAATGCGTCCCGCCGACCTCCGAGGTCGGCAAGCTGCCAGCGGGGGACTGGAGCAGCAGTGAGTGACTACGAGGGCACAGGATGGCTGCATGGGGCTGGTAGAAGCCCCAGGTAAGTGAAACTCATTTTTTTTTTTTATTTTGCTTGAACCTTCCCTTTAAAGAGAACCTGTACTGAGTATAAATATTTAAAATAAACACATGAAGTAACTTCAAATGAACATTACATAGTTACCTTGTAATCAGTTCCTCTCAGAAGCTCACTATTTTCTTCTGACAATAATCCCTTCCAGTTCTGACACTATTTTGTCAGATCTGAAATATATCGGTTGCTGTCAGTAAAATATCAGTTGCTGTCCGTTATAGCTGAGAGGAGAACTGATGTGTCCATGTTTCCCTATGGCTCAAGTGGGCGATGTTACAGTTTAACGGTGTGCTGACCAGATGGGTAATGGCCATTTTCAAAATGGAGGACGGAGAATTCCCTTGTTCACAGTGGACAAACAGGACACAGGAGAGGAGAAAGACACTGAGGAGTAGACTACATGTAAGGTAAGTATGACTTGTGTATGCTTATTTTGACTTTTAATTTTCAGTTCAGGTTTTCTTTAAAGCTGCAGTGGCCATTTTAGCTAAAATTTGCCTGGTCTTTAGGGGGGTTTACCACTGTGGTCCTCAAGTGTTTAACTGAAAGATTGTTCACAATACCTTGCTATGGAAAAAAATGCGTACTAACGCATACCAGCACATTAAGTGTAAAAGTGCCCTTAGGCCGTGAGTCGGCCAATCTATGTGCTTGTATCATTTTTAGTAATTGAATTTTTTTTCCTTCCGCTGCAAAATTGCTTTGCAATTGTCATACAAAAGTGATTCTAGTTTAGAAAAAGGGGATTAGCTACAGCAGGGTGAGCTTTCTTTCAACGACATCTGCGTTCGCCTTCAGCCTTCCTCTAGGCTCACTCTACAGCACAAGCAGAGGCGTAGCAATGGCCATAGCAGCCAAAGCATCTGCTATGGGGCTCAGGAGCAGAGAGGGCCCAGGAGGTACTTGATATATTCACTATTAACCTTCTTGTGATCTTCCACCCTCTGACTGTCTCAGTGCCCATGGACTATACGCAGTGTAGATAGCATGAGAATGTAAATTGCCAAATAACCCATATCCATAGGGGAGGGGCAGTTGACATTACTCAAAAGTGCCTACATCTGAGGGCCCCATGAAAGCTTTGCTATGGGGCCCCATAATCTAGCTACGCCACTGAGCGAAAGAGCAATTTTATCACGTGCATGAAAAAGCAACGGCGTGAGGAAACTTGTGTGCTCAATTTCGGTAAAATTTACTATTTTTTTTTTCTTTTTTGAACATTACCGTACTGAAATATAATACCGATATTTTACTACAACTAAACCTAACACTATTGTCACACAGAACCCTCCCTTACTGATGCCGAACCCTGTTACCCCACACCTAGACTTGACCGACCCCCACCACTAATCCACAAAATAACAATCTTAGGGCGCCCTCCATAGGCGCCACTGTAAATTGCAGCTATACTGTGACATTTGGGCACCCGCGTCGACTGATAAATATCGGGTGCCCAGATCTCACAGTATAGCCATAGTTGATAATGGCGGCACCCAATTCTCTGCTTCGATTTTATCTTTGGGATTAGAAATTGCCAGTAAGGTAACACTGCTGCCCTCCCTGTTCCATTGTCGGCACATAGTGTGCAGGCGATTGCTTGAAGCATCACTGTCCTGTTATTAAAACAATATCATGAATAAAGGCCATTGTTATTATTACACCTATGGGTCTGAGGGCAGTCAGATAATTACACGCTTCTCACCGATCTCTAAAATAATGGCGGCACTTTGACACTGCAGAGTGTTATGTTGACACGATGCCCCCTGAGGTGTGTTGTGACAGGAGGCATGTATTATCTGCGGGTGATGGGTGTGTTTATGCATTTTTCTTGTGAACTTGCTGAACCTGCCACGCCCGGGCCTCTCAGCTATTTTGACACAGCAAGAGGAAACCCCGGCACATTAGCACATTAGTCTATTTAAGGCCACATACACACATCAGACCATAGTCTTTTGAAAATGAAAGATCACAGACCAATCTTACCACCCTTCATGTAATATGAGAGCCATACTCTACACAGTCTTTTCTATGGAGCGGAACTCCACATCAGAAAAAAATCTTTGCAAGATGCTGCACACACAGATGCTGTACAGACACAAAAGATCAGTATCTGCAAAAGATCTGTTCCTGCCAAAAATCCATTCCTGCAAATTGCAATGATAGTCTATGAGATCTGCAGATCATCATACACACATGATTTAACTGACATTCATCTGCAGATCAGATCCACCAGGATGGATTTTCAGATCTGCGGATGATTGCTTGATCTGCAGATGAATGTCAGTTAAATCATGTGTGTATGATGATCTGCAGATCTCATAGACCATCATTGCAATTTGCAGGAATGGATTTTTGGCAGGAACAGATCTTTTGCAGCTACTGATCTTTTGTGTCTGTACAGCATCTGTGTGTGCAGCATCTTGCAAAGATTTTTTTCTGATGTTGAGTTCCGCTCCATAGAAAAGACTGTGTAGAGTATGGCTCTCATACTACATGAAGGGTGGTAAGATTGGTCTGTGATCTTTCATTTTCCAAAGACTATAGTCTGATGTGTGTATGAGCCTTTAAGGTCAGCTTCTCACATGCAGGAAGGACGTTTTGCTACTGAGGCTACATACTTGAATAAAGGTCACTTGAGTGGAGGAAGTCATTATCTCCAGTAATAAAAGACGTTCCTTTTCATACTGTTTATTTTATTAGACTGAGGGTCTTCACACTAGGTGTTTTCGGCCTTTTTTTCAAGCGCAGGCGATTTTCAAAATCTACATTTGGTACCATTCTACAATCAATATTGTATCATAGCTGGGCACCTTTAGGCTACATTTACAGTGCTCAGTTACGTGATCACTAAAGAAAAGCTATCCATATAGCTAATAATAAATATAAATGCCAAAAAAAATCCATGAAATAGAAGCAAAGTTTATTTGGAACGTGCCCTTTTTAAAAAAAAAATAAAAATAAGATAAAAACATAATGAGGGGTTTAAGTCCAGTGTGATATGTTATAATAATACAATGACAATGAATATGTCACAAATTCACATAATCCTAATACAAAGTATAAAATGCAGGCAAGAAAACCTCTAAAAAAAAAAAAAAAAAAAAAAAATTTATAGTGGCCTAGTAGAGTGATGAGAGTAGATGGAAAGAATGAAAGAAGCAAAAAGGCTTACCCACCAGATCACCGTGTAGATAGACACCAGATCAGCACCCCCCGTCAGACCTCACATGTTCCGCAGATAACACTCTGCCCTTGTTCACACTTAAGGGCTTGTTACCGAAACCGTGCTAACTCGTAGCAGGGTCACGCTAGCGTTTTTGCGTGCAATCGCGTAAAACGTGCGCAAAAACACTAGCGCGGCCGTGCTATGAGTTAGGACGGTTTCGTGAATCTTGCCCTAAGAGCGTTTTTCACTTTTTTTTTAAGTGCTGGCGATTTTTAAAATCACTTTAAGGCTTCTTTCCCACTAAGACGTTGCGTTAGATGCCACGTTAAGGTCACATAACGTGCCCCTAACGCAACGCATAGTGGGGTTGAAGCTGGACGTTACATTGAGCCGCGTTATGCGGCTCTTCATATGTGCTGTGATGCGTACTTTATGACGCATGCAGCATCACGTGGTCCCGCCGGCCAATCGCCGCACAGAGCGGCCGCTCCAGGAAGTAAACACTGCACGTCACCACAGTGCAGTGAATATTAATTAGCCATGTGCCCGGCCGCCGAGGAGGAGGGGAGACCTCCTCCTCCAACATTACTGAGCATGTGCAAACAGTCTAACGTGGCTTAGCCGCCTATAACGTACAGCACGCAGCACTTTAACTGGACGTGCAGCGTTACACTGTAACGCAATGTGGGCACTGTGAACAGCCCATTGATTTTTCATTACTGTGCGGTGGGCTGCATTACAGGCTGCTCTAACGTGCGCCTGTAACGTCCCACTGTGAAACCAGCCCTAAAGCGCTTGTGCAATGTTGCTCTATGTGAGTGTTCTCACATGAGCGATGAGCTTTCTTTCCGAGCGCAAACGCGGGTCCTGCACCATTTCTAGAGTGTTTGTGCTTCAATGCAAGGGAAAGGAACATTGCTAAGCGCCTGGAAAAGCGATTTTGAGAGCTTTTTTTTTTTTTTTTTTTTTTTTTTAATAAATAACATTAAATAGAATAATTTCCAGGTCAAAGAGTTCACTTCCGGATTTTGTAAAAAAAAAAAGGCTAATCGCCAAGCAAAAACGCTTGGATAAATCGCTCAGAAAATGAAGGAAAAATCATTTTGAAAAGTACTCACAAAAGCGCTTGCGATTTATGATGTGAACTAGGCCTAAGACATTGTAAAACACAGCGGCGGAAAGCCGAGGACAACATATTGGTGAGTTTATCACAACTCATTATTGTAACACGGATACCTTTTACCCTTGACATGGTCACTCACATACCAAAACCTAGGCTATTAATATGACAAAACTGGCACACCAGTGGCGCTTAAAGGGAACCAGAGAGGAAGCACCCTTGTGTATTTTACTATGTATATCAGTAAGAACATTAGAGAAAACACTTACCATGCTCTGTTTCATCCTCACTGCTAAAAGTGTCTGTTATCAGCAGTCACAAGAATCCCAGACTGAGCAATTAAATCTGGCTTTGCTGGGAATGATTATTGCTGAGTCATTATAGCAAAGCCACAAGGGGGCAGGCTTGGGCTTCAAATAACACCACAGAAGACAGACTTAGCTATAATCTTTCTGTAGCAAAGCTAGACGGAGCAGCCTGACTGTTCAGTCGGGGATTCTTATCAGAGGTGATAACAGTCAGATTACACAGAGAACAATGAAACAAAGGGCAGATTAGGTGTTTACTGTCATGTTCCCACTGATTTATAAGGTAAAATACAAGAGGGTGCTTCATCTCTGGTTCTCTTTAAAACAAATGAAATGAAGGTCTCGGTTGGCAGAAGGGCAAACCAAGCATTGACTTCAGACAGTACAAATGTAACCTGCCCAGAATCTCGCCTCTTCCACACGGGAGGCTGAAAAAGATCTGATTAGTATTCATTGTCAACTCCTGGTTCTTATTTCTCTCCCTCTTCCTGGATTTCCCAAAGACTTGTGCATTTATTATTAACCAGAAGTCAAATCTCCTGCTTTGAGCCGCAGGATAACAACCACCGAAAATGGATGTACATAAAGTCCATTAGTCACATTGATTACAGCAGGGAGAGGTGGCAGCTCTTCCCAAAGCAGGCTGCATCTGAATGACCAGCTGCATGGATGTGCAGAACCTAGTTATAGGCAGGGTACACATCAAAACAGATGCACCAAATTAGCATTAATGGAGATGTTAGCTTCCAAAACTGTTTGCATACAGAAAGTTTCATACTAGACTCTTCCACCACGGTGAGGTGATCCTTCTGGAAGAGACCCTTATCTCTAATTCTCAAACAGTGTGAACCGGGGGCTGCTGGCCATAAACATTTACTGTATAAGACGACATTTTCAGTACACAAGATGTGTGGAAACGTCCCCCTCTTACTTATACGCTAGTCACTGTGTGGAGTGTGATTGTGTGCAGAAGGGTCCTTGCATCTGCCAGCACCTACGCTCCCCGCTGTGCCTGTGTTCTCTCGCAATATGTTTAGTATGGCTGTGTGCAGGAATAGAATACCCACCGTGACTTTGGCTCCTGTGTTCCCCGGCCACTGTGCCGTTGTCCTGCCTGCAGCATGTTTAGTGCGGGGCTGTGTGCAGGAATAGATAATCTGTGTCCTGACCGCAGGATATAAGTGTGTGGCTATGTGAAGGAATAGAATACCTGTGACCCCCACTTGAGGAGCGCTCCGCGTGCCACCACCAGTGATTATCTGGGATTCCCTCTTGACACTGTTACATGCGCTGTTTAAAGCTGACAGTAGATGGCGTCACAGATGAGACAGCGAGTGTTAGAGTAGCAAGAGGGAGTCTCCGCTAATCACTGGCAATGGCACGCAAAGCATTCCTCAAGCGGGGGTCACAGGTAGGCCTAAACAATAAATTGAATTTAAACTGAAATCACGATCACCAAGATCACAATTTTGGAATCGTTAAAGCGGTGAGTATTGCAATGACGTAATTTTCACACAGGGGAAATTTGAAGAAGTCCAGGCGAGTGCGGCCCGCAGCATAGGCAGTGTTGGACATACCTTCCACACGAACCCAACACTGTCCGGCCTCTATCGCCGTCTGCCGGGTCTTGTGTACGGCATACTTGCTGCTTCCTGTATGTCACAAGACATACAGGAAGTATGCCGTGCATTAGATCCTGCAGGAGAAGTGGAGAGACGGGCATCGATGGACTTTGTGCTGGAGTGTATATCCAGCACTACCGCAGTGCGTGTACAAAGGGGTCACAAAGGGAGACGGGACAGAGAGACACAGAGGGGGACAAAGCTTTATTTGAAGGAAATCGTGAATCGAAATCATGATTTCGGACAGAAATGGCTCAATTCAATCTTTCCGTAAAATCGTTCAAGCCTAGTCACAGGTATTTTATTCCTTCACGCAGCCACACTAAATATATTGCGGGAGAACACAGGCACAGTGGGGAGCATACGTGCTGGCAGAGGCCGGGGTCCTTCTGCACACTGTCACGCTCCACGGCAGGTACACGTGTGGGGGGAGGCTGCCTACTGGGGCTTTGGGGAAGGGGGACTCCCTACTGGTGGCACTTCTGACAATGGTGTTGGGGGCTGCCTACCTGGCACACATCTGGCTTTGGAGAGGGGGGGCACCCTAACATTTTGGGGCACATCTGGCTACAGGGAGGGTGGCTGCCTCATACTGGGGAACATCTGGATTTTTATACTGGGTAGGAGATGCTTCATACCGGAGCACATCTTAATATTTACCGTATACTGTGAAAGGGGCTTTTATGTGAGTCAATCACTTTCCTGTTTTCTGAGGAAAAAGTGGGTACCTCGGCTTATACGCGAGTTTAGACTGTATTTTTTTATTTTATTTTCCCCTTAGACAATGAGGAAGAATTTCAAGTTTGCATTCCGTTTTTATTCTGAGTTTAGGGATTTAGTGCATATTAGCATCTGTTTTGAGTACAAGGTGTGTATTTGTTTCTAGGGGGCTTTGCACGCCTCTGTTGGTAGTCATTTCAGATGCGGCCTGGCTCAGGAGCACTGCCAATTCTTCCTTGTCACATTGATTATACCTCTACATATCTTAATTACAGAAAGTCTCGCAAACCTATTTCTTTAAGACAGAAATGTAAGTAAAAACTTCTGTTCAATTGGCAACAGACTGCGCAGCAACACTAGGAATGGTCACTGAGGTGCAAATCTGGAATTTGCAGCAT
This sequence comes from Hyperolius riggenbachi, assembly GCF_040937935.1. NCBI lineage: Eukaryota > Metazoa > Chordata > Amphibia > Anura > Hyperoliidae > Hyperolius > Hyperolius riggenbachi. Next base: position 371,484,327 of record NC_090651.1, read on the forward strand.
GAAAACAAAGCGTAATTTGACTGGCCTTCAAGCCGCATACTTTTTCATATGAAATTTGCATCTTTATGCAAACTTAGAATTATTTGTATCTTTTTGAACAACGCTACTTAATATATTCAAGTAGATTCTTAAAGGGAACCTGAGGCTTGGTGGGAGAGAAAATGTATGCATACTTGGGGCTTCCTTCAGCCCCCTCCAGGCTAATGACTCCCTCACCGTTGTCCTCCGCTATCTGGATCATCTGGAATCTAGCCCTGGAAAGTCATCTGGTCTGGGGCGTTCTGCGCATGCGTGGTTTAGCTACGAGCGCTCCCATCATTGTGAGCTTTCTGTGCAGTAGTATTGTGCCTGTGCCGAGGGGAGGACTTTCCAGGCCAGATTCCAGAAGATCCAGGTGGTGGAGGAGGACGGTGAGGGAGCAATACCCCTGGAGGGGGCTGGAGGAAGCTCCAGTTACATGTCAGTTTTCTCCCCCTCCCAGTCTCAGCTACACTTTAAACTCAGACAACTAGATGTTCAATGCCAGATATCAGGCTATATACAACCAGAACCTCAAGACAACCAGACATAAAAAGCCAGTTTTCAGGCTACGTACAGCCAATAAAAGTCCAGAACTTTCTTTTACTACTCATAACTATATGTAAATTGTATTTATTGTCCAGCGCTGCGTAATATGTTGGTGCTTTATAAATACAATAAATAATAAACGCCACCATCAGCATGCTCATGTAAGCAGCTACTCACCGCTCCTCAGTGTATGAGCCAGTCCACCACGATCTCCTGGGCTTCATTCAGACCGCTTGGCTGCAGACTACGGGATATATACATAAATCCAATCCGCCGCTGCTGGCGTCTGACGGTGGGATTCTGTCGTCTCATGAGAAGACTGAAGCCCCTGCTGACTCATATCGTCTCTCTCTGCTCTCGGCTGTTTCCTTATATAGACCTCTGGTCACACAGCAGCTCTGTGAATTAAAAGGCAAAAGAAAAAGTAGTTTTAAAAAGTTGTTGTTTCATTATAACTACTCACACGTATAAAACTTAAGCAATCACCTGCCCTGGTCTTCAGCTCTCCCATAGTTCTCAAGCCTGAAGCAAAAATAAACTTATGAGTAAATGAATATGTGTAGTACAGCTAAGAAATAGAACATTAGTAGCAAAGAAAAGAGCCCCATATTTCCCAGTACAGGAAGAGTTAAACTTCTGTCATTATGCAAAAGAGCTTCTCTGAGCTCTCTGACCCACTGGGTAGAATGCAGTCCTGTTTTCTGAAGCCCTTAAAGCGGTATCGTCACCATAAAAATCAAATTTCAACAGCAACTGGTCTGAGTGTATTAAAGAGACACTGAAGCGAGACTAAATCTCGCTTCAGCTCTCATATATAGCAGGGGCACGTGTGCCCCTGCTAAAACGCCGCTATCCCGCGGCTAAACGGGGGTCGCTTCACCCCCAACCCACCCCCCGCAAAAGTTGGTCGGAAAATGGTCGCTGGCTGTCTCTTCCTGGAGGCAAGGGCTAACGGCTGCAGCCCTGCCTCCCAGCGCGTCTATCAGCGGCGCATCGCCGCCTCTCCCCCGCCCCTCTCAGTGAAGGAAGACTGAGAGGGGCGGGGGAGAGGCGGAGATACACGCTGACAGACGCGCGTGGGGCAGGGCTGCGGCGGTTAGCCCTGCCCCAACCAGGAAGCGCTCCCCCGCATTACGGAGGGGGTTTGGGGGGACAGGGACCCCCGTTAACCACTTGCCGACCAGGGCTTCCTGCAATGATCGGTGCTGCGTGGGCTCTCCAGCCCGCAGCACCGATCAGGAGAGAGCCAGGGCGATCAGACTACCCCCCCTTTTTTCCCCACTAGGGGGATGTCCTGCTGGGGGGGGGGGGGTCTGATCGCCGCCGGCTCTGTTTGTTCGGCGGGGGGGGGCTCCTCAAAGCCCCCCTCCGCAGCCATTTTCCGCCTCCGTCCCCCTCCGGCGTTTCCCTTCCTCCTATGGGCAGCGCAGGATGGAGATCCGTCCTGCGCCGCCTACAACAGATGCCGGCGAATGAGAATGCGGCGATCCCCGGCCAATCAGAGGCCGGGGATCGCCGATCTGCCTTACGGCGCTGCTGCGCAGCAGCGCCGTATGATGTAAACAGCGGGGATTTCTTCCCCGCCTGTTTACATTTTGCCGGCGAGCCGCCAGCGGCGGCTCTCCGGCTGTTCACGGAGACACCCTCCGTGAACTGACATGGAAAGGCCGCTCGATCGAGCGGCCGTTTCCATGGTAACCCGCGCTGCAGCTGCGTATGGACCCCCTGGAAACTCTGTCAGGAAATGTATTGCTCTTTCTTTTGATACATGTAAAATTACACTACCGTTAGGCTTGCTACTAAAAGTGACATTTACCGCATTTAAAAGTATACTATTTTCCTTCGAAACTTTAAAATCGATTTTCTCAAGAACTATAAGGTCTTTTTGAAAAATTGTTTTTTTCCTCTTATTCCTAATGATCTCCTTAACATATCCTGCAAATTTAGGGTTTCTAGCATTTAAGGTGGATTTGCTATTAACCATTAAAGTCGGCGGGTTTTTAAATGTGTATTTTTTTCCTTTGCAACTTTAAAATCGATTTTCTCAAAAACTATAAGGCCGATTTGAGAAAATTTTTTTTCCTCTTGTAGCCACTGGGGGCCCCTACAAGCTCTGGGGCCCTGGGGCCACAAAATATTGTATCGCGGGCCGCAAATGGCCCGCGGGCCGCGAGTTTGAGACCCCTGCACTAGAGCACACTCAGTAGGCAGTAGCAGTGTTAGGGAGTCTTGCCCAAAGAACTCCTTACTGAATAGGAAGAGCCGAGATTTGAACCCATCAGTCAGAGCCGTCAGAGGCATAGCCTTTACCCAGTACACTATCCAGCCACTGACTGCAGCAATGTACAGAGGTGTACTGGGGGAAGTCATGCTCCAGAGTAGGGCTGCACGGTTTTGCGGTTTTAAACCGAAACCGCGATTCACGTGCAGCCGATTTCAGGATCGTCAGTATCTTCGGTTTTGGGAGCCACTGATTGGCAGAAGCTGCGACTAGCAGTGAATATTTATGATTGTTAATGAGCCGGGCAGCAGGGGGAGGACGAGTCCAGTCCAGGGCAGCACACAGCACTAGTGTTGTCCGGATCATGAACGATTCGGATCTTTGATCCGAATCTATTTTGTGAGTCGAATCATCCGAATCATCAAAATGAGTGATTCGGATCGGAAAGGGGCGGGGCCAGGAGCGACACGCCCCCTCTCAGCGGGCAGCGGGGTCCTGGAAGCAGAGCTGAGATTGATCGCTCTGTTGGATGGGAGGCAGCCTTGCAGGGACAGGTAGATGAGAGAGAGGGGACATGGGTGCCACTGCCAGATATGGGTAGAGCACACATACTGGCTATAACGTGCCTCTGACTATAGGCTGTCTGTTCCGTAGTGCTGCACATTGAACACATAGGAAGCTTTTGGCTCAGACAGCACAGCTCAGTAACTTTGCAGGCACTGTGATTGAAAGGCAGTATGATCCTCCTGCATTCGCTCTATACAGCTGCACTTATCTTCTGGGAATGCTTTCTTTCACTGTGCGACCTTTTCTTTCAAAGTGTACAGATGAACATGTAGGTGAAATACATGTAAAGCATATGACTTCAGCATGTGGGTATTACGTGCAAACATTTCTGCTCTCTGTTCATCCCTCCTCCCTTCTCTGTCCACTCCCTGCCCTCTGTCCATCTTCTCCCTTCTCTGTGTGTCCACCCACCTCCCCTTCTCCTGTCCTGCTAGTCATTTCACCCCCGAATGCTTCATTAGTAAAATGATCCGAGATTCGGATCAAAGATCCGGATCTCTTCAATGATCCGATTCGAATCATCCGGATCATTGAAAAGATCCGAACTTCCCATCTCTACACAGCACCACCAATAGCTAGAGTTGGTTTGACGGAGGCGGTAGGCGGAGCTGTACAGAGGGTGGTACAGAGTGATTGGGGGTGCTGTGTGCTGCTCTGGACTGGACTCGCCCCTCGCTGCCCGGCTCATTAACACTCATAAATATTCACTGCTAGTCCTAGCTTCTGCCACGCCTCCCCCTTCCAACAACATGGGGAGCGCAGTGATGCATGATTTATATTTTCATCAGCTGGCCCCAGGAACTGCCGGGAGGGAAAGAGGCAGAGCCAGCGTGTTAACAGCAGCTGCTGAAAGTAAGGAGAGCTAGCCAGGAGGTATTGTATTGTTGTATTGCTGTAAGGTTAGACTGGGCTCCGAACTCTTTCCTGTCCTGGCACCCCTTAGCCCCACTTCTGTGCTCTGTACACACATGTCTCCCTCTCTGCACACTTGCTTTAGAAGCAGTGATGATTTTCTGTCCCTCTCCCTACACTTCCTTAATGCCGCAGCGCTGGAGTTCTGTCTCGATGCTGCGGGTGACGGTCTGAAGGTAATGGATCACCCACTCCTACCCCTCATAGCCATTCTCACATTCCGCAGCCTTCTCTCACTGTTATTTATGATACTCTGTCTGCACTTTAACTATTACTCTGCTGGAAGCTCTGTGGCCAGATTAACAAGTTCTCTTGTACACAGTCTGCCTCAATTGTCATCAAAATGCTCTTTATTTATAGCAGGATCTATATTGGAGGCGCTTACCTGGCTAAACTATACTGGGGGCATTGTGAATTTAGTGCTAAAGCTCGATTTGAAGAAAATCGTGAAAAAAATCGAAATCGCAATTTGAGAAAAAAAAATCGCAATTTCAATTTTTTCCTAAAGTCGTGCAGCCCTACTCCAGAGCGCTTTTGAACTCAGGCTGGGGCGACCGTTCATCTTTTAGCAGGACAATGACCCTAAGCACACAGCCAAAATATCAAAGGAGTGGCTTCAGGACAACTCTGTGAATGTCCTGGAGGGACTCAGCCAGAGCCCAGACTTGAATGTGATTGAATATTTCTGGAGCGATCTCTACAACGGCTGTACACCGATGCCTCCCATCCAAACTGATGGAGCTTGAGGTGCTGCAAAGAGGAATGGGTGAAACTGACCAAGGATAGGTGTGCCAAGCTTGTGGCATCATATTCAAAAAGGCTTGAGGCTGTAATTGCTGCCAAAGGTGCATTGATAAAGTATTGAGCAAAGGCTGTGAATTCTTATGTACATGTGATGGCTCAGGTTTGTTTGTTTTTAATAAATTTGCCACAATCTCAAGAATGCATTTTTTTACATCATTATGGGGTGTTATGTGTAGAATTCTGAGGAAAACCTTAATTTAACCATTTGCCTGCCAAGCATTTACCTAGTATTTTCTGGCAGGCAAGGGCTCCTACTGCCAACTACGTACCTAGTAAATGTTTTTGGCATTTCTTCATGCGGAAAGAAGTGAGGAAGGGAGCTGACATCATTACTCTTTCCCTCTCCATGGGCCCCCCTCTAGAGCTGGAGCGCAGCAGTTCGGTGTGTAACACACCTGTTCGCTTCATACGATGTGTCCCCGCTGACAGCGGTCTTCTCTCTACTTCCTACTTACACCTACGCATGATTACGCGCGTCATGCAGAGATCTGGCGGCCAGAGAGGAGCCTGCTGCTGGCAAGGACACATTGTATGGAGCAAATGAGCAGGTGAGTTAATTACACACCACACCACTGACTCCAGCTCTGCAGGGGGGGCAGAGGAGGGGGGCCCATGGAGAGGGAGGGAGGATGCTGTCGGCCCCCCTCCCCACAGTGTCTCCTGTATCTAGCTACCTATACTGGCTGCACCTATATCTGTTTACCTGTAGTGGCAGCACCTATTCCTGGCTACCTGTACTGGGGGCACCAATATGTTTTAGGGTGATCTGTACAGGGCTGTGGAATCGGAGTCGGAGCAATTTTGGGTGCCTGGAGTTGGGAAAAAATGCACCTACTCCGACTCCAACTCCTGATGAATGAATTTAAACTGTAATTAAAATAGAAAATGTTTTATTTCTCAGATAATAGGCATCATAAATAATTTATATATACAGTAATAGCTGTGCTTAGTCCAGAAAAATGAAATAAACCAATCAAAATTAGTTACTTGTGCTGCTTCAATAAAGCAGTCCCCGTATTTTTAAAGTCAGATATGCATATCTGATTGTGACTGTATATATGATGTGTACACAGGAATCTCTTATATATACTAAATAACTAGAGATGTCGCGAACCTCCGATTTTCGGTTCACGAACACCATTCGCGAACTTCCGCGAAAGGTTCGGTTCGCGCGAACGTTCGCGAACCGCAATATACTTCAATGGGGAGGCGAACTTTGAAAACTAGAAGCACTTATGCTGGCCAGAAAAGTGATGGAAAAGATGTTTCAAGGGGTCTAACACCTGGAGGGGGGCATGGCGGAGTGGGATAGACACCAAAAGACCCGGGGAAAAATCTGGATTTGACGCAAAGCAGCGTTTTTAAGGGCATAAATCACATTGAATGCTAAATTGCAGGACTAAAGTGCTTTCAAACATCTTGCATGTGTATACATCAATCAGGGAGTGTAATTAGTTCTGCTTCACACTGACACACCAAATTCACTGTGTAACGCACCGCAAACAGCTGTTTGCGTAGTGATGGCCGCGCTGGACTGGTGTGCAACATGGCCAGAGTGCAGGCCATGGCGGTTTTCAAGCCCATATGGTCGCTGGGCTGTGGTAGCTCAATGATAGAACAGTGACTGTACAGCTGATCAAATTTGGTCTGTCCACAATGAAGCAACGACCGTATTATCTTCTTGTATGTAGGTAGGCATAGGTAGGAGTCCCAGTGTAGGTAGGTAGGTGCCCCAGTAGTTAGCTAGGCATAGGTAGGTGTTCCAGTATAGGTAGATAGGCATAGGTAGGTGTCCCAGTAGTTAGCTAGGCATAGGTAGGAGACCCAGTATAGGTAGGTAGGCATAGGTAGGAGTCCAAGTATAGGTAGGTAGGTCCCCTAGTATAGGTAGGTGCCCCAGTAGTTAGGTAGGTGTCCCAGTATAGTTAGGAAGGGCCTGGCTGGCACAGTAATAACAATTACCAAGGTCCAGCTGCAACAGATAGGGCTGTATAATGCAGTGTCAGTGAGCAACACAAAAAAAAAAAAAAAAACACATCAGGAGAACATTAGCTCTCAAAAGAGCTGTTGAGGGTGAAGGGTGCTATTTTAGCAATAACAATCAGCCAGGAGCAAGCTAACAAGCCAAGAGCCTAACTAATCTTTCCCTATGAGAGAGTCTGATGCAGCTGTCCCTTCACTAATTACTGCTGGCACATGAGTGAGTGTAATGGCCTGCGAAGCCTGCCTAATATAAGGGGGGGGGGGAATGGCTCCAAGACTGAGTGTAGCCTGATTGGCTACAATGTGCCTGCTGACTGTGATGTAGAGGGTCAAAGTTGACCCTAATGGAGCATTATGGGGCGAATCGAACTTCCGCAAAAGTTCGCCTTCGCCGGCGAACGCAAACTACACAAAGTTCGCCGCCGAACTGTTCGGGCCATCTCTATAAATAACATCTATGCTGTAAGAATAAAGCCTGATCTGTAGCCATGTCACTAATCGAGATGGTCAATGAGATGGAAATAATTCTGCGTTGATTCTGATTTATGCAAATGTACGCACTCTCTTTGCTCATGAAATCAAATAATTTGATCTGTTGTTAAAATTTGGTTTGGTGACTACGAATTAAAGGGTACCTGAGACGGAAGAAAGTTTTATACATACCTGTGGCTTCTTCCAGCCCCCTTCAGGCTAATCAGTCCCTCGCTGTCCTCCGCCACCTGGATCTTCTGCTATGAGTCCCGGTAATTCAGCCAGTCAGCGCAGTCCGGCCGCATGCCGCTCCCACAGCCAGGAACATTCTGCACCTGCGCAATAGTGCTGCGCAGGTGTAGTACGCTCCCGGCGGCGGAGTGTGTGCATGCGCACTACGCCAGACTGGCTCAAGTACCTGGACTCCTAGCAGAAAAACCAGGTGGCGAAGGAGGACAGCGAGGGACTGATTAGCCTGAAGGGGGCTAGAGGAAGCCCCAGGTATGTATAAAACTTTAATTTCATCTGTCTCAGGTTTACTTTGTTACACAATAGTACTATACTCTACATATGCACTCCCCACAGAGCTGCAGGGAATCCACTGAGAATGCTGTGCACATTGAACACAGAGGTGTTGTCTGTCACCCATAAACCTGGTTCAGATTGTACCTGAAGAATGTGTAATAGAGGAAGAATCCCCTCATTCCCCTGCGGAGTACCTGCACATCACTCTTACATGTACCCACAGTCACATTGCCTAGGGCCTGATAGATGTTCTTTGTTCCGGTCTGTACCTTTTAAAAATACTCTTACCAAGGACTAGTGTTAGTCTACAACTAAAGGGAATAAATATGGCAGTCTACATATCCTTCTCACTTCAGTTGTCTTTTAAAATTCCTAAGCATTGGCAGTTAACCTCCTTGCCGGTCTAAAAAATCCGGCAAGGAGGCAGCGCCGCACTTTTTTTTTTTTTTTTTTTTCTTAAATCATGTAGCGAGCCCAGGGCTCGCTACATGATAGCCGCTAAGCGGCGGCATCCCCCCACCCACTCCGATCGCCTTCGGCGATCAGAGTATGCAGGAAATCCCGCTGAGAACGGGATTTCCTGCAGGGCTTCCCCGGTCGCCATGGCGACCGGGCGGGATGACGTCACCGACGTCATGGACGTCGTGACGTCAGAGGGAATCCCGATCCGCCCCTTAGCGCTGCCTGGCACTGATTGGCCAGGCTGCGCAGGGGTCTGAGGCGGGGGGGGGGGGGGGGGGCGGCTTCGGCGCGGCGGGTAGCGGCGAATCGGTGGCGATCGCGTACTACACACAGCTAGCAAAGTGCTAGCTGCGTGTAGGAAAAAAAAATTATGCAAATCGGCCCAGCGGGGCCTGAGAAATCCTCCTGCGCAGGTTACCCCGAACTGAGTTCGGGATAACCGGCAAGGAGGTTAAGAGATACATTTTATGTTACATACTTTTCAATCAACAAGATTGTAATATGCAAATTAGAGGAGGAGGAGTCGGAGCTGGAGTCGGTGGAATCCTAAACTGAGGAGTCGGTGGATTTTTGTACCGACTCCACAGCCCTGGATCTGTATGACTGCAACTACATTTAGAGCACAAACTACACCACAAATAAAAAATCTAGAGGTATGCAGTTTCTAAAAATACCTAACTCTACCAGGTATTTCACTTCTATCGTTAGATGTGACGTGTTAACCTATAGATGCCCTTATCTGTTGTGTTCCAGTGTCAAATTGTGCAAAATGCTGTTTTATTATTGAGTTGCGTTGTGGACAGGAAAAGTGGATTACCAATACATATCTGGTATCGTTGGATTCAGCAGAATCAGGGCTTTTATAAACCGTAACATTTTTGACAGTAAATGTAATTCTTCTTTGGTTAAAAAAAAACTTTTTTTTTTTTTTTCACTCAAAGAAACTCCAGAAAAACTATTTTCTTTCAGTGTTCAAGCCCAATTCATTACAAAAAAAAAAAAAATATATAATGTCTCATTTCATGTGGGTTTTCTTGTCAAAAATGCTAGGTAAACCTAATGAGTGCAAAATGTCTAAACACTGCTTGGCAGTAGATGTTCGTGTTTAGGACAAATCGGCTGGCAGGGAAAGTGTTAATCAATTTTGATATAAGGCTATAACATAGCAGTGTTGAAAAAGTAATGCACTGAATACTTTCCGGATGCACTGTATAACTCCAACCTACCTTAAAGTGAGCCTCCGGACTAAAAATCTACTCGGCAGCACTGAAAAGGCCTGGTGTTTCTTTTAACAGTTTCACAGCATCAGAACTTTTCAGGCATTTTTCCTCTGATGCTGTGCAAAGCATGATGGGATTTCTGATGTTGTTCTTCTGTTTTGGCGCAATTTTTTTTTTTTTTTTCATTTGAGATTTGAAGCCAAGTGCGCGCAGCTGGGAGGGGTGATCAGGACACAGGACAGTCCTTTCAACCAAAAGATGGCTGGAATTTCATGAGGGCAGCCATCCTTATGGGGGCAAACATTTGCCTGTTCTTTTAAAGAGTCTGAAGCGAGAATAAATCTCGCTTCAGACCTCATAGATAGCAGAGGCATGTCTCCCCCTGCTATAACGCCGCTATCCCGCGGCTAAACGGGGGTCCCTTCACCCCCAAATCCCCCTCTGCGCCGGCGGAATCTCTTCCGCATACCGCCGCAGCCCTGCCCCACGCGCGTCTATCAGACGCGTACCTCCGCCTCTCCCCCGCCCCTCTCAGTCTTCCTTCACTGAGAGGGGCGGGGGAGAGGCGGCGATGCGCGTCTGATAGACGCGCTGTGAGGCAGGGCTGCAGCCGTTAGCCCTGCCTCCAGGAGGAGCAAAATCCACGACCAAGTTTGTCGTGGATTTTGCAAGGGGGGATTTGGGGGTGAAGGGACCCCCGTTTAGCCGCGGGATAGCGGCGGTTTAGCAGGGGCACACATGCCCCTGCTAACTATGAGCTCTGAAGCGAGATTTATTCTCGCTTCAGAGTCTCTTTAAAACAGGGTGGGTAAGAGATTATATTACCTATCTATTTTAATTAACATAACTAATGTAACTTAATGACAGTATGTTTGTTTAGGCTGAAGTTCCCATTAATTAGTCATTAATGTTGTTTTTCTAACTACTATGACTTATTTTATTTTACAGGGAGAAGCTTAAAAAACCCACTCAAGATAAAGAGTAAGTGCCTACATGTGCCCAGAAAGAGCAGTGTTAATAAATTATGTTTGTTAAAATAAAGGTGGTCATGCATCAGGCGACTTGGTGGCCAAGTGCGTGCCCAATCGACAGTGCGACCAATTATGGGCTGACATTGGTCCCATGAATCGGTCAGACATGCTGCAAGATGTTGTGGTCTGTCGGGTGCGCATCAGTAACGGTGAGCGAAATCGGGACTAGTGACGAAACACCATTGTCCCACTCTTCCCAAAGAGTTTGAGGTGTATCAGACCCCACTGCCTTTACAACAGTTTACTAATCACGAAAAAATGCTAACATTTTAAATACATGTAAACGATACAAATAAAAAGATGTCTTCCAGAGTAAAATAAGCCAGAAATTACTTTTCTCCTATGTTGCTCTCACTTACAGTAAGTAGTAGAAATCTGACAAAAGTGACAGGTTTTGGACTAGTCCATCTCCTCATGGGGGATTCTCAGCATGGCCTTTTTAAAAACGGGCTCTAGGTAGTGATACCGCCGCTCCATGTTAGTCCACATGCGGGCACCCACCCACCCGCTGCGCGCACCCGTCCGCCCTGCTCCCTGGCCCGTCCTCCTGTCCCAACGGTTGACTGTACTGCGCACATGCGCAGTACAGAAAACCATGGACGCACAGACAGGGAAAGATGATGACGGTGGGACAGTATTATAGAGGATGCTGCCCAGCCTACCGGCTCACTGCACACTTTTTTTTGGCAGTTAGTTGGAGCAACTGCCATTTACTAAGTGCTTTTATAAATAAAGAAAACCGGGACAATCCCCCATGGTGAGATGGGCTACTCCAAAACCTGTCGGTTCTGTCAGATTTCTACTACCTACTGTAAGTGACGGCAACATAGGAGAAAAGTAATTTATGGACCATTTTACTCTGGAAGAAACACACTTCTTTTTTGTATTTGTTTGCATGTTTAAATTTTAGCATTTTCGTGATAGTGGTCCTTTAAATATTTATATTTTACAATATTCCATTTATAAATTCGTTTTTGCAAAAAATCTCTCCTCTCCCTGATTTACATTCTAAAAAGGTGGCAACATCTTTAGTCCTGTCAGGTGTGGCTCTGTGGAATGTTAGTTTCTGAGGATTATGAAGCCAGTGAAAATATTGTTTAGTCTTCCAGAGTGCTCTGGAAGTAAAACTCTGCACAGCTAATCAGCCTAGGCTATGAATCACTGAGAGGGCGGGGCTACATACCTATATATAGCTATTCGGAGTGTTTCTGATGCCGAAACCAGGAAAATTACTGCAACATTGGGTATCCTGAATAATGTAGTACAATGTGGTTACAGTGCCTTTTTTATGTTGGCTTATATTATCCTGACACTGCTACAGCTATTCAATCGCAAAGTGGAATGGGCTGGAACCAATGCCAGGACAAGGTTTTCCAGAGACAGAGATTCCACCTCACCACCCATTGTGCCTGCCCCAGGATAAGTAGCATCAAGAAGACTCTGTATGAGCATTCAATATTAGTTTCCCCCCCTCTTCCCAGTATACGTACCGTATATACTCGCATATAAGCCGAATTTTTGGGACAAAACGTGTCCCAAAAGTGTGTGGGAGGGGGTCGGCTTATATGCGAGTCATGTGTAGTTGGTTCCCCCCCCCAAGTACAACACCCACCGCAATGTAAAATAAAAAGCTGTCCTTTGACGGCCGCGTAACCACCCCAGTCATGTGCTCACTGTGTGCTGCAGGTACAGTCAGGTGGCTGTATTCCCATTCAGTGCACCGCCAGACAAGATTGACAGCTTTGAAGTGCCCGCTGTGTCTCTCTCTCTTCCCCCGAGTGTCTCCGCAGACTTATGCAAAGTGGTGCGGCTTCTTATCTCCGGGCTGCCGCCAAGACTCCTCCGTAATGGAAATCCATAACAGTCTCGTCTCTATGATCCCCGCCCCGCATCACACAAGGCACTGGTAGAGGGCGTCATAGCAACGAGACTGCTATGGGCCTCAGTTACGGAGGAGTCTCGGCGGTGGCCCGGAGGTAAGAAGCTGCACCATATGCCTGCGGATAGACTAGGGGGGACAGAGTGACACAAATGGACCCTTCAAAGCTGCCAGACATTGTCTGGTGGCACGCTGGGGGGGTATTGCACCCACCTGATTGTGCCGGGGGTAAGCAAAGGAAACCACGCCACTTTACATAAGTGCGGAGACACTCTGGGGGGGAGAGAGATGCAGTGGACACTTCAAAGCTGCCAAACATTCCTGTTTGGTGGTGCGCTTGGGGGGGGGGGGGGGGAAGGTTTTTCTTTTACATTGTGATGGGTGCTGCACTCGGAGGTTACTACCTGGGGGGTTATGCAGCCTTCAAAGCAGCATAGCTTTTTCTTTTACCATATGTTGTAGTGAGGGTTGCATCAGGAGGGGGAGGCACTAATGACTATCCTGAAGTCCATAAATGCACCCTCTTCCCTCATCTTCTTCTGCCAAAGCCTGCAACAAATTCAGCACGGTGGAGCACTCTTTTAACATTTTTCTGAGTATTGGATTATCATTTCCATTTGCACCAGTCCATCATTTCCTACTCTCTGCTTATACGCGGGTCAATCATTTTTTCATTAGGTAAAAGTTGGGGGTCGGCTTATATGCAGGTCGGTTTATATGCAAGTATATATGGTAATGTGATGTTCTGGTGTTTTGCTCATCTTGGTAGAGGAGATCATAGCAACAAGGGTCACAGTTTACCAGCCAGTGAGTCTTTTTAGGGTTAAAACAAAATACAACCTTATTTTGTTATTTAAAACAACGTCTTGACAGCAACACAAATACACCACACTGGGTATTTAATGGGGTTGTAGTCACACACCAGATATACAGCCTTTGTATCTGTACCAACCCTTGCTTGGGCTCCTTGCCCTCTGCAGCCTTGTGAGTGACACCCTGCCACGGGCCTAATGGCAGCCTACGGTCACTCACCTTTTCAGGCTTCTCCTGTACTCTTCAGTACTGAAGTCCAACTCCCTTCCAGCACTATACAGGATCAGCCTCCTTGCTTCACTAGGCCTGGCAGCCCTCTCTCGGCTGCACAGCCTTTCAGGAGCTCCTTGCTCCACACACGGCTCACTGCACACTGAGTGATGCGGCTACTTAAAGGGAAACGGAGACCAAGCACCCTCATGTATTTTACCATACATATCAGTGGGAACATCAGAGAAAACACCTACCCTGCTCTCTGTTTCATCCTTCACTGCTCAGCCTGCTTATCAGCTCTGATAAAATCCCCAACTGAGCATTCAGTCTGGATTTCCTCAGGAATCATTATAGCTGAGTCTGGCTTTTCTGATGTCTTTTCAAGTCCAAGCCTGCCCCCTTCTGGCTCTGCTATAATGACTCAGCTAAAATGATTCCTGAGCAAAGCCAGACTGAATGCTCAGTGGGGGATTTTATCAGGGCTGATAAGAAGCAGGCTGAACAGTGAAGAATGAAACAGAGAGCAGGGTAGGTGTTTTCTCTAATGTTTCCACTGATATAAATGGTAAAATACATGAGGGTGCTTTGTCTCTGGTTCACTTTAAGTAATTCATGCAACTGCAGCAGGTGAGCCAATTAATCCTCCCTCTGCCAGACTCAGGCCTGGACTTGGAGTGGCATGCAAGGCCCACCCTTCTCCCAATAGACGCCAGTCCTGGATCTTTGATGAATCTGCAGGATAACGTTGTTGCCAACATGCAACAACTGACACTATCCAGGACCTTTTCATCCAGACCAGAAACAAGCACACAACTGCTCTGACCATCACAGTAGTACCCCCCCCCCCCCCAACCATAGGTAGTCAGGGTTCCACTAGTATAGATATAGCTTGGGTCCCCCATCTCTCACCTCTCCTGGCTTCTTCTCAGTGCCACCTAGTGTCTGGAGTACATGGTTACAGCCAGCATCTCTTATTATGTGACTCACCAACGCGTACTCACGAGGCACATAATGAGACACAGGGCAGCCATGTAGACAGCTTGGAGTGACGCTGGGGAGAAGACACTGAGCCTGCAATGGAACCTGGAGAGGTGGGTTCTCCACCCGCAACTCTGCAATTGTCGGGGGAAGGGTGGTACTTGGTAAGGCACTTCTGGGCATCCTAAGGCCTCTGCGCTAAGAGGCTGGTGCCGCTTGCCTGGCTTTGGCTGGAACCACTAAAGTGGTGAGGAGGTACTGAAAGAGTTTGGATTAAAGGGAATTTGTAACAGGGGGATACTTACCTAGAGAGGGGGAAGCCATAGGATTCAGATGAGGTGACCCGTACTCTGTAGCCAGGCAAATCCAGCGCTGGCTTCTCTGACAAGCACAGCGCAGGCGCTGCAATATTTACCAACCGCGATGCAGCCTAGGTGCAGTAGTGGCTTACCGATGGGCTCAGACGGAAATAGCCAAGCCTGATTGGTTACGCTCTACTATGCTGGCAACTCGCGCCTGCGCAATAGAGCGGACCCGATTGGGCTCGGTTATTTCCACCTGAGTCCGAATGCAAAGCTGCTACTGTGTCTGCGTTGGATCGCGGTAGTTAAATATTTACCTCGCGCTCTTCAGGATGGTCCCAGCGCTGGATGGGTAAGCCTCATTAGGATCCAGAGTATTCCCCCTCCTGAAGTAAGTAACCCCCAGAGGGTTTTTTCTTTAATGTTACAGATTTGCTTTAATGTAACATTTATATACCTGAACAATGTTTTAGTATCTTATTATTTATTATTTTATTTATATTTAATTCTAGAGTCTTTTGGAAAGGTGTTGGAAAGAAAGTAGAGTCCACATTCTTTTCTAAAAATACAAAGAAAGCGTTCTATGACGAGAACAATCAATGCCGCATACCATTAAGTGAACCTGAGGAGGGCATTAAGGAGCCGTCGGCAAGTCAAAATCAACATGCCAAATCTGATAGTGCAGAGGAAACGGATATCCCTGCAATTACCAGTGACCCTGAAGAGCCTTCCTGTGAGATGGAGCCTAATGCTGAGCATACAGCCTGTGAGGAGCAGGCCAAGAGGAATATCGAAGAAGAAACTTTGATAACTCATAGTGTGGGCCATGCAGGACACACCAGGGAAAATGAGGAATTCATTGAACTAAGTGAAATGAAGCCTGGAGAGCTGGTTACATTTTCCCACAACCGCAAAGATCTAATCAAGACGTCTAATAATTTATGTGAATCAAAGAACCACACTGAAGATTCACCTAATACTGTAAATTGTGCAGACACTGTTGTGGAAGCAACTCAGCATAAAGAACATGAAGGGAGAAATTATTTCACTACAACAGAGTTAGAGACTGTTACAAAACTTTCTAGTAATCAAAAAGACCGTGAGATTGACCTCTACCAAGTTGAGGCCCCCAGAGCCATTGATTCTGTTAATTCTGGTGGAACCACTGTCCACAATGAAGAGAGGGACATCAATGGTAATCACTATCAGCACCTTCCCAAAAACAGTTTGGTTCCACCTCAGAAGGGGAAGGATAACCAGCCTGCAAATAACTGTACTGTTTCCCAAGACCACGAGGTTGATGACCTCTACCAAGATGTGGCCCCCAGAGCCACTGTTTCTGTTAATCATGGTGGATCCACTGTCCACACTGAAGAGGGAAAAATCTACGGTAATCATGATCAGCACCTTCCCAAAAACAGTTTGGTTCCACCACATAAGGGGAAGGCTATTCAGCCCATGAGCAACTTTGTCTCCCAACACAAGCTTCAAGCTTTGATTGACAAGACCAACCCTTCATCTGTGAGAATGGATGGCACCCTTCAGAACAGAGACATGGAGAAAAAGTTTGAAGAAATTGGCTCAGCTGCAGAATCTGTTGATCTGCCCAAGAAGTTTCCAATCAACCTTGGAGATCATTTAGAAGATAAGGAAGACTTATCCCACACAGTGATTGTGCGCAGCATACGCGGAAATCCGGATAAGGAGACCTCCAAATACAGGCGTCTCAAAACCAAGAAACAACAAACAAAGCTTGGAAATGTTCCCCACACAAACAAAATCTGCTCTGACCTTTTGAGGAATACATTCCGTATCCTTTGGTGGTTCTCTGGTAAGTGCTTTGTCCTGTATGATTAAATCCACAAGAAACTTTATTTGGCTAAAACAAACCTAAAAAGGGTTGATTCACAACATTGTGGTAATACTGCTGTGCACAGACAGCACACAGCAGTATTACCCTTATTTCCGGCTGCAACTACCGCAAGTTGCGCTATTAGTGCGACCTGCGGTATACGAGTAACTCGCGTTAGTAATGCACTATACCACAGGTCACACTAATACCGTAACTTGTGGTACTTGCAGATGGAAATAAGTGTAATGCTGCTGTGCGTGGTCTGTGCACAGCAGTATTACTGCAATGTTGTGAATCAATCCCGAGATGTGGAATGTCAGCAAGACCAAAACCTGGCTAGAAAAGAATCCTTAACTCTTATTGTCTATAATTTTAGAATTCAATCTTGAATAAGGATTTTCCTGCTCCTTTTAAAAAAAAAAGTACCTGTAGGGGAAAGAGGCCTCTTTCGTTCTCCACCTGTCTGTTCCAACTCTTTCCCCTCTGCAAATCCGTCAATAAGGACTTGTCAACTCCTCACTCATGCGCAGTGGCATGGACCTAAATGTCCTTAGCTATTTCTGGCAAAGCCCAAGCGGGTCCAACTATGGCGTAGTATGTGGTGATGAGCACACATTTTTACATAATCATAATTCGCAATTACGATGCAAAATTTCAGGACATAATTGTTGCTCGTCTCTGCACCTGTTCTAAAACCACAATATTTTTCCTGTAATGTGGTGCCCAGAACTGAATTCCATATTCCAGATGTGGTCTTACTAGAGATTTAAACAGGGGCAATATTATGCTAGCATCCTGAGTTTTTATTTCCCTTTTTTTTTATGCATCCTGAAATTTTGTTAGCTTTAGCTGCAGTGGCTTGGCATTGAATACGATTATTTAAAGGGAATCAGAGAGGAATGAACAGAAAAAATAGAAAAGGCTTTTATACATACCTAGGGCTTCTTCCAGCCCCATAAGCCTGGATCGCACCCACGTCGCCATCCTCCGCTTCCTCTATCGCCGGTACCGGGTCCCGTCACTTCCGGCGGACACGACCAATTTTCCGCATGCACAGGGGCTCCCTCCATACCCTTACGCATGCGGCTGCGTAGTATGCAGCCGCATGCGTACGTAAATGGAGGGAGACCCTGTGATGCGGACAATTGGCCCCGGGCGACTGGCGGAAATGACGGGACCCGGTACCGGCGCATACAGGCAGTGGAGGACAGCGGCGTGGGAGCGATCCGTGCGTATGGGGCTGGAGGAAGCCCCAGGTATGTATAAAAGTTTTTCTGTGATTCATGTCTGGTTCTCTTTAACTTGTTGTCGATGAGTACTCCTAAGTCCTTCAAGTCTGTATCCCGTTTATTTTGTATGGTGCTAGACCATTGTTATGATCAAATGCATGACTTTACATTTTTCAACATTGAATTTCATCTGCCATTTATGTGCCCATATAGCCATCCTATCCAGATCCTGTTGCAATATATTCACTATCCTCCTGAGAGTTGATGATTCAGCACAATTTTGTATCATTTGCAAAAATGGCAACATTGCTTTGTATTTCCTCTACTAGGTCATGAATAAATAAATTGAAGAGCACTGGACCCAGTGCTGACCCCTGTGGGACCCCACTGCTAACAGTCTCCTATTTTGAGTACGATCCATTGACCACCACTCTTTGTTTTCTGTCCATAAGCCAGTTCCCTATCCATGCACACAGACTCTTCCCCAGTCCTTGCAGCCTCAACTTTTACACCAGACTGTTGTGGGGAACAGTGTCAAAGGCCTTTGCAAAGTCCAAATATATCACATCTACAGTGTTCTCAATATCCACACTAGCGTTCACTACCTCATAAAAGCTGAGCATGTTAGTTAAAGGGGCACTTAAGTCAAACAAAAAAAATGAGTTTTACTCACCTAGGGCTTCCAATAGCCCCCTGCAGCTGTCCGGTGCCCTCGCCGTCTCCCTCCGATCCTCCTGGCCCCGCCGGCAGCCACTTCCTGTTTTATTGACAGGAGCTGACAGGCTGGGGACACGAGTGATTCTTCGCGTTCCCAGACACATTAGCACCCTCTATGCTGCTATATGGTACATGATATATGCTATAGCAGCATAGATGGTGCTATTGTGGCCAGGAACGCGAAGAATCACTCGCGTCCCCAGCCTGTCAGCTCCTGTCACCGAAACAGAAAGTGGCTGCCGGCGGGGCCAGGAGGATCGGAGGGAGACGGCGAGGGCACCGGACAGCTGCAGGGGGCTATTGGAAGCCCCAGGTGAGTAAAACTCGTTTTTTTTTTTTTGACTTAAGTGTCCCTTTAAACCCCTCAAATAGTTTGCACACAACTGACGTTAAGCTTACAGGTCTATAATTTTCTGGATCTGATTTTTGTTTGCCCTTCTTAAATAATGGGAAACCGTGGGCTGTACGCCAATCTGCTGGAACTCTGCCAGTTGAAAGAGAGTCACAAAAGATAAGATAAAGGGGTTTATCTATAACTGAACTTAATTACCTTAGGATCCGAGGATGTATGCCATCCGGACCAGGTGCCTTATCCGGTTTTTATTTTATTTAGTCTTGCCTTCACCTCTTCCTACATTAAAGGAAACCATAACTGAAAAAAAAGAGTTTCACTTACCTGGGGCTTCTACCAGCCCCCTGCAGCCATCCTGTGCCCTCGCAGTCACTCATTGCTCTTCCGGTCCCCCACTGCCAGCTAGTTTCGATTTTGCCGACTGGGAGTCGGCCAGCCGCCATGCATACCTTTTTACGCATTCCCGCTGGTGCAGGAAGCTATCACGGACTAGAGAAGAGCCATGAGTGACTGCGAGGGCACAGGATGGCTGCATGGGGCTGGTAGAAGCCCCAGGTAAGTGAAACTTTTTTTTTTTTTTTTTTTTTTTTTCAGTTTAGGTTTCCTAAGTATTTAATATTACAGTTGGAAGATTTAGACCATTCCGCATCTGTAATTTGCAACAGTGATGTTTCCCTTGTGAAGACAGAAGCAAAGAAAGCATTTAATAACTCTGCCTTACCTTGTTCATCCACCATTGAGTTCCCACCCTCATCGTTTAGGAGTCCAATACAGTCAACCTTTCTTTTCTAAGGGCCCGTTTTCACTTGTGCGGTGGGAATCGTCACGGTAAAAATTTGCATGCGGATGTGAATTTCGCATGCGGTTATGAGAATTTTCATGCGAATTCGCATGGATGATGATGTATGCGAATTTAACCTTGACAGTGCCTGTGTGCTTTTCCATTGTTTTATGTATGCGAATTCGCATGAAAATTTGCATACCAATACCGCATGCGAATTCCCTATTAAATACATTGTATGCGAATCGCATAGCGGTATGCGTTATGCAAATTCTGACTCTGCCGTGCGGATTTTTTCTGCACAGAAAAACGCAAAGGAATCCTGACAAGTGGAATCAGTCCCATCCACTTGTATTGGCTAAGCAAATTCGCGTGCGGCAAACGCTAGTGGAAAAGGGTCCTTAGAGTTGATAGATTTAATTGTAAAACTTCTGTGGGTTAGATTTTATATACCTAGCGATTTGATTTTCAGCCTCAATCTTTGCCAACATTTCTTTTTTACAACTTTTATTGCACTCCTGATAACTGCAGCCTCACTCCCCTCCTGTTTTAGGACCTTACAGGGATTCTTTTTCTGCTTCATTTTATCTCTAACCTTTCTATTCATCCATAGAGGCCTTTTTTATTCCTAGATGTTTTGTTTCCATATGGGATATATTTACTATTATGAGTGAGGATAATTTTAAATGTATGCCGTTTCCCTTCAGTGTCCTTCCCTTGTAGTGTATTATGTCAGTCCACCAGTGCCTGCCTGAGTTGATTGAACTTTGCTTTTCTAAAATTCATAGTTTTAGTGGTCCCGCTGCCCCGTGGCCTATCAGTCACCAGACCAAACGTTATCATATTGTGATCACTATTTCCCAAATGTTCTTGAACCTGCACATTTGATACATTATCTGGTCTATTTGAAATTCTTAAATCCAGTAACGCATTCCCCCATGTCGGTTCCGTTACCATTTGAGTCAAGTAATTGTCCTGTAGTGCTGCCAGAAATCTGCTGCTTTTACCAGAATAGGTAGCCTCAATACCCCAGTCAATGTCTGGAAAGTTGAAGTCACCCATAACTAATACCTCATTTTTACTTGGAGGTTTTTTAATCTGCTGTAGTAATTGCAGTTCTGAAGCTTCATGAATATGTGGTGGCCTGTAGCACACCCCAATTAGCAATTGGCAACAGTTATTTTCACCATTAATGTTTACCCAAACAAATTACACTTTGTCACAATCTTCATCCATCTCATTGTTCATGGCAGCTGTAAAGCCCCATCTACACGATACGATTCTTTGTGCGATTTGATTACGATTATATTTACTATTCGATTAAATCCGACATGTCCGATCGGGATTCGATTCAATTCGATTTGCCATTGTTTTGCAATGGCAGATTGAATTGAATCGAATCCTGATTGGACATGTCGGATTTAATTGGATCGTAAATAGAATCGTAATCGAATCGCACAAAGAATCGTATCGTGTAGATTGGACTTAAAAGAGTTTTTAACAAAGAGACAAACCCCTCCACCTTTTCTCCCTGCTCTATCCTTCCTAAACAAATTGGCCTCAATTCAATAAGCTTTATCAAACACTTTATCGAACGTTTGATAATTTACCTCAGGTGTAAAATCTAATTTTGAATTCACTAAGGTGTTATAGGTTTATCGATTTTGTTTTATCAACAAAACGTTCAATAAATCTATAACACCTTAGTGAATTCAAAATTAGATTTTACCCATGAGGTAAATTATCAAACGTTCGATAAAGTTTGATAAAGCTTAGTGAATTGAGGCCATTGTATCCCTCTAAATTTGCTATCCATTCATGGCTTTCATCTAACCATGTCTCTGTAATTCCCACAATGTCCCACGGCAGTCTGCCATTCAGCCACAATCAGCCCTGATAACCGGTTCAGTCGGGTCCAGTTTGGGTCTTCTGCACATGTGCTGACCCACTTTAACATAGGTACCGTAGCAATTTTGGTAGCAATTTACTTTTTTTTTTTTTTCTACCTTATGAAAAACACAGGCTGACACAAATGTTTCAGTGGTATAAAATGCATTTTTAACTTAATTTTATTTTACAACACAACAAGAAAATGGGAAAGAACAAATTTACAGAACAGGGAGCTTACGTACTATGGTAGTTGCAGGGAGAGAGTTTGGAAAAGCCATTGGTGGAGGTTTATGTATGTCCTAGAATTCTTGTCTGCATTGCTGGTTTAAGTCCACTCCAGGATTTTGTTTTCTCCCTGAGAGCTGTTCGGGTGACATCCGTAATAATTATTAATCAGTAATAATTAGTCAGCCAAAGACAGTTTTGCTTTTGGAAGTCTTGCTTGTGCTTTTTCAGTTGTATGTTTTTATTTTGGGAAAACTGGTAGGTTTGCTCCCTATAAAGAGGATTCTCCTCTTTAAGTTGCAGTTAGTAGCCCAACTAGTGGCAGGGTTTTTGTTTGCATGTTATTCTATAATTATTGAAATGTTGTAAATGGTATTTGTACGATTTCAATAACCCACCAAAGGTATGTAATGCCTGTCACCTCCTGCTCCCTGCTGCACCACACTATTTACAAACCTCGCTCATGGGAGGTTCTTTTTATATATTTTTGTCATATACTGTAGGGACTTAGTAATTTACATTCTAGGATCCTTAAAGGAAACTATCTCTCTGTAGTGTGACACTCGCTCACAACTAGGGATGCTCAACTTCGGCTTCGGGTGAAAGCCGGATAGTTGCTATCCGGATTTTCACCCTCCTAATTACAATCGGCTGGGTGGGAAGGGGGGTCAATCTTACCGCTCTGATGTATTCTTTGGTCCGTCCGTGGGAAAATTAAATGCCCGCCGACTTTAGCAGTTAATAGCAAAGCCCCTTTAAAAGCTAGAAACGCCAGACTTGCAGGAAATGCTAAGAACAGTGGGAACAAGAGGAACATTTTTTTTCAAAAAGACCTTCTAGTTTTGAGAATCTATTTTAAAGTTTCAATGTAAATTCTCCTTCTGACCGTGGGAAAATATACCCCCGCCGACTTTAACGGTTAATAGCAAAGCCCCTTTAAAAGCTAGAAGCACCAAAATTACTGGGAATGTTAAGAAGAACCGTGGAAACAAGAGGAAAAAAACATTTTTCAAAAATACCTTCTAGTTTTTGAGAAAATAGATTTCAAAGTTTAAAAAAGCGTCAATTCATGAAAAAAGAACGATTCATTAAAAAGATCCGGCTCATTCATGAGACGTTAGTATAGCAGAGAATGCGTCTTGAGCAGGACGTGAAGCTGCTGGCTCCACTGTCTCTCTCCACCTGCCTGCACCTGTCAACCCCCACCTAGGCTGGCACCCAGTGCACCCATGGGTGCACTGGGTGCCAGCCTAGGTGGGGGTTGACAGGTGCAGGCAGGTGGGGAGAGACAGCGGGAGCTAGCAGCTATGCGTACGAAAGGACGCATTCTCTGCTATGTGGGGGGCTTCAGAGATCTTCAATCAACTTAATTGAAGATCGCAACATAAGAGGATACTGTAATTCGTTGGTTCATTTACCGAGGATATTGGTGTGGGAAAAATTTTTTTTTAAAGGTACAGGTAAGTATTTCTGGTTAATTAAGAAAATTAAAGGACTTTTTCATGGTTGTTTTATTTCATTTAACCCTTTGTGGAAATGGGTAAGGGGGTTTTAAAGGGGACTCCCAGATGCCACCATGAAACTTCCCCCCCCCCCCCCCCCCCCCTGTTGCCGACCGCTGACGGTATTACTGCGGGTGACATGGCGGAATGAATGGGAGGGCGCGGATGGCGTCCTCCATGGATCTGGATTATGAAAAGGTATTTAACTTTTTTTCACCTCGAAGTCCTTGGGAGGCCTCGGAAGTCCTTTAAATATTGTTTCCTGCTATCTTTTTAACATATCCTGCAAATTTGGTGTTGCTAGGATGTAAGGGGCCTTTGCTATTAACTGTTAAAGTCGGCGGGTGATAACCAACCAGAGTTATGGGGGAGCACTGCAAAAGTGTTGAATTTTGCCATTGGCTTTCATTGGGCTCCCTATTTCACTTTTAAAAATCTCAAATCTTTTCAAAGGACAATGGATCAGCAGTGGCAAATTTTCTAGCATTGTAGGGACTTTTAGGGGGCTCAGGACTGGTGAGTTTGGGGCCAATAGGCCAAAGAGGTCATAGCCTATGGTCACAAAAACCTGTTTATTTTGGCAATGTTAATGGTGGCGATTCTGACGTGCATAAATCGCAGCCATGGCCATTAGCAACGTCGTCTGAATCTCACGACATGTCTCATGTAGGTAGAAGGCATATTCTTATACTTGCACTCCAATGTTGGGTTCCCTACATCGGAAGTCCTTTTAAATTTTTTTTTTTCATGTGCTGTGTGTGGGAAATCTGAAAAAAAATGGCGTGGGGTCCCCCCTCCCAAGCCTCTGTAACCCCTTGTCCCCCATGCAGGCTGGGATAGCCAGAATGCGGATTCCCGGCCGAATGGGGCTTCGCAACCTGAGCTATACCAGCCCGCATGGTCCATGCTATGGGGAGGGGGGGGGGGGGGGGGGGAGGGGCGGCCAAGCCTTCCTTCTCCCTCAAATCCCACGCCAATATCCTCGGTAAACGATCCAATGAACAATGTATCCTCTTATGTTGCGATCTTCAATTAAGTTGATTGAAGATCTCCGACGCCTCCCACATAGCAGAGAATGCGTCCTTTCGGACGCATAGCTGCCGGCTCCTGTTGTCTCTCCCCACCTCCTCACCTGTCACCCTCACCTAGCGGTGCCAGGCTAGGTGAGGGTGACAGGTACAGGCAGGTGGGGAGAGACAGCAGCGGAGCCGGCAGCTTCACGTCCTGCTCAGGACGCATTATTGCTATACTAATGGTTCATGAATCATCCGGTTCTTTTTAATGAATCGGTTTGCTATTAACCATTAAAGTCAGCTGCCATTAAAGTCTATGGGCGAACCAAACTTTTTTGAAAAAAGGTTCCTGGTTCACTGCGAACGCGAACCACCCAAAGTTCACCTGGAACTGTTCACCGGCGAACTGTTCGGGCCATCACTAGTGACTATACACTTCCTCCTTCAACCCGGAAGGAGGAAGGGTTTATACTCACATGACGCCGGATTGGACCGCATCGTGGGAGGTGCCCAGGGACGGACCAAAAAAGACATCAGAGAGGTAAGATTGACCCCCCCCCCAGCCCGCACAGCTGATTGTAATTAGGAGGGTGAAAATCCGTATAGCAACTATCCGGCTTTCACCCGAAGCTGAAGTTGAGCATCCCTGCTCACAACTAGTTTTAGGGCTGATAAAATTCATGCCTGGGTAAGGAATGTGTGGTTAGCACAGGAAATGATTGGGAACCATTATTAGTCCAAGATTTGTCTGCGTGGGAGCTGAAAAATATTAACCACTTCAGCCTACAGTGTCGTTTCACCTTATGCATCCGCGCAACTTTCATCTCCCATTCATTCTCCAATAACTTTATCACTACTTATCACAATTAATTGATCTATATCTTGTTTTTTCCGCCACCAATTAGCCTTTCTTTGGGTGGTACATTTTGCTAAGATTTTTTTTTCTAAATGCATTTTAACAGGAATATTAAGAAAAAAAGGAAATACATTATTTCTCAGTTTTCAGCCATTATAGCTTTACCATATTTAAAACCCACGTATTTGCCAATTTGTGCCAGTTATTGCACTATTCAAATTATGTCCCTAGTATAATGTATGAGATCAATATTTTATTTGGAAATGTGCATTTTTTTTTTTCAATTTGCGTTCCTCACTATTTACAAGCTTAAAACGTAAAACATTTTAGTAATGTACCCTCTTGACATGCATATTAAAAAAAAGTTCAGACCCTTAGGTAACTATTTTGTGTGTTAAAAATTTTATTTGGGGTTTTTCGGAGTGGGGAGGTAAACCGGTAATTTTAAATGTAATAGATTGTGTATACTTTTTAAAAATATGCATGTAGATGTAATTTTACTATTTGGCCACAAGAGGGCCACAATTTTTTTTGTTTGTTTTTTTTCAATCCTGTAAGCGAGAGATCTCACTTACAGGAGCTGAAAGGGTGACATGGGACATAGAAAAATCACGGCTTTTCAGAGAAAGCCGTCGGTTTTTCTTAGGGGGACATAGATCAATGAATGGGATCTGTATTCCCATTCATTGATCTCAGGGGCAGCGGAAGGTGGCGGGAGCGCGCGTGGCCCCGCAGTAGCAGTGCAGGCTATCTGGATGGATTTATCAGTCCAGATAGACCTAAGTTAAATGGTCATCACTTGCCCGAGACAGTAAAAACTTTAATCGTTTAACAGCCTGCGTGCATTATTTTGAGTTAGATGATTTGTGCCAGGGCGTCTTCCGACAGCATAAGCATTTGCCTTCAATGGCTGCAGGGCAAAATTGCAATCACTCCAGGAATCACGCTTACAATCCCGGTGCTTCGCAAATTCGGAAATCACAAGCAGTTTCCAAAATTCCAACGCCACTCATAGGTGGCCCTTGGCCTATGCGGTTATTCCAGACAAGCCCTAGTTAGGATGAGGGCTATGGAGACTGTTTATTTATCAGTTTATTTTCACTTGGTTTTCTTTAGGAAGAGTCTGCAGAGTTTATCTTTCCAAGTCTGTTGCAATAGCAGTTTTGAGTGAAATGGCAAAGGATATTTTTTTTTTTTTTTTTTTTTTTTTGTAATGTTTTCCCCAAGCCCTATTAGCCAGGCATACCGCCAGGCTAATTCTGGTGACCGCCCAGCTGGCTTTCCTCCTCACTTCCCTCCTATCACAGCAGCTCCTGATTAGGAGGTGGGTCCAGCCAGGAGTGCTGTGTATACTAATTAGCTAGGAGGCAGCAGCGCAATTCACAATGATGATCCTCAAACTAACTTCCGATCTGCTGCTGCTGCTGACACATGGGACACGAGAGCTGGGAGTCTCTGCCTCATTAGTATTCACTGTTCTCCTGGCTGGCTCCGCCTCCTCTCTGCATGCTGCTTCCCTCCCGGAAGTAAGCTGTTCTAGAACGTAGACACACCACAGAACTGTTTTTAGATCACTTTTGTTTTTTACGAAAAGGCCTTCATTGACTTGCAGCAAAATTGCAGTGATCTAGATTTTTTTGAAAAATCACGATCGTGGCAATTGCTACGGTTTTAGGTCTCTTGCACACTACATGCGATTCCGATTTGTGTGTGTGTGTGTGTGTGTGTGTGTGTGTGTATATATATATATGTGTTTATTTTTTTTTTTCATTCCCAATTTTTTTTTTTTCTTATCGGAATCAAAAATAGGATCGTACAAAAAAAAAAAATCGTAATCGCATGTTAGTGTGCTAGAGGTCTAAGGCGCACTGCACACTGCAATTCCGATTTGCGATTCTCATTTAGGGCCTGTTTCCTCTACACACAGATTGCATGCAGAATGGATGCAGAAAAACAGACTCCAATGAATGCCTATGGGAAAATATGCATCAGAAAAATTGCGTTTAGTGGAAACAGGCCCATAGGCATTCATTGGAGTCAGTTTTTCTAATCCAGTGTGCGTGTAGTGGAAACAGACCCTTATGTTTCCGAGTTTCCCTGGATGCTATCAAAGCAAGAAGAAAAACGCTGAAAAAAACGCAGCATGCAGTACCGATTAAAAATCAGAAATCAAGCAAATAAGAATCGCAAGTAAAATCGCGTCCAAATTGGAATTGGGGTTGCAACGGTATGAAATTCCACGGTATGATAACCGTCAAAAAAAATACCACGGTATTACGGTATACGGTATTTAATAATTATTTGGACCTGGGCCCCACCCCCTTACATTAAATAATGTGCCCCCACCCGCCAGTAATAGGTGGCTGCAGCATAGGTATAGCCAGTGGTAGGTGGCCGCAGCATAGGTATAGCCAGGGATAGGTGTAGTTAGTGGTAGGTGGCCGCAGCATAGGTATCCAGGGATAGGTGTAGCCTGTGGTAGGTGGCCGCAGCATAGGTAGCCAGGGATAGGTGTAGCCAGTGGTAGGTGCTTGCAGCATAGGTAGCCAGGGATAGGTGTAGCCAGTGGTAGGTGGTCGCAGCATAGGTAGCTAGGGATAGGTGTAGCCAGTGGTAGGTGGCCGCAGCATAGGTAGCCAGTGGTAGGTGGCCGCAGCATAGGTAGCCAGGGATAGGTGTAGCTAGAAGTAGGTGGTCGCAGCATAGGTAGCCAGGGACAGGTGTAGCCAGTGGTAGGTGGCCGCAGCATAGGTAGCCAGGGATAGGTGTAGCCAGAAGTAGGTGGTCGCAGCATAGGTAGCCAGGGATAGGTGTAGCCAGGGATAGGTGTAGCCAGGGATAGGTGGTCGCAGCACAGGTAGCCAGGGATAGGTGTAGCCAGTGGTAGGTGGCCGCAGCATAGGTAGCCAGGGATGGGTGTAGCCAGTGGTAGGTGGTCGCAGCATAGGTAGCCAGGAATGGGTGTAGCCAGTGGTAGGTGGCCGCAGCATAGGTAGCCAGGGATGGGTGTAGCCAGTGGTAGGTGGCCGCAGCATAGGTAGCAAGGGATAGGTGTAGCCAGTGGTAGGTGGCCGCAGCATAGGTAGCCAGGGATAGGTGTAGCCAGTAGTAGGTGCTTGCAGCATAGGTAGCCAGGGTTAGGTGTAGCTAGAATTAGGTGGCCAGCACAGAGAGCCGGAGGGAGGGAGAGGGGACAAATACTCACTTGTCAGCAGCCAAGTCCTCACGCGTGTACTGTGCTTCATTCTACTTCCTGTTCGTGCTTGCATCATCTCCTTGTAATAGCACCCAGGGGGCGCTGTTTCAGGGAAATGTGATGAAAGAACAATGAAGCCCAGTACAGCGTGGAGGACGGACCTGGCTGCAAATGAGTATTGCCGCAAGTGAGTGTTTATCCCCACCGCTGTTCGTGCGCCGTCGCTCCGCCCCCCCCCGGTAGCCCCGCCCCCTGAAACCGGTAAAACGAGATTGTCCACGGTACGATTACCGTGCACAATCATACCGTGGTATATCGTCATACCGGTATACCGCGGCAACCCTAATTGGAATCGCATGTAGGGTGCAAGAGGCCTGTTTCTTTAGAAACAAAAAGATCCAAAAAGTGCTCAGCAGTGTAGTGGTGGGGCTGGGAATATATAGGCTCTGAATTTAAAGAAAACCCGAAACAAAAGCAGTCTCAGGTTTTCTACTCACCTGGGGCTTCCGCCAG
Organism: Hyperolius riggenbachi; assembly: GCF_040937935.1. Lineage (NCBI taxonomy): Eukaryota > Metazoa > Chordata > Amphibia > Anura > Hyperoliidae > Hyperolius > Hyperolius riggenbachi. Next base: position 371,513,401 of record NC_090651.1, read on the forward strand.
CCCTCTTAAGGCCGCTCTGTCCCTCACTGTCTCCCCGGCTGCTCCTGCCCCCTGCTGGACTGCCTGGTATTCTGGCCGAGTTGCGCATGCGCGGCTGGGAGCGTTCTGCACTATCAATTGGAGGGAGACCCGTCAGCCAGCTCTGGGGCTCTGGGCAATTGCCCAGTGTGTCCCTGTGAAAGTGCTGGCTCTGTATTCGCCCTACCTGGCTGGGAAAAAAATCTTGGGAGAACACTGTAAACTATTTGCTAATTTCCAGATTACTTGGGAAACCTCCTTCATTTAATGCATCAGTGATCTATTTTTTTTATATATATATATATATATATATATATCTATATCCCCTTCACTGGTCACTAAGGTTTTCCTCCCCATCTATCGCCTCCTTTTTCATTCATAAAAATGTTGGGTTTGTGTTTTCAGAATTCGCCGTCGCTACAGAGGAATGCTGTCAGGAATGTATGTTGGTTTCCAATAACCTCTTATTCGTTCCCAAGAGGTATTTCCCAGTCAGCAGAAATGATTCCAAATCTCCCAGGTCCAGACTGTCTGCCTCAGAACCTTGACCCTAAACAGTTGTTTTTATCTCTTCAGCTTATAATAAAAAGTTTGTATTACAAAGCAGGAAAAAAAAAAGTAGCACAGTGACGTTAGTTCTTGCTGTGAGATGTGAGATCTCTGTCTGTATATAAATGCTATAAAACCTTGTGGAGGGCCTTGACTGACTCAGAGGAGGCTTGTGCTCCCAGCTCCTGAGGTTTGCTCACAGACTACAAGGCATGTATTATTTTTTTTTATTATTATTTATAGCACGAACATCTTCTGCAGCGCTGTATAGAGTACATAGTCATGTCACTGACTGTCCTCAGAGGAGCTCACAATCTAATCCCTACCATAGTCCTAGTCTAATGTCCTGCCTTATTATTATGTATTTATATAGCACTGACATCTTCTGCAGCACTGTACAGAGTATACAGTATAGTCATTTCACTGACTGTCCTCCACAGGAGCTCACGCTCTAATCCTACCATAGTCATAGTCTAATGTCCTACCATATTATTATTATGTATTTATATAGCACTGACATCTTCTGCTGCACATTACAAAGTACATAGTCATGTCACTGACTGTCCTCAGAGGAGCTCACAATCTAATCCTACCATAGTCACAGTCTAATGTCCTACCATATTAATATTATGTATTTATATAGCACTGACATCTCCTGCAGCACTTTACAGAGTGCATAGTCATGTCACTGACTGTCCTCAGAGGAGCTCACAATCTAATCCCTGCCGTAGAGATGTGTGTGTATGTATCGTGTAGTGCTTGTGTCATAGTCTAGAACCTATTTAGGGGGAAGCCAATTAACTTATCTGTATTTTGGGGGGATGTGGGGGGAACTGGAGCGCCCGGAGGAAACGCACACAGACACGGAGAACATACAAACTCCTTTCCTATTGTTACCCTGGCTGGGATTCGAACCGGGGACCCAGCGCTGCAAGGCGAGAGCGCCAACCACTACACCTCTAAAGTTGGCACAAAATTATGCAAAAATTATGTGAAATTATGAATGGATTATACAAAATCAATTAAATTATCGAATCATAATTATGCATATAAGTGCGAAAACTTGCAGGAAATGTCATATAATTGTAATTAGCAGGTTATGATTAGCAGTGTGGCCATGCTTCAGGGGTCCCTGCTCTTGTACCCTTTGGTGGAGTAGAATGGGGGGAGCCTCTGTATGATCGATTGGCCTGCAGACTCGCTTGATCTATGGGTACCTTAACTGTTCAGTAAAGTTAGAGGTCCAAATACTATCTTTACTGTGCACTGCTGCTGCTATTTGGATTGCATCATCCTGCTGTTTAAGATTCAGGGATGTTGGCAATAACTGAATCTCTCTGCGTAGATGGCCACCAGCACAGACAGCATGGTGCAAGAGGTAGCCATTGTCTGGGCTCTTTACAAGATGCTTTATAAGACAACAGTAGAAAGATGGCAATGAAGGCTACCATGATTAATTTCTTTTAACGGGAACCTTAAAGTCAATGTTACCCGATCTAAAAAAAACAAAAGTCAGATACCCACCTAAGGAGAGGGAAGGCTCTGAGTCCTAATGAGACTTTCCTCTCCTGGTGCCCGGTCCCGTTCAGGATCCCCCATAGCAGCATTCGACCAATTCGGTCAAAAACTGCCACCGAAGGGAGGTTTCGGAAGTCTTCGGGAGCACTCAGGCTCCCGAAGACGGCCGCTCCATACTGCGCATGCGTGAGCGCCCTCTATTGCGTAATCACGCGTGTGCAGTATGGAGCTGTCAGCTCCCGAAGACTTCCGAAGTCCCCTGCGGCAGGGGCTTTGAACGGAGGATCCTGAGCTGCACAAAGGGCACCGAGAGAGGAGAGGTAAGTCTTATTAGGACTCCGAGCCTTCCCTCTCCTTAGGTGAGTATCTGACTTTTTTTTTTTTTTCTTCTTCTTCCCTGTCAAATGCACATAAAATAATATAATTCTTAACTTAAAGTACTGCTCAAAGAAAGCCTAGTTTGTCCTGCAAAAAATAACATAGATCATTTCAGTGTGGTAAGTAGCGATAAATTTATTACCGAATGAATGGGAAGAGCTTTTGAAGGGGGAAAAAAACTGTTAAGTGGTTAAAGGAGATGGTGTATTTATTCTTGCTCTTCTGCGGTTGTGTGGCTGGCCGCATGCCCCTCCCACAGTGCTACCGCAGCCGGGAGTGTCCTGCATAATAGTACTGCGGTCTCAGAACGCTGTTGAGCATGGGAGCATAGCGGGAGTGGACGCAAATCACCGAAGGGGATATAACAAGAGAATAGAGGATGGCGAGAAAGCCCACACACCTAATGGGGCTGGAGGAAGCCACAGGTAAGTATAAATACCCCACCACAGGTACACTTTAAAGTGATTTATATGACATCCGCTAATGAAGGCTAATAAAGACAAAGCTGCACTGATCTAAAGCTGGCTATTAACAGTACAATATTTCGTTCAGATTCGATCTTTCCACACAATTTTTATGATCGAATTGTATATAGAACTGTGCCGTATGGCACAAATAGATGGGAAACTATTCTTTTGTCCATTAACCTCCTTGGTGGTATGGGCGAGCTCAGCTCGTCCATGTACGCCAAGGAGGATTGCTCAGCCCCAGGAGGGGTCTTTTAATATTTCTTTTTTTCCAGAACATGTAGCTAGCACTTTGCTAGCTACATGTTCTGTCTGATCGCCGCCGCTACCCGACGATGCGCCGCTAAAGGGGCTGTCGTCGTCCCAACACCCCCCCCCCCTGAAACGCCTGGCGAATCACTGCCAGGCTGCGCAATGGGAAGCATCGGAGCTCCTCATGACGTCATGTCCGATCATCACCATGGTGACGGGAGAAGCGACGATAGGAAGTCACGCTTCTCGCGGTATCTCTGACGCATAAGTATGGCCGGCGGGGATTGGGAGGGTGGATGCTGACGCGGACGGCGTGGCGTACTGCTGTAACTAGCAATCCGCTAGCTACAGCAAGCGAAAAACAAAATATTTAACAAAAAGGGTAATGCGTACTTATGTACGCATTACCCAGAACGCCAGGGAGGTTAAAATAAAAATCAATCTGAAAGTTAGATTTTATGAGCAAATCGAAATGTAAAAACTTCTTAAATCGCTCCATCAATGGTAACAATCGATAATAGCCTTCTGATTAGTTTTGATCGTTCAGATCGTGTCGAAAGATTGAATCTGTAGGTATAATCGTTTATGACCACCTTAAGAAAGCGTTGGTGCTTGGAGTAAGCAACAATAAGTTCTAATGAAGGAGAGAGGGGAGAGGAGACCAGCACTGCAGTCAACTGTTTATTCCATGGTGCGGCAAAATGACATGCATAAAAATACACATACGTGCAGACGTGTGACATACCAATCTTGACGGCACCCACACTGCCGTTAAGATTGGTATGTCACACGTCTGCACGTATGTGTATTTTTATGCATGTCATTTTGCCGCACCATGGAATAAACAGTTGACTGCAGTGCTGGTCTCCTCTCCTCTCTCCTTCTCTTGAACAGTAAATGGCTATCCTATCGACCAGAGCACGCAGTCTCAGCCATCTAGCGTGAGAGGCATTGTGGGTCTTACCAGCTCCTCGCTCAAGAACAATTTCTTGCTGCAGTGCCAACCTAAACAACTCCTCTACCCAATACTTCTACAATAAGTTCTAAGCCATTCAAAAAATAAAATGTAACAGTAATACAGTTATTGAAGTTTAGAACTAAATGATTAGTCTCTTAAAGGACCACTATTGCGAAAAAGTAAGCAAGCTGACAGTACCGACAGGTTTTATGCCAGTCCGTCTCCTCATGGGGGATTCTCAGGGTTTTCCTTGTTTTTTCAGAACGCTTCCTGAATTGCAGTTTAACTGCCAAAATGGTAAGATACCAGCCAGCCTCTCTACTCACTTGCACACTATTTTGGCAGTTAAACTTTTTTTATTTTTATGTTTTCCCCCGTTTGGACTTGATGGACAAAAGCTTGAGAATACCACCTGAGATGGACTGGTCTAAAACCATTCCTGTCAGCTTGTAAAGGGACCCCGAGGTGAGAGTAATATGGAGGCTAATTTATGTGCTAGTCCCTAATCTAAAATTTGAATGCAGATTGGATGCAGGCTACCACAAGTATACTTAGAACATTTTACATAGAGAAAAAGGTGTAGGCAGCGCTTCCAAATACAGAAGGCTGCACCTGAATTGATTAAGCTGCAGAGTAGTGCAGAGCTCCAATGGACCATATTACACAACATGCATTCAAACAGGTACAGCAATGGAGGGCGTTAGCTTCAAATTTTAGATTAGGGACTAGCACATAAATTAGCACTTAAATTTGCATAATTTTGCATCTGATTTGGATTCAAGGCGTGTATTTAGCCCCTGGGGGTCTGTACACGCCCCTTGATGGTTTATAAGCCAGTTGCAGCCTGTGAGCGCTGTCATTTTTGTTTGTCTGTCTTGAAGAGATGTGTATACCATTGTATGATAAGTCGCACCAGGTAAGTTATGCTTTTAATGTCAGGTTAGTGGTAGGTCTTCCCCGAGGGGGCACGTCACCGCCGGGGGGAAGTCTAGTAGGAAATGATTTGTGCACATATTATTTGCTGAAGCTAACACCCTCCATTGCTGTACCTGTTTGAATGCATGTTGTGTAATATGGTCCATTGGAGCTCTGCACTACTCTGCAGCTTAATCAATTCAGGTGCAGCTTTCTGTATTTGGAAGCGCTGCCTACACCTTTTTCTCTATGTAAAATGGAGGCTGCCATATTTATTTCCTTGTAAACCATACCAGTTGGCAGTCCTGTTGATCTTCTGACATAAGTAGTGTCTGAGTCAAAACCCTGGAACAGACATATGGCTAATCCAGTATAACGTGGGTGAGCGGAGTCGGAGCACCTGATCTGCTGCATGCTTGTTCAGGGTCTGTGGGTAAAAGACACAGGATCAGTAGGACAGCCAGGCAGCTAGTTTTGTTAGAAAGGAAATAAATATGGCAGCCTCCATATCCCTCTCGCCTCGAGGTCCCTTTAACTGCTTACTTTTTTCGTAATAGTGGTGCTTTAAAGAGACTGAAGCGAGTATAAATTCTTTTTTTTTCTTTAACTTGTATTCCTGTCAAGGACCATAACCCCTGCTAAACCGCTGCTATCCCACGGCAAAACCAGGGGTTTATGCCCCCCAAATCCCCTCTCCAGTGTCCGGGGAGCACTTCCTGATGAGGCAGAGCTTATGGCTGTAGCTTTGCCTCTCAGCGCGTATCTCCTGCTGATCGTCGCCTCTCCCCGCCCCTCAATCTTCCTTCACAGAGAGGGGCGGGGGAGAGGCGGAGATCTGCGGGCAAATTGACAGGCATGGAGGCAGAGCTACAGCTGAAAGCTCTGCCTCCATGAGCAGCAAAATCCACGACCAAGAAAGTCCTGGATTTTGCAGGGGGGATTTGGGGGTATAAACCCCTCGTTTTGCCGCAGGATAGCGACGGTTTAGCAGGGGTTATGGTCCTTGACAGGAATACAAGTTAAAAAAGAGAATTTAGACTCGCTTGAGTCTCTTTAAAGCGGAATATAACCCTGCATTTCAACGTTGCTCTAAAACATTATTTACAGCATATTATATGCAACCAGCATTTTTTTTTTTTTACTAGACCAGCATTGGAAGGGTTAAACACACAGCTTTAAAGTTCCGTGGAGAGAGCTGCTGCCGCATCCCAAGCTTACATAGATACATTTCAGCAAAACAAAATGTAACAACTGTGGAATGTGACTCACTCTCTCTGGCTGTGTAGGAGCTGGAGGACAGCCAAAGAGTGTGTAACATTCACCACTTGCTACATTTTGTTTACTGAAATGTATCGATTTAAACTTTGGCTGCAGGAGCAGCTCTCTCCACAGAACTTTAAAACTCTGTGTGTAACCCTTCCAATGCTGGTCTAGTAAAAAAAAAAACAATGCTGGTTGCATATAATATGCTGTAAATAATGTTTTAGAGCAACGTTGAAATGCAGGGTTATATTCCGCTTTAAGCTAATTCCATTTTTGGGTGTGAGATTTTGAACTGATTGTGAACTTTTTCTGTTTAGGTCCAATGATGTGGATTTACCTATTCTGCTGCTGGCCCAGTGGGGTCCAAGGTTAGTTACGGACATCACACCTATGTAAGTTTATGATGCAACATGTATCTCCCACCAAATATTTTGCCATATAATACACTATTATACAAAATGTTATTTTAACCCGTAGCCGACCGCCTGACGCGGATCGGCTGCGGCAGAGAGAATCTGTTGTTCCTCAGCGCCGCCATATGGTGTCAACTCGCGATAGGCAAGATTTGACAGGAGCTTGCGTGAACACGAGCTCCCATCACTAAACACTGCAGGGCACAACGATCGGCCTGCCAGTGGCAGATCAGCGCTGCCAGGCTGCTTTCTTTTGTAAATAGATTTTATATGTAAATATAGCACTAACATCTAATGCAACGCTGCACAGAGAATTGTCTTGTTACTTAACTGTCCCTCTGATGGGCTCACAATCTAATCCCTACCATAGACTGATGTCTATGTATGTATGAGAGTGTAGGGCCAAGTTAGGTGGGGAGAAGGGGATAAAAAAATGCCATAGACCCGATTTTTGTACCCTCCAAAAAATGTTTTGCCTGATGAAGCAGGATTGTGACCCGTGAAACGCATTGTAACTTTGGAGCTTTTAATAAAAAGTTAATTTATACTGTGAGTAACGTCCCATTGTCCGGTCTTTCTACGAGGGAGGAGAGTCCACCAACTCCCCCCTTTTAAACAGTTTTTAATCGATTTTACTCTACTTGGCGCCTCTGTGTTACTGCTTTACAAATTGTCTAGTCCACCCTTGGTGGAGGGGTGTATCCCCATTCCTTCCTGTCTACAGAGAGCGACTTCTTATACCTGAGTGGGGTTAGGTTATACTTCTTCCCGCCTGCTTATCCAGTGGTTACCTGTGTGGCGACCCACATTTGTGACTATAACCATTACTTTGTTGTACACCTGACTAATGGTCACTGAGATACTACACTATATTGGGCTCTCGGTTTCCTTTTGTCTCCTTCAAGTTAATGGCTTAAATGGCTTTGTCTCCTCGACTCTGATTCTTTAGCCAAACACTTACCAGGGCTGTAGATTTGGTACAAAAATCCTCAGTTTATGAAACCACCGACCCCAGGTACCCAAAATTGCTCCGAGTCCTCAACTCCAATTCCACAGCCTTTGTGCGTTTTGTGTTATGTTTTCCATGTGTTTTCTATGCGTTTGCGTTTTTTTGTTCCCGCACATTTTTTTGTGTGCGTTTTAATGCGTTTGCGGTTTGCATGTGGTTTTTCTATTAAGTTTCATGCAAATCACTAGGAAGTCTACAGCAAGCGGAAATACATCAGAATACATAGTTTTGTTTGTTTTTTCAAAAACTCCTATAAAAATGCATACAAAACGCATTACATTGCGTCACTATTGACTTTCATTATGTGAGTTTTTTTTGAAAAATATGCAACAAAGCTCAACTTTTTTAAAAACGCAAATGTCAAAATGCATACACATGCGTTTTTTGATGTGGCCCATTGACTAACATTGCATGCATAAACGCTGCGCTTTCCACAACGTTCTGCCTAGTGTGTTCCCTGCCTCAAAGTCGTGAGGTGCTGAATGGTAAAAAAATGGCCTGCTCTCTAGGGGGTATAAACCTCTGGTCCTCGAGTGGTTAAAAATCCTGTCGTGTGAAGCAGGCAACTTGTGCGGCCGGGACCAGCCTCCATAGACCGCAATGTAAATGACCTCTGTAATTCATATATTGTATTATAGCCTCAGAGTTCTGTAAGCGGCGCAAGCGCTACCATGTAGCCAAATCCTTGGTATTGGCAGAGCAACCGGCGTACGGAGACAGCGCAGGGGTAAGCAACTGTTACTGAATCCCACTGCCAATATCCAACCTGGCGCAGCTGAGGTACTTAAAGGACACCCGAGGTGAAAATAAACTATTGAAATAAACAATTGCATCTATCCTCCTTCTCCTAAAAATGACTTCGGGCACAAAATTTGAGGAGGTGGGCTAAACTCAAACGCACAAACGCATTGTGACTTTTTTTTTTTACCATTATACTCTCCCATCATTTGTGAGGTGGAATTGCTAAGAAGGTTTCCCCTTTGTTTTAACTAAGTTTTATTTGTTTTATTTTTTTTTCTTGTTTTAAAGGAATAGATGGTTTGTATGGTATATACACATTTTGTAGCACAATCAATGTGATCGGAAGACCGTTGGAAGTAAAACAAAACTTGGCTGTGTTGTGCATGATCCCCCGGGCTGGTATCGGTGTTAACGTGACGTGCAACAAATCGCAGGCATTTGTAACATCGGAGAAATGTGTCGCTCTCATCACCGTCAATACAGATGCGAGGTACTACCTGGAGGGAGCAGGGGGTCCTCTTCCTGCTGTGGGTCCAGGTAAGTCTTTGAGAAATGGCTAGGGTGTTCACAGGTTTCCAACCGCACCAGCTATGCATGTGTGTGTGCGCTTGTGTTTCTGGATATTCTGACTGTACAGACTGTTGAACTGGGCGCAATGCTCAAAGCAACAGTTAATTTGCCATGCGCAGGTAGCGCAAATCAATTATAATGGCAGGTGCCAGTCCGCATTACCCTATGAGCGCAGCGTGCATTACTTGGGTTGCGTGCAAATTTATGCTATAGCAATGTCTTAATGGGGTGTTGCGGGCTGCCTCCTGCCGTGGGTACAGGCAAAATTGTAGTGTTCTGACATTTTACTGCTGCTTTGGGCACCAGGCCCCATTTGTCTGTCTTGTACTACGTACAGTGCAATAGAAGATATTTGATGCTGTATAAATAATAATGACACTTGTTTAAAGGACAACGGAAGCAAGAGGTTTATGGAGGCTGCCATATTTATTTTTTCTTTTAAACAATACTAGTTGCCTGGCAGTCCTGCTGATCTATTTGGCTTCAGTAGTGTCTGAATCACACCAGAAACCAGCATGCAGCGAATCCAGTCAGACCTGACATGGATGTCAAAAACACCTGATCTGCTTCATGCTTGTTCAGTGGCTTTAGCTGAAAGTATTAGAGTAAGAGGATCAGCAGGATAGCCAGGCGACTGGTATTGCATAAAAGGAAATAAAATATGGCAGCCTCCATATCCCTCTCACTACAGTTGCCCTTTAATTGATGTATAAAATGAAATAACACAGCAACCTACAAGAACGGCCATTTTTGCGATGTCCACAAAATGTTTTTACATTTAACCGAGGTAAAAATAACTGATTAAGAAAGACAATTGTATGTATTTTTTAGGTTTATAAACTTAAAAGTAGTCTTTCAAGTGTCCCAGAATTAAAATCTATGCACTATTAATTTTTTATTTATTTTTTTAATCTGTCCCTTTGCACTCAGAAGCTATTCTCTGCCAGGTAATGGTTTTATGACTGTAATTATTTACCAGTGAGGTGTTTGCTATAGTAAAAATGACATGTTATGTAGGTGTACTAATGTGCTGAAGTGTTAAAGAATTTACAGTTACTGGGTGCTCTGTTCATGTCAACTGAGACTGGATGCTACACACATGACTCACGGTGACACGATCTGATTTGTACATTCTTCAGGTTACCCAGCTTTATGTTAAATATCCAGGTTTCAGCATTAGAAACAATTCCTATATTTGTATATTGGTTTGTAACTCCACCCTCCACCCAGTGATATTTAGCCTAGGCCAGGGGTTCTCAAACTGTGTGCCTCGACATTCATCCCCATCCTTTGTGCATTGCCCTCAGATAATGCAACTGCACATTGATAGTCAATAGGTGGGTCAGTGACCACTTGGAGGGGGGGATGCTGCCCTAATGGGGGTCACTGACTATTTATTTAAAGAGACTCTGTAACAAAAATGTCGTCCTTTTTTCTACCATCCTACAAGTTCCTAAACCTATTTTAATGTGCCCTGTCTTACTGCAGCACTTTCTACTATCACTGTCTCTGTAATAAATCAATGTATCTTTTCCCTGTCGGACTTGTCGCCCTGTGTCTGGAAGGCTGCCAACTCCTCAGTGCTGATCTGTTATGCACTCCCCTCTCCAGGCCCCTCTATACACACTCCAGTGTGTGTGTGTTATTTACATAAGCCAGCAGCGTCTCTGCTCTCTTATCAGTGAGAGAAGAGAGCTGGATAAAAATCTTCCTCTGTTAGGCTGTGAAAGGAGCTGGCTGACACATACTGAGGAATTACAGACAGGGCAGAGCTGTCTGCAGGAAGAAACGATCAGCCTCACAGCCTGTCACTAGTATTCAGTGGAAGATAGCTGCAGGGGGAAAGAAACACACAAGTGATCTCTTAGGATTCAAAAGGAAGGCTGTATACAGCCTGCTTGTGTATGGATGTATTTTCTATGTGTGGACATACTGTACTTCAACCTACTTCCTCTTTTGGTGGCCATTTTGTTTGTTTACAAACAAACTTTTTAAAACTGTTTTTGACTACTTTTAATGTGGCGGGGAGCGGCGAAATTGTGACAGAGGGTAATAGGAGATGTCCCCTAACGCACTGGTATGTTTACTTTTGTGCGATTTTAACAATACAGATTCTCTGGGATGTGACCTAATAAGAATCATTTGTTACTTGGGGGGGGTACTATCTAATTAAAAAGAACCTGAGCTGCTCTTAAAACTAAAGGAGGATCAGTCCGCGTCCATTACCACTGCTCCCCACCACTCCTCTGTCCTGTTTTTCTTTACTATCACTTCTGTGAACTTTGGGGTCACAACACTACAAAAACAGCTCTGTGCTCTCCTCTGAGAGCCCAGACTGCTAAATGGCATAGAGGAGGCGGGGAGAAGACGTCGGAGAGCCAGTTACAAGGCTCTGATAGGCAGGGAATGGGCATTATGTGGGAGTTCCTCTCCTGCATGGGACTCTCCTCCCCCTTCGTTTTCCGACAATGGGGGCTAGCGGGGCCCTGACAGCTGCAAGGAGGACACACAGAGGTATGTTATTCAGATGGGAACATGCCGCTGTGTCCCTTATTTTTTTTTTTAATATCTTAAACTTCCTTGGGTACACTTTAAGGCGGGGTTTCACCGACTTCTTGGAGGGGTGGTGAAGATTACCATAATAAACGTCACTAGCTACTGGGGGGGGGTTGTTGTGCTGCCTTATAAAAGTCATAAGAGCCTTTCGGAAGTTGTCTTTGCCCAGAGGTGTCTTGAAAAAATTTCAAAGCCGTCAAGGCACCCTCACACTGAATACGTTTGAGAATGACAGGCCTAGGCTATGATGTCGCAAAGCCTTCTCCTCCCAGGTGTTTCTGCTCATTTTGCAACCCGCATCAAACATTCCACAGTGATGCACCTTGCCCGTAGTAAAGAGATCACCACCTGTAATAAGAGTGTAAGACTCTAAAAAAGTGGATGTGCAATGAACCAAAATGGCACAATAATGTGCTTTGATCACAAAATAATTTAAACTAGGCAGCAAAGAAAAGAATCACCAGAGAGGGTCAGGAACCGGCCCTGCGGCACGCCTGCAGATACGGTTCCTGACTGCGGGTTTGACCAGATCGAGAGGGAAGCAGCCTTATTCAAGCTACAACAAGGCTGTCGCCCCTCAAAGCACTTCTCACTGCCACCACTAGCTGCTGCTAGACACTTCTTTCCCACTCTGCTGTCGAGTGATCTGCACTCAGTCCGCCTTTTCGTATTTGGGTCAGCTTTGCGCTTAGGCCAAACACGGGAACGCCACACACAATCCAATCATACAGTAGCAAGGCACAATCAGGCACTGAACTTGTAACGTAAATTACACTGCAGTCTTTCTAGACTATGAGCTAGTTTAGTACATCAAAAGTCAAACTTATCAAATAAATATTTAATATTCCAGTGGATCAGTGCAGACAAGAATATATACAAAAGATTTACAAAAATGAAGTGAACATTACAAGATAAGTTACAAAGATACACAATAAAACAGTTTGCATAAAAATAAATGGGGATAAAATTTACCAGCATTTAGATCTGAGCGTTGTTGCGAGGAAAAAGCGGTTCTGGTCAGACCAGGATAGTAGGAGTAGGGGTAAAAGTGAAAAAGTCAGCACTGCTGATGACTGTATTTAATTCCAAAGGGTGGTAACACATCAAAATACATGTGAAGCAAAAGTTGCACATACCATGGTGATGGAGGCTGTGAGCTGGTGGTGGGTGCTGGGCACAGATTAGTCTTACAGCCGTTTCGCGCTGTAAATGCGCTTCTACGGAGAATGTATTTTGATGTGTTACCACCCTTTGGAATTAAATACAGTCATCAGCAGTGCCGACTTTTTCACTTTCTTACCCCTACTCCTACTATACAATAATACAATACAATAACATTTCTATAGCGCTTTTCTCCCATAGGACTCAAAGCGCTTAGGCTCTCTCAGATTCAGTAATTGGTAGTAGGATGAAGTATTCACACAACAAAAGTTATAATTCTGCAAATGCCAAACTGAACAGGTGGGTTTTCAGTCTGGATTTAAACACGGCCAGGGATGGAGCTGTCCTGATCTGTTGAGGTAGGGAGTTCCAAAACGTAGGGGCAGCATGACAGAAGGCTACTACCTATATCAACCAAGCCAGAGCACGCTGGCTGTGCCAAAGGACAGGAAGGCTGTGCATCCTGCCATTATCCCTCTGTCACACGCAGAGTGAGCTGTAGTGCCGACTCCTCTTCTTTCTTTTTTTTTTTCTTTTTTTTTTCCCTCACCGTTTGTCAGACCAGGATAGTCCTAGCGTCTTGCTATCTTTGAAGAACTACAAGTTGTGACTATCCTAGCTGAGGTTTTATAGCCAGATTTGTGGCCCGGGGCCACTCAAATGTCCAGATCCAGGAATAATCCAATTTCCTCAGGTGTGACAGCACATTCTTGCTGGCTATGATGTGCAACTTCAAAGCTTTCCTGTCTCACCTTGAACCTTGCAGAGACTTCCCATCTCCCCTTAGAACTAATTTCCACAGGTAAAATTGTATCTTAACACACACATCAAAAGACTTCTTCCCTACTCCAGGTGACAATTGCCCAAGCAAAATACACATCTGAGGCAGTATTTCCTGCTCTCCTATTCAGACGAAAGGGTAACTGATCCCCTGTATAGGCTTCAAAGTGGTGGGGCAACTGTCTGATTAAGTGTTTCCTAATTAGAGGCAGACAATGGTACTTTCCTGCTGGCCACTGAATGCAGATTTAATTTACATTTACATACCGACACTCACATTAGTAGCCAGGTGTCCAATTACCCTGAAGCCAGCTGGCTTTGAGCAAACATACACATATGACACAGGCAGAAAAGGAAAAAATTGGCTTCCATGTAATATGGCTGCTATATTCTGCATATTACCGTACATATCATCACCACATATATCCTCACACCTCCCCCTTCAAATTGGCACAGGGCAGATGATCTTCCCAGATCATCCTGCCAGCGCCTACACTGCTGGTCTGTCCTGGTGGGGTAACTCCTTAGCATCCTTATGAGGATTCCTCACCTGATAGCTTCAAGCTACATGGCTGGAAAACTAGGCTAGGTTGCTGCAATGTGTCGTTGCCCCTGGCAACCTGACGTAACCAAACAGGGGGATGATGGTCCGTGACGACCGTAAATTAGAGCCAGTGCTGCAGCTGAGGAAGGGTTCCGACAGTCACTACACGCACTTTCTCTATAGTGGCAGGAGCTATCTCTCTGTCCCTTTGGGGAACGATTATCTGCCGGTCTGCCTCCTCCATCCGGACAGCTTCGAGGGAATAACTTCCCAGAACCCTCTCGGCCTGCCCCTCCCAGCTGGTGACCTGCTGGCCATACCCCTGAGCTCTTCCAGGCTGCTGTCAAATCGAACAGCCCCAGAGAGTTCAGTGCTGTCCGTCACACGCCATGGAGGCTGCAAACTGAGAGGCTCCTGGGCCCTCAGTGACAGGTTCTGAAGCAGACACTGCTGACCTGGCAACGTCTGCCACTTCAGCGGACAGTCCCTCTGCTGTAGACCCGCTAGCGCTGCTGGTTACCACTGCAGTGGAGGGAGTGTCCGCATCATACATATCATTGCTCATACATTTGATCTCAAAATCATCTGAAGGGGAAAGATTTGGCCTGGGGTCGTTGGGACACAGAGGAATGCTCTCTGCCTCATGACGTGCCTCTGTGCCCCACCCCCACCACTCTCTGCCCTCTCCCCCCCCCCCCCCCCCCAACGTGCTATAGGTGAGGGGCTATAGGTGAAAGTGAACCAGAGCAGCCCACTGGCGCGGCGTTTTTGAGGCTACTCGATCCGCTCAACACCCCCCCCCCCCCCGATCAAGTAGCTTACTTTTTTTATTTTTTTTTAATTAAACAACTTTATGACAACCTGACTTATAAAAACGTCCTGCTACAGCCTCTTAATGGCTCCAGGACGTTTTTATAAGTCAGACAGTGCTGCTGCCGCTGTGCCTGTGCACGTGAAAATAGTGAGAAGAAGAAAAAAAACACCTAAAAAAAATACACCTTTATTTCCAAATGCTATATTGTCACCATACTTTGTACTAGGGATATAATTAAAATCTTTTGATAACCAGGACAAATGGGCAGATAAAATGTGTGGGTTTTATGTACAGTAGCAGTGTATGTATTAAAACTATAGGGGATGAAATTGGAGTAATAGTGTATTTTTTCATTTTTTTCCCTTGTATTTCCTTTCCTTGTATTTCCCTTTAAAATGTGTAGAAAATAAAGTAATTACTGAAAACAAATATCAACCCCAAAAAGCCCAATTGGTGGTGAAAAAAACAAGATATAGATCATTTCATTGTGATTAGTAGTGATTAAGCTATTGGCAAATGAAAGAAATGAGCACTGAAAGGTGAAAATCGCTCCTCCGTTAGCGTAAAAACCGCCTTGGGGGTGACGTGGTAATGAGCCCACCTCAGGCTCCTTAAAGAGAATCTGTACTCTAACATTTTTACAGCAAAAAGCATACCATTCTATTCCTTATTTTCTCCTGTGCCCCTCTGTGCTGTTTCTGCCACACTCTGCTGCAATCCTGGCTTGTAATTAACAGTTTTAGGCAGTGTTTACAAACAAACTAACCAGCTTGTGATAGGCTCACATAAGCAGAGTGTGTGAGTCATACAGAGCCTGCAGGGGGCCTGGAGGGGGTGTGTATAGCTTCTACCAATCACAAGCAGCCCTGCACATTCCACACATTCCAGCTTTAGCCCGACTGTGCCCACAGAAGAAAACAGATTAGATCATATAACAGAGATAACACAGCCACTGTGCAATTAGGAAAAGCTGCAGTAAGCCAGAGCACATTAGAACAGGCAAAGGAACTTATAGGATGGAAGAACTAAGGCTGAAAAGTTTGTTACAGAGTCTCTTTAAAGGAATAATATCGATTCACATATTTTTTTCAATTGACACAGGAATTGTTTGGGAAGTGCTGCTAAGTACTGGTGTATACATTTTAGTAGCAACCTCTTTGTTTACTGTTAGCAAAATACATTCAAACTTTACTGACACCAAAACTGATGGCTGACTGAGCCATGAGGAGAGGGGAAATTCCCCTCACACTTGATCAGTTAACTCTATGTGTAGCTCTGTGTGTGACAGAGAGAGAGAGCGCTCCCAACAGCTGCAGCTCCTGTGTCTTGTGTTTCTGACTGAAGTGTCTGAAGAGAGCAGAGGAAATGTAACTAATTGTCACAGCTTTTCATACTGTTTTTGCTTTCAGAGTTTGATATGTTTGATATTTGCTTTCTGTAGTCTGATATGCAACTCTGGCTGTGCATTGAAGCAGACACCCCTTCTGCAATTGATTTGTCCCAATTTAGCTAAATCCTACCCTCAATAAATTACAGTTTTTGCCTCTGATATTTAACATGAAAAGTAGGAAAATGTTTACACAGCTACTTAGACATTATTTGTACATTGTCATTTTAGAACACTTGGGTATCGATAATATTCCTTTAAGTGGCATCGATTCCAAGTGGTGATTTACAGATCTGAACATTTTATATGCTGCTAAATATGGTGCTTCCTCTCCCCTCATCTAATCTTTACTCTTCTCATCTGTCTCATCAGGTACAATCTGCTGATTATTGCACCCCTGCTCTGCTATGCAATCATACTGCAATCATTATCTGCTTGTTAATAGTAGGATCTGCTGCTTATTGCACCCCCTGCTCTGCAATCATTATCTGCTTGTTAATGGTATGATCTGCTGCTTATTGCACCCCCTGCTCTGCTGTACAATCATTATCTGCTTGTTAATGGTATGAGCTGCTGCTTATTGCATCCCCTGCTCTGCTATGCAACCATACTGCAATCATTATCTGCTTGTTCAAATAAACTGAATAAAAGTTAGGTCGCCTATAGAGAGGGAAGGCACTGGGTCCCATAGAGCCTTCCACAGCCGGCCCCAGTAAAATTCTTCGACCAACTTGTTTGTCTAGTCTTTCGGCCCTTGGTGCCCAAGAAGGGCCATGTCAAGTAACAATTGGGCCCTAAAACAAAATTAGCCTGGGGGCCCCCCAACAGCCAACCCCCGACCAAAAAGCGTCATTAGAGGCCCTTTGTTGCAGCCAAACTTCCCTCCTGGGCCCCTGAGCTGGCTGCTGACCCTCCCAACTTAACAGACTCTGCAGAGCCCCTGGGGAGCAACAGTTTAGATGGGGGAGGGACACGTTGGGAGTCCCTACAGGCTCTGGGGCAATTGCCCATTTTTTTCCCATGGTAGCTCCGGCCCTGCCCCCAAGTACTTCCAAAGATTAGCAGCTCCGTACTGCACATGTGCAAGAGGTAACTGGCATGTTCGCAGTATAGAGCCAATAGTCTTCGGAGGCCTTCCGAGGAGTCCCAAAGGCGGCAAACTTGAATGGTGGGCCGAGCGCACGAAGAGAGGATCTGAAAGGCCCTGTGACATCCAGAACCCTCCCTCCTACATGGGTTCCCAACATAGATGCCTATGAACTTTCTCCTCCTCCTCTAACCCCCCCCCCCCCCCCACTCTTACGCCATGCGCCATCTTCTCCAGGACCAACCAGCACTGAACCGCATACCGCATTTTATAGTTCCTGACAGTGTCCCTCTCTCGCCCGTGCCGCAGTGATGCCGGGAAATTAAGTCTGTGGATGGGAATACAGGGATGTCTTTGTATCCATGGACTAAATCACCCAGCATGCATTGCGGTGCATGCGCAAACAGTGCAGAAGCCAGGTATTACGAAGTGCGGTTCAATGCTGGTCAGACCTGGAGAACATGGCTCAGTGTGTACAAGCCAGGGCCCAGAGGAGCAGCACCCCTGTAGGTTAGGAGTGAGGCTATCCCTGGTGTTCAGTGCTGTTTAACATTATGTGCATTTGTATGTTGTACAGAGGCGCCAGCAGGATAAAAATTCATAAAACTTTAAAAATTGCTAGGAGGAAGTGGTGGGCTTGCCTCCCAAAAGCAGACCAGACGTCCTGTTATTATATAAATAAACACATTTATTATACGATACCCCAAAAGGAAATGCAACGCGTATCGCAGGTCAAGCCCGCTTCATCAGGCAAACAAGGGGTTAACAGGGAATCTGTAGTATCAGGAATAGCGCCTCAGTCACTGAGGCGCTATTCCTGATACTACAGATTCCCTGTTAACCCCTTGTTTGCCTGATGAAGCGGGCTTGACCTGCGAAACGCGTTGCATTTCCTTTTGGGGTATCGTATAATAAATGTGTTCATTTATATAATAACAGGACGTCTGGTCTGCTTTTGGGAGGCAAGCCCACCACTTCCTCCTAGCAATTTTTAAAGTTTTTTTTTTTTTATGAATTTTTATCCTGCTGGCGCCTCTGTACAACATACAAATACATTGCGTCCACTCCTGGTGGATGGGAGTGCTATCTCCTTTTTCTCATCTCTACAGAGAGCGACTTCTTAGCCCTGAGTGAGGACAGGCTTTATCTCCTCACCTGCCTTTATAGTGGTTACCTGGACGGTAACCCATGTTTGTGAGTATAATCATTCTCACTTTATCAATTTTTCAAACATTCCTGACATACTACACTATATTGGGCTCTCAGTTTTCCGTTTTAGTTCTCCTTACAAACATTATGTGCATGTTGCCCTGCATTAATGAACCCCAAGGGGCATAATATGAGAAAGGCATAGCGGCACAATTCTGGATAACTCGTATACTTTTCTCAGTCAGTCAGTCAGGTTGTTGAAATGGCATGCCTGTTGTAACTGGGAGTTTGCGTGTTGTAACTAGTAGTTTGCATGTTGTGTTGCGCGTGGACACAACACCAGCAGTGTGAAGCAGGCCTTACTGATCTTATTAACAATAAGTAGAGTCAAAGTACCCAAACGGCTGTTCAGAAGAGTTATTCCAACAAAAAGGTGTATTGACTCTGATCATATCTGATATCTCTGTATGTTTGTTTGTAGAGATTGTCTACAGTAAAGCAGAGGCACTGAAACGCGTTGTTCCAAATTTACCTACGACCACACCATATCTCACAAGTCTCACAACTCCACCTCCACCACAAGAGCCACATGTGGACATCTGGTTTCTTTGGCTGCTGCTTCCTCTTCTTCTACTGTTGATCCTTGCTTGGTGGTAAGGAACAACTTTTATTTTGTCTGTCAATACTTGTGTTTCATCAACACATGCTTTGTGCTGTACGGGCTATTTACAATAATTATGGAAACTGGGTAACAAAACCACTGAATGGGGACTATCCATAACTTAACTGGTTCACGGTCCATGGCTTTTGCCGCTTAAAGGAAATCTAAAGTGAAAAAAAGAAAAATTTAACATACCTGGGGCTTCTTGCAGCCCCCTGGAGTCCTCCTGTGCCCGCAACGTCCATCCGAGTCCCTCCAGGCCAACACCGGCGTCCCCCTCAAAGCTGGCCAGCCACGTGGTCAGGGTGCTCGGGGCTGCGCATGTGCAGCAGCTGTCTGCTGGCGGTGACCGGCCAGCTTTGCTTGATGGAGAGACTCTAAAGGACGGCACGGCCACAGGATGGGCTGGATCACGGTGGCAGGCGTGACAGTACTGAGCATGCACGATGAAATCACGCATGGGCTGTACTGTCACGCCGGCCACCGTGATAATGCAAAGCGGGCGAGATACGGAAGCGGCAGCCCGCCAGTGCTGTATGTGGCGGAGGGACCGGGAGAGGAGCCAGGAGGACGCCGGGGGACCTCCTGACCTACGGTGGGCTGGAGTAAGCCCCAGGTAAGTAGGGATTCTATTTATTTTTACTGCTCAGGGTCCCTTTAAGGTCCCTGAAATTGTTGGCACTTTAGCTTTGTCACTTTGATACAACAGTAACTTTGTAATTACTTATACCATCTTAGTGATATTTTGTTTTTCTCAGTACGATCTAGGCTTTCTTTCGGTAATACTTTTTTTTTTTTTTTTTTTAATTTTTTTACCCATAAATATTTTATTTTATAGTCACTTTATGGGGAAATATTAGGCTTAAATGCAGAAAATACTTTTTTTTTTTTTTTTTTTTCATTTTTCACCCTCTGTAATTTTCACATGACACGTCCCACAATAAAATACATAAAAATGAATTATTTGGCCCTTCCAGTTAAAAACTGAGACTCCATATGCCATATTTTATTTCTAACTGAGCATGTGGTGGACCGGTATCCCTACCAGTGCGTTTTGTGGTAATCGGATGCGTTCTCTATGATGACAGTTCAAGGACCATAGTGCTGTACAAATGCATTGCTAGGCAACGGCAAAGCAATACATCTGTAGAGCATTGGGGCCCCAAACTTTCACTCTAGTGATCGCATCTGATCACTACAGGCGGTAGTCATTAAATGTTTATAAACAGGTATAGGTATTTCAGGAGTTAACAGTAGGTTCATGTAACGATCGGTGTCAGCAAGAACAGATTTTCTGATTATTGGTGATCTGCAGTATCACCAATAATACAGATGCTATACCTGATTATGTAGTGATCTGCAGAATCACCAATAATGCAAGTATAGCGAGACACAGGACACCCAGGTGTAAGATAAGTGTTTGGTGCAACAGTAAATATAGATAGAGCTACCCACTATCCCAGAGGAGCTGGTAGAGGGAGGTATCTCTATAAAAACACTGGAATCAGTACTCCAGCAGGCTGGAGACACGGATGAGTTAGTGATCGGTTCACCCGAGGCGCGGATGAAACACAGGAGGACAATGAATACTGATCGCCCGTGGAGTGGGTGATTCAGACTGTACTGCAGCAGATGATCACCTGAGGAGCAGGTGATGAGGACTGTACTGTAAAGGTTAGTCATCTGAGGAGCAGGTGATTAAGACTGTACTGCAGCTATCAACCGGAGGAGCAGGTGATTCAGACTGTACTGCAGCTATCTACCTGAGGAGCAGGTGATTCAGACTGTACTGCAACTATCAACCTGAGGAGCAGGTTATTCAGACTATACTGCAGCTATCAACCTGAGGAGCAGGTGATTACTAAACTAAGAATCCCTCACCAGAACTAAGCTCACTGGTGAGGGCAGAAGAGTCAGACAAGCAAGTTCGGCAACACACGGACAGATACGGTACAAAGACAGAAGACTGAATCAGAGTGAGGTATAAGCTGGGTCGGCAACTAGATCAGATAGGCATAGTGTAACGATCGGTGTCAGCACGCAGAGAGAATCCGATTATTGGTGATCTGCAGTATCACCAAGAATGCAGATACAGTGGCTTGCAAAAGTATTCGGCCCCCTTGAAATTTTCCACATTTTGTCACATAACTGCCACAAACAATCAATTTTATTGTAATTTCACGTGAAAGACCAATACAAAGTGGTGTACACGTGAGAAGTGGAACAAAAATCATACATGATTCCAAACATTTTTTACAAATAACTGCAAAGTGGGGTGTGCGTAATTATTCGTCCCCTTTTGGTCTGAGTGCAGTCAGTTGCCCATAGACATTGCCTGATGAGTGCTAATGACTAAATAGAGTGCACTTGTGTGAAATCTAATGTCAGTACAAATACAGCTGCTCTGTGACAGCCTCAGAGGTTGTCTAAGAGAATATTGGGAGCAACAACACCATGAAGTCCAAAGAACACACCAGACAGGTCAGGGATAAAGTTATTGAGAAATTTAAAGCAGGCTTAGGCTGCAAAAAGGTTTCCAAAGCCTTGAACATCCCACGGAGCACTGTTAAGCGATCATTCAGAAATGGAAGGGGTATGGCACAGCTATAAACCTACCAAGACAAGGCCGTCCACCTAAATTTACAGGCCGAACAAGGAGAGCACTGATCAGAAATGCAGTCAAGAGGCCCATGGTGACTCAGGACGAGCTACAGAGATCTACGGGCTCAGGTGGGGGAATCTGTCCATAGGACAACTATTAGTTGTGCACTGCACAAAGTTGGCCTTTATGGAAGAGTGGCAAGAAGAAAGCCATTGTTAACAGAAAAGCATAAGAAGTCCCGTTTGCAGTTTGCCACAAGCCATGTGGGGGACACAGCAAACATGTGGAAGAAGGTGCTCTGGTCAGATGAGACCAAAATGGAACGTTTTGGCCAAAATGCAAAACCCTATGTGTGACGGAAAATGAACCCTGCACATCTCTCTGAACACACCATCCCCACTGTCAAATATGGTGGTGGCAGCATCATGCTCTGGGGGTGCTTCTCTTCAGCAGGGACAGGGAAGCTGGTCAGAGTTGATAGGAAAATGGATGGAGCCATATACAGGGCAATCTTGGAAGAAAACCTCTTGGAGTCTGCAAAAGACTTGAGACTGGGGTGGAGGTTCACCTTCCAGCAAGACAACGACCCTAAACAGAAAGCCAGGGCAACAATGGAATGGTTTAAAACAAAGCATATCCATGTGTTAGAATGGCCCAGTCAAAGTCTAGATCTAAATCCAATCGTAAATCTGTGGCAAGATCTGAAAACTGCTGTTCACAAACGCTGTCCATCTAATCTGACTGGGCTGGAGCTGTTTTGCAAAGAAGAATGGGCAAGGGTTTTAGTCTCTAGATGTGCAAAGCTGGTAGAGACATACCCTAAAAGAATGGCAGCTATAGACCACGGACCTCGCACCCAAGACTAGGGAACTGTATAATCATTTGTGTTAGTCTCCAGACCTGCTTGTGACGCCCATCTTCCAGGGGTCACTAGCCACCGGGTCTTCTTGCTATTCAGCCTGGGACTCCACCCCTTGGATGTCTCA
The DNA here is from genome assembly GCF_040937935.1 of Hyperolius riggenbachi. Taxonomy (NCBI): domain Eukaryota; kingdom Metazoa; phylum Chordata; class Amphibia; order Anura; family Hyperoliidae; genus Hyperolius; species Hyperolius riggenbachi. The sequence continues at coordinate 371,536,179 of NC_090651.1, forward strand.
GGCTGCTGCAAGATCTTTGCACTTCCAAAGGAAGGTATTTCTCATACTGCCAAGGATCACCTGCTCCTCGGGTGGTCCTCACTCAAAGTTATTACTGTTGCACCAAACACTCACACTATATATAGGTGTCCAGAGGTTAGCAATATATCTGTATTATCGTTGATTCTGCAGATCATCAATAATCAGGTATATACAGTGGCTTGCAAAAGTATTAGGCCCCTTGAAGTTTTCCACATTTTGTCACATTACACCACTTTGTATTGGTTTTTCACGTGGAATTCCAATAAAATTGATTCATGTGTTTGGCAGTAATGTGACGAAATGTGGAAAACTTCAAGGGGGCCTAATACTTTTGCAAGCCACTGTGTGTGTCTATGTATATATATATATATATACAGTGGTGTGAAAAACTATTTGCCCCCTTCCTGATTTCTTATTCTTTTGCATGTTTGTCACACTTAAATGTTTCTGCTCATCAAAAACCGTTAACTATTAGTCAAAGATAACATAATTGAACACACAATGCAGTTTTAAATGATGATTTTTATTATTTAGTGAGTAAAATAATTCAAAACCTACATGGCCCTGTGTGAAAAAGAAATTGCCCCCTGAACCTAATAACTGGTTGGGCCACCCTTAGCAGCAATAACTGCAATCAAGCATTTGCGATAACGTGCAACGAGTCTTTTACAGCGCTCTGGAGGAATTTTGGCCCACTCATCTTTGCAGAATTGTTGTAATTCAGCTTTATTTGAGGGTTTTCTAGCATGAACCGCCTTTTTAAGGTCATGCCACAACATCTCAATAGGATTCAGGTCAGGACTTTGACTAGGCCACTCCAAAGTCTTCATTTTGTTTTTCTTCAGCCATTCAGAAGTGGATTTGCTGGTGTGTTTTGGGTCATTGTCCTGCTGCAGCACCCAAGTTCGCTTCAACTTGAGTTGACGAACAGATGGCCGGACATTCTCCTTCAGGATTTTTGGGTAGACAGTAGACTCCATGGTTCCATCTATCACAGCAAGCCTTCCAGGTCCTGAAGCAGCAAAACAACCCCAGACCATCACACTACCACCACCACCATATTTTACTGTTGGTATGATGTTCTTTTGCTGAAATGCTGTGTTACTTCTACGCCAGATGTAACGGGACACGCACCTTCCAAAATGTTCAACTTTTGTCTCGTCGGTCCACAAGCTATTTTCCCAAAAGTCTTGGCAATCATTGAGATGTTTTTTTAGCAAAATTGAGACGAGCCTTAATGTTGTTTTTGCTTAAAAGTGGTTTGCGCCTTGGATATCTGCCATGCAGGCTGTTTTTGCCCAGTCTCTTTCTTATGGTGGAGTCGTGAACAATGACCTTAATTGAGGCAAGTGAGGCCTGCAGTTCTTTAGATGTTGTCCTGGGGTCTTTTGTAGCCTCTCGGATGAGTTTTCTCTGCGCTCTTGGGGTAATTTTGGTCGGCCGGCCACTCCTGGGGAGGTTCATCACTGTTCCATGTTTTTGCCATTTGTGGATAATGGCTCTCACTGTGGTTCGCTGGAGTCCCAAAGCTTTAGAAATGGCTTTATAACCTTTACCAGACTGATAGATCTCAATTACAGTACTTTTGTTCTCATTTGTTCCTGAATTTCTTTGGATCTTGGCATGATATCTAGCTTTTGAGGTGCTTTTGGTCTACTTCTCTGTGACAGATAGCTCCTATTTAAGTGATTTCTTGATTGAAACAGGTGTGGCAGTAATCAGGCCTGGGGGTGACTACAGAAATTGAACTCAGGTGTGATAAACCATAGTTAAGTTATTTTTTTTAACAAGGGGGGCAATTTCTTTTTCACACAGGGCCATGTAGATTTGGAGGTTTTTTTCTCACTAAATAATAAAAACCATCATTTAAAACTGCATTTTGTGTTCAATTATGTTATCTTTGACTAATAGTTAACGGTTTTTGATGAGCAGAAACATTTAAGTGTGACAAACATGCAAAAGAATAAGAAATCAGGAAGGGGGCAAATAGTTTTTCACACCACTGTATGTGTACATGTATATGTGTGCGTACATATGTGTATAGATAGACAGTCTCTTTATCTATCTATCTATATATCTATCTATATATCTCAGGAGTGGGGGCTACAGGAGCAATGCCACTCCCCCCTCCTCCAGAGTATACTGTGTTTCGAATTTCCCTCATGGGGAGGTTCATTGTAACAAAAACAAAAGTGTACCTGTGCTCAGAGCACTTTAAGGGTATTTGGACACCTACTGTATATTGTAACTTTAATGCAGCTGATGTTTAGTTCACCATAATGTACACACTGGTCAATGACTGATCGATTTCCCTCTTATGTTTGTTTTAGTTGCCGTCGACGTTTAAGAGAACTTTTTACTACTCCAGCTAATGGAAACACCCAGAGTAACAGGTACAATATTACAATGCTACATCAGTTATAAATGTGCTGCTTGGTACACATATCTAATTTTGATTGGCCAATTTTACCACTTCCATGTAGTATGAGCGCTTACCTTACACAACCTGTTCATAGTATTGAAAATCTGTTGGCGCTCATACTTCATGGAGGTGGAAAAATTGGCCAATCAAATGTTGAAATCTGGTGTACATTATCTAAAATCGGGGATCTGGGTCTGGTGTTTGCTTGGCAAGTGTATTGCTGTTGTGGCTGCAAGTATGTTTTGAAAATGATATGCAATACATGGAAACCCATACCATATAAGGTAATTTTTGGGGCTGGTGGTTCATGAACATGCATCCTCATCGCTTGTCTCTGAACGCTTACCCCTCTCGGGTTAGCCATATGCTTGCCGAGCCATAACACTTGGTGTTTGCCCATTCCAGCTCTCGATGCTAGCCTGGTGCAATTGTGCACAGCTGGGCCCCAGCTGCAGAACCTAGATCTACGTCCTAGTGGCTTAGGTGAAGTCACTGAGGACGTAGATAATACTGTAGCCAGAGCAAAAGTGGTTTTAAACAAGTATATCCCCCTAGTTACGTCAGTTATTGTAGTTAGTCTTCCTTTGTTTTTAAGTTGCCTTGATAGATTTAAAAATATTGCTACAGTTACGCTATTAATCTCCAAAATTCTATGTACATCTTTCTCATTATCCCCTCAAATAGCTCTCTTTTTAATTGATTGTCATTTAATCCCCCCCCCCCCCCCCCACGCACCGAAAGAACGTAATCCATATCATCTGTGCCGCTGGCCAATTAACCCTTGCTAATTGGAAAAATAAAGAACCCCCTTCCGGAACTCAACTAATATTCACAACACACTATAATCTAGAGATGGAGGAAAAACTACTCGTTTGTGTTAGGTCGTTAAAGACCCTCCTCCTCACAAAATAGACTGGCAGCAGATATTATCCCACATGAGTTTGCCCAACAACCCCAATCCCAGTACTCACTGAATCAATTAAGAATCACAAGCAGACTACCTCCAAGACTTAAAGAGAACCAGAGATGATTTAAAAAAAGCTTTTATACATACCTGGGGCTTCCTCCATACGCACGGATCGCTCCCACTCCACCGTCCTCTGCTGCCTGGATCCGCCGGTACCGGGTCCCGTCATTGCCGCGAGTTGGCCGGCGGACGCGGCCGATTCTCCGCATCACACGGCGCTCCCTCTATACAAGTACGCATGAGGCTGCCTACTGCGCAGCCGCATGCGTACGGGTATGGAGGAAGCCCCTGTGATGCGGACAATTGGCCGCGTCCGCTGGAAGTGACGGGCCCGATACCGGCGGTTCCAGGAAGCGGAGGATGGCGGCGTGGGAGCGATCCAGGCTTATGGGGCTGGAAGAAGCCCCAGGTATGTATAAAAGCCCTTTTTCATGGATTGAAAAGTACCAATTCTTTTCAATTACCTGAAATCGCACAATAGAACGAGTTAAAGAGGGTTGAAACTTGGGGAGGGGGGGGAGTGAATAAAATATATCAACACCCTTTCTTCTAGAATAAATCTGATCCTGTATGTGGCCTTATAGTCAGGGGCGCCTCTAGCCATTTTGTCATTCCAGGCTAGACAATCTGTGCCCCCCCCCCCCCCCTGAAAATAATCTTAATATGCGTCAGCGTTTCACCAGAAAATAATGGAAATGCAGCATCATGTTACCAGAAAAGCCATTTCTCGCTGACGTCTAGGCCCCTCTTTTTTTGTCCTCCCCCCCCCCCCCCCCCCCCCCCTTCCCCCTCATTAGTGCCCTGGTGCTAGAGATATACCGTATACATAATCGCTCTGGTGCTGGTAAGGTACCTGTAAAGTAAAACATTTACTCACCTGACAGCAGACTCCTCTGGCGTGCAGCTCATCCGATGATCTTCAGTGCAGCAAGTCCTGCTTCACAACTCCCGCGCTGCCAGGCAGAGCAAGGCTATGGGAAAATGGCACCCGAAGCCCTGCACTGGAGTCACAAATTGTCTCCATTGCAGGGCTTCGGCCGGCATTTTCCCATAGCCCCGCTCTGCCTGCCGGAACCCACAGACTCCACAGGCTGGAGAGGTGAGCTGCGGGCTGTGGCCACACACAATCTGGCAGGGGGTGACCGCGGTCCCCTTCCCCTCCCCCCTGTGGCTCTACTGCATTAGAGGGATGGTAATTAGTGCAGAGGGTCAGCTTACAACAGCAGCAGCAACGGGGACAATTTCAAGGAATATTATACAAGCGGAGATCCACAGACTGTAGCCTATTTACTATCAGTAAAGCCACAGTGACACACCCTAGACTGCGTTCACACTACCGGCCTGACTCTCTTACTTGCGACATTATTACTGGTACTAACGGCAACAGAGTACTGCTCTTTGCATAAAAAGCCACACACACACACACACGGGTAACACAAGCATTGCTATGGTAACAAGCGATACCATAGCAACCCTTGCGTTACCTATGTGCTTTAGGTCGTTCTTATTTGCACAACATGCGTTACTAGTACTGGTAATATTGGCGGCAGTACGTGAATCAGGTCTTGTGTGTTGCGGTGCCCAAAAAGGCAACAACACGCTGTCCACACAACCGTATAACCATGTTTGGCATCTCTGCATTGTTATGGGTTGTTTTATCCTAACGCTGGTCCATACTGCATTTCTGGATAACCTGTGTGAAAATTTCCACATTCTACTGGCGTTTTTTTAGCTTCCTTCCTGACATTTTTGTTTTTCATCATTTTTGTGTATTTGTTTGTTTTTTGGTCATTGTATATGTTTTCAATCTTGATCAGATTTGACAATGATGTGTATTGTATCCCTTGTTCCCTTGTTCTTGCAGCACTGGTGAACAGTCCACTGGTGATGTTGTTATTGAAGCTGAGAGGCTGAACAATGGTACCGCTGGGTCCTCCCCTATATAGGATGAAAAGAACTCGCCTGCCCCCCATACAAATGGATTTGTGGTTGTCCGTTGTGAAGAACAGACCCAAGTTTTGGGACAGGCCAATGAATGTTTCAGCTGCCCTAGCTCATATCTCCACTTCTTTCTTGAATAACTCTCTCTCCTCTTTCAGTGCATACAGCAGTCTACCTATAGATCCAGCATGTACTTAAAGTGGATCCGAGATGAAAAACTATAACAAGTAACTTTTCTATATATCTTATCTAAAGTTTAGATAGTTTACACAGCAAAACTAGCTGCAAACAGCTTCAACAGTTTATGATTATTTATTCCTGTGATACAATGAGGGCAGCCATGTTCTACTTGTCATCATTACACACAGACAAGCTGCTCTGCATCTTCACGCCTCAGTCTGTGAAAACTCCACTCCCCTCTCCTTCCCTCTCCACCCCCTTGCCTCTGAAATCTATGGCTGGTAATTCCTCCTCCTCCTTCGGGAAAAAACACCTCCTCCCCAGACTGAGCTCCCATGAGCACTTGCTACATGGGACTTAGAATGCCTAGATGCTGGAGGAGCTGTGGGCAAGGCTTGTTTAGTTTATAGAGAATTAGGGTATTAAAAGAAAAAAAAAGTATTTGGCTTGATGAATGCCCTATAAACTATATGTAAGGGGCAAAATTATGCAATGAGTAAACGTTTATCTTGGATCCACTTTAAAGGACAACCAAGGTGACATGTGACATGATGAGATAGACATGTGTATGTACAGTGCCAAGCACACAAATAACTAGGCTGTGTTCCTATTTTTTAATTTCTCTTCCTGAACAAGTTAAACATCAGGTACATAAGTGACAGTTTACATGAACCCGAGGTGGGTATTTAAAATGTTAAGAGAACAGAGAGGCATATTCTGTGCGCTATGACATGCCTCTGTGTCTCTATATTGCCGCCTCCAAGTCCACACGGGGGTCTGCTGTGCCCAGAGGCGGCTCCAGGGAATTTTTTTAGGGGGTGCTATGCAGGTGCTGGACCAATTTTCGGGGGAGCTGACGACCTGCGGCGCGCGTAGCGCGCCGCGGCAAAAAATGGGTGTGGCTACAACCTGCGGCGCGTGAAGCGCGCCGCGGCGAAAAAATGGGCGTGGTCATGACCAGATGAGGGCGGGGCTAACTGTAATTTAAAGTGAACCCAGGGTGAGAGTGATATGGTGGCTGCCATATTTATTTACTTTTGAACAATTCTAGTTGCCTGGCAGCCCTGCTGATCTATTTGGCTGTAGTAGTGAACTGAATTACACCAGAAACAAGCATGCAGCTAATCTTGTCAGTTCTGACAATATTGTCAGAAACCCCTGACCTGCTGCATGCTTGTTCAGGGTCTATGGTTGAAAGAATTAGAGGCAGAGGACCAACACCGCAGCCAGGCAGCTGGTATTACTTAAAAGGAGATAAATATGGCAGCCTCAATATTATTCTCACCTCGGGTTCCCTTTAAAAGTGCAACGCAAAGACAGAGGGCCCAAGTTTTGGTGACCCTTTCCCCAGAAAATTCACATAATTGTGCAGGTTTTCTCAAGAAAATACACGTAATGTGAGCAGATTTTAACAAAAAACACGTCCAATGACCCCAATATGCACAATCGGTAGCAGATATGGCCCCAACATGCACAATCGGTAGCAGATATGGCCCCAACATGCACAATCGGTAGCAGATATGGCCCCAACATGCACAATCGGTAGCAGATATGGCCCCAACATGCACAATCGGTAGCAGATATGGCCCCAACATGCACAATCGGTAGCAGATATGACCCCAATATGCACAATCGGTAGCAGAAATGACCCCAATATGCACAATCGGTAGCAGATATGACCCCAATATGCACAATCCATAGCAGATATGGCCCCAATATGCACAATCGGTAGCAGATATGACCCCAATATGCACAATCCGTAGCAGATATGACCCCAATATGCACAATCGGTAGCAGATATGACCCCAATATGCACAATCGGTAGCAGAAATGACCCCAATATGCACAATCGGTAGCAGAAATGACCCCAATATGCACAATCGGTAGCAGAAATGACCCCAATATGCACAATCGGTAGCAGATATGACCCCAATATGCACAATCGGTAGCAGATATGACCCCAATATGCACAATCGGTAGCAGATATGACCCCAATATGCACAATCCGTAGCAGATATGACCCCAATATGCACAATCCGTAGCAGATATGACCCCAATATGCACAATCCGTAGCAGATATGACCCCAATATGCACCACCTGAAAAAGAAAAGAAAAACCCATTTACTCACCTACAGCCAGAAGACCTTCTTTCCCGACCTCCTTGTGGCGCGCAGCGCCCGCGCGCCCACGATCCTCTTCCTTCCCGACGTCACGGCGAGACTTCCTGCCTGCATGCAGAGAGCAGGGCTACGGGAAAATGGCCGCCCGAAGCCATGCACTGCAGACTCGAAGTCTGCAGAGCAGGGCTCCGGGCGGCCATCTTACCGTAGCCCTGCCTGCTGCTCCGTGCTGCCGCTGTGTGAACTGACTTGGCGTCTTTTAGACGCCTGAAGTCAGTTCACTCCAGGGGGTGCTTTGGGGGTGCTTGGACAATTCTAGGGGGTGCTCGAGCACCCCCAAGCACCCCCCTGGCGCCGCCCCTGGCTGTGCCGCCCTGTAAAAAGCGCTAGGCTAGCGACAATCTCCTTGTCGCTAGCCGTCCCCCGCCTCTGTCCCCGCCGCTGCCCGCCTCCATGAACTTCCTCCAATCGGAAACTAAGCCGCAACCTGGGAGGTACTTCCTGGGTCGCGGCTTAGTTTCCGCTACAAGCTACAATGTCTCTGCATCTCTTCAGGAAAGCAGATGACTGTTTTACTACTGTGCTCAGGAACTGAATATGTCCTTGGGATGCTCCAACCACTATCAGCTCAAGGAGAGGGGAATCTTTTCTTGCATCAAAAGGATGTTTTATTGCTCCCCCACAGCAGGCATTAAAGCGTCCCAGAAGTTGGTTGGTAACGGCTTCTAATGCAGAATGTCATGTTAAAAAATAAATCCCTTCTGCGGTTTAGATTAACTATTAACCCTTACTCTTCCTACTACTTTCTTTGACTTATGTATCAGTAAGTCGTTGCCACAGCCGATTGGTTGCCGTTTGCTGCTGGCTAGAATAACTGTGCGGGATTGCATGTTGCAACAGCCAATGGGAGGGAAGTTTAGCCTATATAAGTGAGGTCCGTGCAGGGCCAGTTTTCTCATGAAGCAAGGTGAAACACTTGCATCAGGTGCAGAGATCACAGGGGTGGAAGATTGACTGCATGCCGTTAGTGTAAACACAGTACAAGAGTAAGAAGAGACGCGAGAGGAGAGCAAGAGAGGTGAAGAGGTGATCATTGGGGAAAAGCAGCTTGTTGTGCTGTGTGAGGAGTCTGACAGTGAGTGAGGAGGGGGGAGGCAGGAGAGTAGCAGTGTTTCATTTGACTTGCACAGTAGAAGGGAGGGGCGCATCCGCACAAGTTTGCCTCAGGCAGCAAAAAGTCTAGAACTGGCCCTGGGTCCGTGGTGCCCACAAGCTGGCCATTTTGGGGCGGCTAAAGACCAGCTCCCACTCACTTTTTTTTTTCTTTTTATCCCGTTTTTGTTTTGTTTTGTTTTTTTGTTTTTATGTGGCAGGTCATCCAGGGAGGTGAACTAGTTTTGGTTTACAGCTAAGAGGGGTATGTTAAGTAAATCATGGCTAATGTTTAAAGTGGCTCAGAGCTGAACTAAAGCAAACGTTTTATACATACCTGAGGCTTCCTCCAGCCCCATCCGCTCGGATCGCTCCCACGCCGCCGTCCTCCACTGCCCGCAGCTTAAGTACCGGGTCCACGCACTTCCATCAGTCAGGGTCAGTCTATGCGACGGAGAAGTGCACCCTCTAAATATTTCTACAGCAACTGTTGGAGAGATACGCAAATAGCGCACTTCTCTTACGTCAGACTGGCTCCAACTGACGGAATTGCGGGGACCCGGTACTGAAGCTGGATACATCGGAGGACGGTGGCATAGGAGCGATCCGAGCGGATGGGGCTGGAGGAAGCCTCAGGTATGTATAAAACGTTTTCTTTAGTTCAGCTCTGAGTCCCTTTAATACTTGTCTTGGCTGTGGTAGTCTGACAAGTGGTTAGTTATTGTCATTTGTAAAACTAATGCCAATTTTTCCCACAATCCTTCAGGGCAAGGTGAGACGTTGCCCCACCCAAACGCAGGAACAAGCAGCACTTCCCCTATAAAATAATCACATGGTTAGTCCACCCTCAGTGCTGTTTGTTCCTGCGTCCAGGCAGGTCAGCATCTCCCCTGGGAGTTGGATCTGTGTGCTGGGCTGCAGGTTTAAATTCCCGTGGGTGGCTGAGACTGTGGAACTGAGGCAGTCTGGCCTACTACCCCATGCTGGATACTTTGTGGGTAGCCTACCTTTCTCTCCCAAGCTGATGGGGAGCAAGTGTGGAGGGCGCAATTTCCCCGGACTGTCTGTGGCGGAGGCGGCAGGAGAAGAAGACTGCTGTGGCAGAATAGGCTTTTGGTGGCCATCAGGTACGCCGTGCTGACCGTTGGCTGCTGTGGTAAGCGTGCAGCCGCGTCGGCGGCTGGTCCAGGCGGCCAATGGTTCGCATAGGACTTCCGGTATGCGTAACTTCAGGCGGGTATGCCGGAAGACGCTCTTTATGCCAGCGTCTCTATGGTGCTTCGGTCCCCGCCTCGTGTGACGTCATAGGCAGGAAGTATAAGGGAGGAAGCACGGGCTGAGCAGGTGCTTTCATTGAGACGGCGTTTTGTGTTGGGCATAAGCATGTCAACTTCTGACAAAACGGACAGCACCTCAGCCGCCCAGAAGGTGAGATGGTGGAGTCATTCTCTTTCTGTGGCTGTATATATCTTATGATTAAAGGTATATTTGTTCAATATGCGCATATGGAGGAATATGCTATATATATATATATATATATATATATATATATATATATATATATATATATATATATATATATATATATATATATATGCTTATACTATTATATATATATATATGCTTATACTATTATATATATATATATATGCTTATACTATTATATATATATATATGCTTATACTATTATATATATATATATGCTTATACTATTATATATATATATATATGCTTATACTATTATATATATATATATGCTTATACTATTATATATATATATATGCTTATACTATTATATACTAGTATATATACTTGGCAGTTGTTAAGAAAATGGTTCTTAAAGTTACAGGAGGTCCATTATTTTGCCATTGATTTGTTTTATTCTAGGCAAAATCTGGAGAGTCGTCAGAAAGGCCAAAGCCTCCTACTTACAAAAGATGTCCTGTTTGTAATATAAAAATTCCATTGCCATATGCTAAAACTTTGTGCCAATTGTGTATGGAAAAAGTGTTAGGGGAACAGCCTGGGTCGTCCATTCAGGACACGTTGCAGGCTTTTAGAGAGGAAATTAATGCTTCTTTAGCTTCCTTCAAATCCTCCATTTCAGAGGCAGGTACATCATCTGCTCAGGTTGTTTCCGAGCCTGCTTTACCCGATAAAGATGGTCAGGAACCAATTGAGGGTGAAAATAGTTCAGAGGAATCTGAATCCAGAGAATTGGAGGCAGAATCTTCTTCAAGGTTTAAATTCTGCATCGAAGATACTGAGACATTAATCTCAGCAATCTATGAAACATTAGAATTAAATAAAGACGTAGTTTCAAACTTGTCATTACATGATCAACTTTATAAAGGTATGGAAGAAAAAGAAGGCCTTGTTTTTCCGGTACATAAAGCTATTAAACAAACAATTGTGAAAGAATGGAATGAGCCTGAAAGGAGGCTTTTGTTGTCTAAAGCCATTAAAAAGAGATTTCCCTTTTCGGCTGAAGATACAGTTCTCTGGGACAAATGTCCAAAATTAGATACGCCCTTTTCTCAAGTAACCAAACAGGGGGATTTGGCTTTTGAGGATTTGGGAGATTTAAAGGATCCAATTGATAAGATCGATGCTTATCTTAAGAGATCGTGGGAGGCCAGTGCGGCTACATTTAGGCCTGCTGTGGCTGCTACTTGTGTATCCAGAACGTTGGAGCTCTGGATAAATCAGTTAAAAGCTAGTATTTTAGCAGGTGCTCCTATGGAACAATTATTGAATTCCATTACTATACTTACAAAAGCGGCTGCCTATTTGGCAGATGCGTCAGCAGAGATTGTCAGGTTCACTGCAAGAACGACAGCTCTGGTTAATGTAGGCCGCAGAGCCTTATGGTTGAAAACATGGGACGGAAACTTAACGTCAAAGAATAGACTTTGTGGAGTTCCATTTTCAGGAGATTTACTGTTCGGTCCAGAGTTAGATTTGGCTCTGGAAAGAACAGCCAATAAGAAGAAGGTTTTTCCGAAAAAGCAAAAACAGACTCCTAAAAAGAGGTTTTTTCGGAAGCCAGCAAATGAGCAAAAGGAATCTTTTAAAGATCAAAGAAGAGGTAAAAAATGGACCTTTGATAGGTCTGCGAGAGGGGGATTTAACCTCCTTAGCGGTAACCCCGTGTGTGACACGGGGTAAGCCGCCGGAGGTTGCCGCTCAGGCCCTGCTGGGCCGATTTTAATAATTTTTTTTTTTGCTGGACGCAGCTAGCACTTTGCTAGCTGCGCCAGCACCCCGATCGCCGCCGCCGCGCGCCCGATCGCCGCTATCCGGTGCGGCGCGCGCCCCCCCCCCCCAGACCCCAGCGCTGCCTGGCCAATCAGTGCCAGGCAGCGCCAAGGAATGGATCGGGTCTCCCAATGACGTCCTGAAGTCGGTGACGTCATCCCGCCCCGTCGCCATGGCGACGGGGGAAGCCCTCCAGGAAATCCCGTTCTTTGAACGGGATTTCCTGATCGGAGATCGCCGAAGGCGATCGAAGCTGCCGGGGGGAGCCCTGGGCTCGCTACATGATTTAAAAAAAAAAAAAAAATTTTTTTAAAAACTGCTGCGCTGCCCCCTGGCGGTATTTTTCATACCGCCAAGGGGGTTAAATCCAAAAACCCTGAAACACAGCCTAAATCACAATGACTCATTCCAGGCGGTGGGAGGAAGATTAAGGTATTTCACTCTAAAATGGTCTCTGATGTCAGGAAGTCCATTTATACGACAACTGATAAGATTCGGTTATCGAATAGAATTTGGTCATCCTCCGCCGTCAAAATTTGTAATCACAAAGTCTCCAAAAGAGCCAGATCTGGTTCCAGAGATTCTCAGAATTCTAGAAAATATGTTAAGTCAGAAAGTGATAAGAAGGGTTCCAAAAATGGAACAAAAGGAGGGGTTTTACTCCACAATTTTTGTTGTAAAAAAAACGTCAGGCAAATACAGACTGATCCTAAATCTAAAAAAGTTAAATCCGTTCATGAAAAAGAAAACATTTAGAATGGAATCAATTTTTTCCGTGAGAGATCTTTTATTTCCAGGGGCCTTTATGGCGTCACTAGATCTCAGAGACGCATATTGGCATATTCCAATCCACAGGCAGTCCCAAAAGTTTCTGAGATTTGCCGTAAAAGTAAACGGAATTGTAAACCATTACCAATTCGTTTGCCTCCCGTTTGGAATCACTTCTGCCCCAAGAATTTTTACCAAAGTTCTGGGAGAGGCAATGATTCCTCTAAGACAAAAGTCAATTCAAATCATTCCTTATCTGGACGACTTGTTGATTTTAGGAAGTTCAGTACAGGAACTGAAAAATCATTTAGAGATGGTTTCAGATCATCTCAGATCTCTAGGGTGGATTATAAACTTGGAAAAATCCATGCTAATTCCAAAACAGGAAGCAGTGTTTTTGGGAATGAGTATAGATACAACAAGACAAATGATTTTTTTGCCACCGGAAAAAATAGCAAAATTAATACTGGCAATACAGTCGTTAATAAAGGATCCGAGGGTATCACTCAGAGAGATCTCTCGAGTGCTGGGTCTAATGACTTCAACAATTGTGGCAGTGCCGTGGGCATTAGCACATATAAGGCTGTTGCAGAAGTGTCTGTTGGAAAATTGGGATGGACGTCCCCAGACATTAGACTTCAAAATTACGATTCCACAAATGGTTGTATCGTCTCTGCTATGGTGGTTGGAGGAGTCCAACCTGAGGAAAGGCAGACTTTGGAAGGAACCAGTGGAAAAGATCCTTACCACGGACGCGAGTGGGGATGGGGAGCTCAGGTAGGGCACCTAGCGGTCCAAGGAAAGTGGACCAAATGGGAATCCCAAAAGTCATCGAATTGGAGAGAGTTAACAGCAGTAAACATGGCTCTGCTACAACTACAGCACGAGGTAGCCAACTGCCATGTGCTGGTCCAATCAGACAATGTGACGACCGTGGCATTTATAAACAAACAGGGAGGTACAAGATCCCAGTTGTTACAAGAGATGGCAGAACAGATTTTTTCATGGGCAAAAAAGAACATATTGTCCTTGAAAGCGGTACACCTCAAGGGTACCTTGAATGTGGAGGCAGACAAATTGAGTCGCAATCAGTTTCTGGCCTCAGAGTGGTGTCTCAACAAGTATGTTTTTGCAGAGATAGTGGCGAAATGGGGTCTTCCAGATGTAGATCTCTTAGCCACGGAAGAGAATGCGCAGGTTCAGAAGTACTTTTCACTGAACCCGAGAGACAATTGTTTAGCAGTAAATGCATTCAACCAGAACTGGGAGTTTACGCTGCTGTACGCTTTCCCTCCATTGAATTTGATTCCAGCGGTAATCAGCAATTGGAGAAAGTACAGAAGGAAATTAATATTGATTGCTCCCTTCTGGCCAAGGAGAAGTTGGTTTGCAACTCTGAAATCATTGGTAGTAGAGGAGCCTTGGATACTCCCAATCAGATCAGATCTACTGTATCAGGGTCTGCTATGGCATCCTCACCCAGATTATCTGAGTCTAGCAGTTTGGATCCTGAACTAAGGTTACTTAGAGGATTGGGGGTGTCAGACAAAGTGGCATCTACTTTGATTAGTAGTCGCAAACTGGTGACAAGAAAAATATATATGAAATACTGGAGAACATTTCATTCTTGGCTGAAAAATTCAAAATTTAATAGCTTGTCAATCCCAGCGGTTCTGGAATTTCTTCAGGAAGGCTGGGATAAGAGTATCTCAATAAGTACACTGAAAGTACAAGTTGCAGCACTTTCTGCCTTTTCTGGGTTGCCTTTGTCTTCCTCACCTTTAATTATAAGGTTTTTTAAGGCCCTGTCTAGGAAGACTCCGATCTTTAGGCCTTATGTGTCCCCATGGGATCTATCTATTGTGCTCAAAGGTTTATGTAAAGAACCGTTTGAACCGCTAGAACATTGTTCTTTTCGATTGCTCACATTGAAAACGGTGTTTTTAGTGGCAATCACTTCAGCTAGGAGAATTAGCAAAATTCAAGCGTTATCTGTCAAGAATCCATATTTTCAGGATTTCCAAGACAGAATTGTACTACAAACTGATCCTAAATTTTGCCCAAAGGTTATGTCCAAGTTTCATAGATCTCAGGAAATTGTGCTTCCTACTTTTTGTGTCAATCCAGGTTGTGAGAAAGAGAACATTTTTCACACTTTGGATGTTAGAAGATGTGTTATGGAATATCTAAAAAAGACGTCTGAGATTAGAAAGACAGATTCTTTGTTTACGTTGTTTTCAGGGAAAACAATAGGTCAGAGGGCATCGAAATCCTCTATTGCTAATTGGATAAAGTTGACTATTGTTGAGGCATATAAGGCAATGCAATTAGAAGCTCCGGCTTCATTCAAAGCTCATTCGACTAGAGCAGTGGCGGCATCATGGGCCAATAATACATTGGCTTCACCAGAACAGATCTGCAAGGCAGCCACGTGGTCAAGTTTCTCGACCTTTATTCGACATTACCGAATTGATGCAATTTCAGCTCATGATCAGGCGTTTGGAAGAAAAATTCTCCAAGCGGTGGTCCCACCCTGAGGTTGTATTACTTGTTAATTGTCTCACCTTGCCCTGAAGGATTGTGGGAAAAAATCAGTTAGTACCTGCTAACGCTGTTTTGAACAATCCTTCAGGGCAACGATCCCACCCGGGTGTTTATTGTCTATGTCAGATAGTAGCACGTATGTGGGTTAGTGGATGTTCACCTGTCGGGTACTTGGGTTAAAAGCACCATGTGATTATTTTATAGGGGAAGTGCTGCTTGTTCCTGCGTTTGGGTGGGGCAACGTCTCACCTTGCCCTGAAGGATTGTTCAAAACAGCGTTAGCAGGTACTAACTCTGATTTTCGGCTAAAAGAGATCATTTCTTAGCTGTTGAATTGTATACCAATAAAACATGCCAGTTTGGAGTCTGTCAGTTTATTTAGGATTTTAAAGAGAAACTGTAACCAAGGATTGAACTTCATCCCAATCAATAGCTGATACCCCCTTTCCCATAAGAAATCTTTTCCTTTTTCTGCATAGATCAGGGGGTCTGTATGGCTGATATTGTGGTAAAACCCCTCCCACATTGTGATGTCATGACCATGGTCCTGACAGTTTCCTGTCTGTGAACCTCGCTGCATTGTGGGAAATAACAGTTGTTTCCATCTGCCAAGCATCCAGTATCTCCCTCTGTGCATAGAACTCTTGGTAATGAACATTCTGTGCAGATCACCTGACAGGACTAAAGCTCTCACCACCAGTGATAAGTTTCAGGATGTAAATCAGGGAGAGGCATAATTTTACAATGGGCAAACACCGACTAAAACTATAAATTAGTGTTGCAAAAAAAAAAAAAAAAGCAATTGTATTCATTATGTTGACTTCGTTGAGTGATGCCTGCAGTTCCATTCTTCTTCCTCATCTCTGTAGACTATTATATATTTGGCGCTGGTGGGATTGTAGTGGTATCCTGGGCGGACAGTCACGTCGTTGTGCTGATCTCAGTGTGCGATACGCGGTGACGTCATACAATGCATTGCTGGCGCAGTCTAATGGGTGCAGATATGACACGAACGATGCACTGCTGGATACTTTTAGATACATTTTGAGTGGATAAAACTGATTGTCTTATTTAGTACAGCTGAATGGGGCAGAGCTGCAGCGGAAAGCAACGTGGGTGTCCAGGGACGGATCTAGGGGGGGGCAAGCGGGTATCTTGCCCCAGGCGCAGTTTGTTGGATTCTTAAAAAGGCGGCAAAATGAATGGCAGTTTAGGCGCCAAAACCTGACCTTGCCTCAGGCGCAACTTGGTTTTGATCCGTCCCTGCGGGTCTCAAGCGTTTGTGTAAAACGCGCGGCCACCTGCACTGCAGAGCAAAGCGACCGTGTGCAGGTCCTTCTGATACCCTCCTGTGGCCAAGTCATGTATTGCATGGAACCTAGGGGGAAAAGCTGTTGAGGAGGGATGATCAGAGAGAGGCAAATTCTTCCGAGTTTATGCAAATATACGCAGGTTGAAAAATGGGCCAATCCATTTAAACCTGGGTTTGAATTGATTGGCCCATTTTTCAAACTGCATATATTTGATAAAAATTAGCATGCATTTGCATCAACTCAGAAATCTTTGCATCTGATTGATCATCCCTACTGTTGAGTCTTGTTCAGCCTAATGGGGGGCCCTCTACGGCCATGTTCACAGTGGTGCGTTGGGGTGTGATGGACACACTGCAATGCATCTCCTTTTGTGTCATTCACAGGTGCTTGTCGGTACAATGTCGTGCAGCATCGTTATGCATTGCATGTAATGCGTTACAGCAAAATGTGCACATTAACATTGAAGCATACCTTTCGTTGACTGTAAGCTTCACTGCATGTGACGGAGTGTGTGGATAACATCTGGCACCACTGTCCCGATCCGTGATGTTGTCAACGGCCACTGTGAAGATAGCCTATTATGACAAATCTCCTCAATCTAAAGCCCAAGACACACTTTCGATTAGGATTAGCCAATCACTGACCAGTTTTTCCACCACCATATCGTATGATGGCCAACTGCTTTTGAATACTATGAGTAGATTGAGTAGGTAAGCTCTCATACTACACGGAATTGGTAAAATTGGTAATTGATTGGTCAATCAAAATTGAAGGTGTGTGCCAGGCTTAAAAGTAATTTTTTTTTTTTTTTTTTTTTTTTTTTTTTTTAGGTGGGGAAATTAGAGTTGGATCACACTTGCAGCAGATCCTAATGGATCCATTTATCACAGTTTAGTGCTATTTCTATCACACGTTTCTAGTCTGTTTAACCAATTCACCTCCAAGCAATTTTCACCTTTCACGTTTACCATTCATCTGCCAATAACTGTATCAGTACTTATCACACTGAAATGATTTACATATTGTTTTTTTTTCGCCACCAATTAGACTTTTTTTGGGTGGTACTTTTTGCTAAGAATTATTTTATTCTAAATGCATTTTAATGGGAATAATATAAAACGAATCATTATTTTTTTATTTTCAGGCCATTATAGTGCTGAAATAAAACATTCTACTGTTTGCAAAAGCCACACATTTTATTTGGATTGTTTATTTTAAAAAAGTGTGGGTAGGTGTAATTTTACTATTTGGCCACAAGATGTCCTTGCTCACAACTTTTCTGTGCGTACTATTACAGTTGTGTTCAAAATTGTTCAACCCCCAGTGAAATTGAGTGTTTTGGCCAGTCTGACATTGATTTTGATCATTTCAGTCATCTTGTTTACGATTAAATCAAAGAGGCACTTGTATGTCAGACAAATATAACATAACATTTATAATGAAATAACTACAAATGTCTTTTCTGTGCTCACATCATTATCAGTTTTATTCAACCCCCAAGTGACATTCATTCTTAGTTCTTAGTACAACATCCTTTTCCAGTTATAACAGCTTTTAAACATGAAGCATAGCTTGACACAAGTGTCTTGCAGCGATCTACGGGTATCTTAGCCCATTGTTCATGGGCAAAAGCCTCCAGTTCAGTCACATTCTTAGGCTTGCGCACTGCAACTGCTTTCTTTACAGTAAGTCCCACCAGAGGTTCTCAATCGGATTTAAGTCTGGTGACTGCGATGTCCACTCCAAAATGTTCCAGCCTTTAATCTGCAACCATGCTTTAGTGGACTTGGAGGTATGCTTGGGATCATTGTCCTGTTGAAAGGTCCAACGTCTCCCAAGTCTCAGGTTTTCCCATTGTGTTGTTTTGGAGTACCTTGGCCTGCTTGGGGATGTTCCTATATTAGGAACCTGCTGTCCATAACTTATAGAAGATGGTGGTTGCATCCACTCTTGCTCCTGGGCAGACAATATTAGGCCCTCCACATTGAAAAACCGCTTGGTCAGCATGTTAGTAACCCTGCTTGATAAACAGGAAGTACTCAAAGATGGCGCTGGGGGGAGGAGCAGAAAGTTTAAGCAATCCACTTTGGCATATGATTTGAGTGCACACTCCTGTGTGGGAACGAAAGATACGTTTTTGCATAGGTTTTCATGGCCTCCGTGGGGATCCAATCTCCGGGGGGAAAAAAGTGTCAAGTTTGAGATCTCCGTTAAGTTTTCAGGAACATTTCCAACAGAGCAGATTTTTTAATTGCAAGTCACGATGCCCAATATTTTTAACATTATGATCGGGTGATATGGAATGGGAAAAAAAAAAAAAAAACATGTGTACCAAAAAGATACGTTCGTATTGCAAGTGTGAACTGGCCCTAAGTGTCTCACCAGTGCTGATAAACCACCTCTGTGGATTTCCACAAAATATGCATTGTTGGTGGGCCCAGGAGACAGTGGCCTCAATTCACTAAGCTTATCTCCTGTCTTTAATAACGTTTCTAGAGTTATCACCATGGTGATGAGGCATGTCATATTCAGGAAACATTTTACCTCAGGCAAACCTAAAGTTAACTCTTCTGTCTTTGGCCTGGTGCACACCAGAGGAGTTTTTCTGAGCGTTTTGAGTTTTTAAATCTGCTGCTAATGTTATCCTATGTGTCTGTGCACACTGGAGCAATGAGGTTTTGTAAAAAACCCCATAGCATTACATTGGGAAGAGCTTTTGAAACCTCTAAAAGCTCTTCCCAATGTAATGCTATGGGGTTTTTTACAAAACCTCATTGCTCCAGTGTGCACAGACACATAGGATAACATTAGCAGCAGATTTAAAAACTCAAAACGCTCAGAAAAACTCCTCTGGTGTGCACCAGGCCTTTAAGTTAACTCTTCAATCCTTAAAATAACTCCAAAGTTAAAGACAGGCTGTTTATTAACTGTGTGTGAAATTAACTCCAGAGGAGGTAAATTAACTCCAGAGGAGGTAAATTAACTACAGAGGAGGTAACTTAAGGAATGAAGAGATGAGATAACTCTCTTACTGTGTGGTGGTACATTTTCTCTTGCCTTATTATCTCCAGTGTGATCTTAGTGAATTGAGGCCAGTGACTGGCCTCAATTCACTAAGCTTATCTCCTGTCTTTAATAACGTTTCTAGAGTTGTTACCATGGTGATAAGGCATGTAGTATTCAGGAAACATTTTACCTCAGGCAAACCTAAAGTTAACTCTTCTGTCTTTAAAGAGAACCCGAGGTGTGTTTAAAGAATGTTATCTGCATACAGAGGCTGGATCTGCCTATACAGCCCAGCCTCTGTTGCTATCTCGAACCCCACTAAGGTCCCCCTGCACTCTGCAATCCCTCATAAATCACAGCTGTGCTGTGAGGCTCTGTTTACATCTGTAGTGTCAGTCTCAGCTGCTCCCCCGCCTCCTGCATAGCTCTGGTCCCTGCCCCCATCCCTTCCCTCCAATCAGCAGGGAGGGAAGGGATGCAGGCGGGGACTGGAGTTCTGCAGGAGGCGGGGAGAGCAGCAGACTGACACTATAGAGATAAACACAGCCAGCTCTGACAAGCTGTTTGTCAGCAGCATGGCTGTGATTTATGAGGGATTGCAGAGTGCAGGGGGACCTTGGGGGGGTTGGGATAGTAACAGAGGCTGGGCTGTATAGGCAAATCCAGCCTCTGTATGCAGATAATGTTCTTCAAACCCACCTCGGGTTCTCTTTAAAGGGAAGGTTCAGGGAGGGTGGGTTAAAAATAAAAATCAAATTCCACTTACCTGGGGCTTCCTCCAGCCCGTGGCAGGCAGAAGGTGCCCTCGCCGCCGCTCCGCAGGCTCCCGGTGGTCTCCGGTGGCGCGCCCGACCTGGCCAGGCCGGCTGCCAGGTCGGGCTCTTCTGCGCTCCAAGGCCCGGAACTTCTGCGTCCCACGCCGGCGCTCTGACGTCATCGGACGTCCTCCGTGCTCTACTGCGCATGCGCAGTAGTTCTGCGCATGCGCAGTAGAGCCTGGAGGACGTCCGATGACGTCAGAGCGCCGGCGTGGGACGCAGAAGTTCCGGGCCTTGGAGCGCAGAAGAGCCCGACCTGGCAGCCGGCCTGGCCAGGTCGGGCGCGCCACCGGAGACCACCGGGAGCCTGCGGAGCGGCGGCGAGGGCACCTCCTGCCTGCCACGGGCTGGAGGAAGCCCCAGGTACGTGGAATTTAATTTTTATTTTTAACCCACCCTCCCTGAACCTTCCCTTTAAGTTAACGCTCCAATCCTTAAAATAACTCCAGAGTTAAAGACAGGCTGTTAATTAACTGCGTGTGAAAATAAATACAGGAGAGGTAAAGGAGGTAACTTAACTACAGAAGAGGTAACGTAAGGAATGAAGAGATAAGATAACTCTCTCACTGTGTGGAGGTAAGTTTTCTCTTGCCTTATTATCTCCAGCATGATCTTAGTGAGTTGAGGCCACTGTGTTAGGGAACACTGCTCAAAGAGGCACAACACAGTCTTCCTGTGAAAAGGGAGATGCTGGTGTTGGACATGCTTGGCAGGCCATGGCATACGTCACATGACTGAAGTGAATTCTAGTCATTTGCTTTGAGAACTAACTATGTTTATGCAATGCTTTTTTTCCTGTATAATGTTGCGCTTGCATTTGCTTGTACATGCTGATGTATCTTCGTTTGACTGTATCCTCAAGCTGTTTCACTTTATATACTGTATGTATAAGGTTACTGAACAAATAAACCTCTGCTTTTACATGATAATATATCATGTATCTGTTTGAACTACTGCATAAGCTTTGCATTTCTCTATACTGTATGTACACATGCTGAACAAATAAACCTATTCGGTGGATGAAAAGGTGTGTGTGGGTGTGTTGTTTCTACATAAAGATGTTACGCTGCGGGTTTCATACAGTGGGATTGATTCACAAAAGTACTTTAAAGAGGAGCTGTCAGCCATACTATCTCAGAAAAACCACATATATAAGTAGAGAACTTGCTCTACTTGCAAACAATATGTATTGCACTGTCCACATTTTGATTTTAGTGCTTTTTCTACAGTAAAAAAAAAGAAAAAGAAATCCTCCTTAGCATTTCCCATTTCAACAGTGGCTATTTTAACCACTTTGCCGCCCGGGTACAGTATATCTACGCTCCTTTGGACTTCAGTTCCCTCGCCAGGAGCGTAGATATACGCACCCCCAGCCGCCGCTGTCTGCACTCCCGCTCGCACGTGTGCGTGCTCCCGCGCACGCCCTTGCCCAGAGATCAATGAACAGGAAAAACCATTCCCCGTTCGTTGATCTCTGCCCCCCCCCCCCCCTCCCGCAATGATCAGGTGCTTCTATGAGAAGCAGCACGATCATTGTGGGAAAGAAAACAGTTTCCCAGCATCCCTGAACTTCCTGCAAGCGTACTTCCTACGCTTGCAGGACGCCCTGAACTTCCTGCAAGCATACTTCTTACGTTTGCAGGACGCATTTACAAAAAAAATTACTGTGGCCATCCTGTGGCCAAAAAGTAAAACTACACCCAAAAACAATTTTCATATACAAATACATTATCTTACAATATAAATTAACTCCAACACTCCCCAATTGTTACCATTTTTTTTTATAGTTACCTTAGGGACTGAAATCTTTAAATATTTATATCAAGAGAGTATAACACTGTTACTTTATAAATTATGGGCTTGTAATTAGGGATGGACGCAAAACTGAAAAAAATGGCGTCAATATTTTATTTGCAAATAAAAGGTGCAAACATTGTGATAGGGACATAATTTAAATGGTGTAATAACCAGGACAAATGGACAAATAAGTTACATGGATTTTAATTACAGTAGCATGCATTATTTAAAAACTATAATGGCCGAAAACTGAAAAAAAAATTTTCCAAATGTTTTCCTATTTTCCCATTAAAACACATTTAGAATAAAATAATTCTTGGCATAGTGTCCCACCTAAAGAAAGCCTAATTGGTGGCGAAAAAAACAAGATCTAGTTCATTTCATTGCGATAAGTAATGATAAAATTATAGGCGAATGAATGTAAGGAGCGCTGAAAGGAGAAAATTGCTCGGATGCTGAAGGGGTTAAAGCTAGTCCTGATGTCATTTCCTCCCTTAGGCCTTGTTCACATTCTAAATCGCAAGCACTGAGCGATTTATGCTGTGATTTTTTTTTTTATTAGCCTTTACCTGCGTTTTGCGCTTAGAAAAAAACCGCTTTTCTAAGCGATATTGCTCAGCAATTTTATTTTTTCCTCCACTTCCTGACGTCTGTCAGTAAGTGAACTCTTTAACCCAGAAATGAATAAATACAATGTATTTGTTCATAGAATTGTTCCGGAAATCACTATACAAAGCGCTTTTTCAAGCGCTTTGCGTTTTTCCCTATACCTTCCATTGAGCCAAAGCGCTCAGAAAATGGTACAGGCAGCGGTTTAAAGTGTAACTGTGGGACATAAAATCAAAAATCAATTCTTTATTTTTATCTGGTAAACAAGTAATAAGGATGCTAACCAGGCAATCCGAATGTTAAAATCACTCTTACTTTTCTTGTTAATAAATGATCATATACTGGTTTACCTGACTCTTATTTGGTACGCACAAAGGAAGTTGCAGGGCATGGTGGGTTGTCCTGTTTTGCTTCTCTACTTTCCCTCAGACTTAACTAATGCAACCTGCTTGGCTGACGCCTCTTTCCTCCTGTTTTCCCCTCCCACATCTCTGTTCCTCTCTGATTGGCCAATATTTCTCATGCTGAGAATGCACTTTCTATAGTGGAGGGCGGGCAATGCATACACAATCAGGCAGAGGAGAGTAAGGGAGGAAATGACTTCAGGATTGGCTTCAAAATAGCCACAGTTAAAATGGGAAATGCTAAGAAGGATTTTCTCTTTTTTTTTACAATAGAAAAATCACTAAAATCAAAATGTGGGCAGTGCAATATATGTTATGTAAGTAGACCACGTATTTATCTACTTATATACTGTATGTGTTTTTTTTTTTTCTGAGATAGTATGGCTGACAGCTCCTCTTTACATTTTCTGTGAGCAGGCAGTGCACGGCAGTTTTTACTGGTACTTAGAAAAGGCTGCTAGTGGGTTTGAGCCCTAAGCGCTAGTGATATGAGAAAGCTCTTGCTAATGCAATGCTATAGGGGATTTTTATAAAATCACATCGCTGTAGAGGGATTACACCCATAGCAATACATAGCAAGAGCTTTTCACATCGCAAGTGCTTAGTAACTTGCTGCTTGTGGGTTCCAGGCCCTAGGACCTCAAAGTGAATAATAGTGTATATTTATATTTACAAGTGTGATTTTATTTTTTAATTATTAAACACAGCCAGACATGCGGTGCACCACAGATCCCAGAATGGCAACCCTTATTAATCGTAGCAAATCTATACAAAGGCAAAAATGTACAAGCACAAATTCACACATACTATATGTACATAAATGTAACCTCGCAAATGGCAGGCAAGGCTAGTTGGACCAGACACGCTCCGCCCACATCCCAGATTTCACCTCCACAGATTACCAGACACACACTCCGCCCACATCCCGGATTTCACCTCCACAGATAACCAGACACACACACTCCGCCCACATCCCGGATTTCACCTCCACAGATAACCAGACACACACACTCCGCCCACATCCCAGATTTCACCTCCACAGATAACCAGACACACACTCCGCCCACATCCCGGATTTCACCTCCACAGATAACCAGACACACACACTCCGCCCACATCCCGGATTTCACCTCCACAGATAACCAGACACACACACTCCGCCCACATTCCGGATTTCACCTCCACAGAAAACCAGACACACACACTCCGCCCACATCCCGGATTTCACCTCCACAGAAAACCAGATACATATGCTCCGCCCACACCCCGGATTTCACCTCCACAGATAACCAGACACATACGACACAGACCCGACGGGTTTTGAACTAGTCCATCTCTTCATGGGGGATTCTCAGCAAGGCTTTTATTTTTTTAAAGACTCTCCCTGAAAATAATTTATACAAAGATGCTGGCCATCCTCCCTGCTCGCAGCACAATTTGTTGGCAGTTGGACGGAGCAACTGCCGTTCTCCAAGTGCTTTTTGAAAATAAATAAAACCCTGAGAATCCCCCATGAGGAGATTGGCTAGTCCAAAACCTATTGGTTCTGTCAGATTTCTACTACCTCCTGTAAGTGACAGGCACACAGGAGAAAAGTAATTTATTGCTCATTTTACTCTTAAAGAAATGTACTTTTTATTTGTATGTATTTACAGTATATATACATTTTACAATTTTCGCGATAGTCCTCTAAATAAGCTGCCCGATGGTCATCTGTCCACTCACAATGTTCAGAGAGGTCCACCTGCAGGTGGGCTGAAGAGCTCTATAGTTTACAATGAGAAGAGGGACATCTGCTGGCGGATAGCGGAAGTCCACACAAGGGTTCACAAGTGCTGCCACCAGCAGGAGGAGAGTTAAAGGCCTAGTGACATTAGTGTAAATCACATTCCCCTGGGTAATGCAAGCATTGTACAGGGCATGTCACACTACTTATGTAAAACATATTACACTAGCAACATAGCTATACCTGTGTAGTGTAGGTTGTGCTATTTGCGCAGCACACATGACATAACTGGCGTTAGTATCAGTAAAATGACAGTGCGCTGTTTGCACTCATCAAAGTTCTCGTAATTCCGTGAATCAACACTTGGGATTACCGCCAGGGGAGTTACTAGGCAAACTTATTCAGGCTTATTCATGTGTGCTTTATTGTTTTCTTTTTGTTTTCTATTACCACTTCACCCCAAAGCAGTTTTTACCCTAACCGAAAGGTGAAAATCGCTCTTGTCCGTTAGGGCCTAACGGACGAGTGATTTTCATGATTTTCACCTTTCAGTGCTCATCCCTTTCATTTGCCAATAGCTTAATCACTACTAATCACAATGAAATGATCTATACCTTGTTTTTTTCACCACCAATTGGGCTTTTTGGAGTTGATATTTGTTTTCAGTAATTACTTTATTTTCTATACATTTTAAAGGGGAAAACAAGGAAAAAAATACACGATTTCTCAAATTTCATCCCCTATGGTTTTAATATAAACACTGCTACTGTACATAAAACCCACACATTTTATCTGCCTATTTGTTCTGGTTATCACAAGATTTTAATTATGTCCCCAGTACAAAGTATAGTGACAATATAATATTTGGAAATAAAGGTGCACGGGAGCGCGCACGCGCACAGCACCAGCACAGTCTGACTTATTAAAACGTCCTGGAGCCATTAAGAGGCTCTAGCAGGACGTGTTTATAAGTCAGGTTGTCATAAAGTGGTTAATTTACTTTAACTGAGCGACTAATGCAAGTACCCTCTGAGGCCAGCATATGCACGCCCCGGGGAGTGCATACCGTGCACTGAGAACCTGTATTATATAATACAGCACTCATGTAGCTTTTTATTTTTACAGAGCCATAAAATCTAACTTAGGGCTGGTGCACACCAAGAGCGGTTCTGAGCGTTTTTAAAAAAATACTTGCACTTTGAAAGGTGTTTGGCTAATGTATTTGAATGGAATGGAGCACACCAGAGCAATTCGTTTTTTCCCCAAACGCGGGTCCTGCAGCATTTTTGCTGATTTCTGAGGCGATTCAGTCTCAATGTTAAGTATAGGAAAGTGTAAAATCGCTCTGGAAAGCGCCAGATCAGAGTTACAGCTCTACTGTAACAAAAAATAAAGCCACATCAAACGCACCAAAAATGCTAGACATGCTTAGAAAATCGCTAGGCACATGACAAGAATCGCTCTATAAAGAGCGATATATAGAAGTGCTGAGCATTTGCGATTATGCCTGTGCTTTTTGGGGTGCAGTGGGCCTCACTGAAAATAGTTTTAAATAGAACCTGAGGTGGGTTTGTGACATCAATATTAGGACACAGAGGCACATTCTGCATAAAATGCCCATCCTCTGTGTCCTTACAGTGCGCCCCCAGCCCCCCCCCCCCTTCCTGTGATCTGATGTCCCACAGTATAAAAACCGCCAGGCTAGCGACACGCAGATTGTTGCTAGTCAGCTGTTTAACCTTTTGGATTCCACTCACCCCGCCTCTGTAAGCTTCCTCCAATCGGCTTACAGAGGCGGGGAGGGAAGGGACGCAAGCGGGGAGATGTGCAATACAGGAGGTGGGGGAGCGGCGGTGGCAGGTAGCAGAAAGGTAAACGGCCGACTAGCAACAATCTGTGTGTCGCTAGCCTGGCGGTTTTTATATTGGGGGCACAGCAGAGCACGGGGTGGGGGACACTGTAAGGACACAGAGGCTAGGCATTGTATGCAGAATGTGCCTCTGTGTCCTAATATTTATGTCACAAACCCAACTCGGGTTCTCTTTATGCTGTTTTGGTCTCCATTAGTACAATTCTGCTCTTTGTTTAAAGGGAACCAGAGAGGAATGGCCAGCCAAAATAGAAAATGATTTTATGCATACCTGGGGCTTCTTCCAGCCCCATAAGCCTGGATCGCTCCCACGCCTCCATCCTCCGCTTCCTGGAGCGGCCGGTACCGGGCCCGTCACTTTCGGCGGACGCGGCCAATTGTCCGCATCACAGGGGCTCCCTCCATACCCGTACGCATGCGGCTGCGCAGTAGGCAGACACATGCATATCTGTATGGAGAGAGCACCCTGTGATGCGGAGAATTGGCTGCGTCTGCCGGCCGACTGGCCGACTCGCGGCAATGACGGGATCCGGTGGCAGTGGATCCAGGCAGCGGAGGACGGCGGCTTTGGAGCGATCCGTGCGTATGGGGCTGGAGGAAGCCCCAGGTATGTATATTTCATCCTCTCTGGTTCTCTTTAAAGGAAATCTAAAGTCAGAATAAAATCAGTTTAACTTACCTGTGGCTTCTGGCAGCTCCCCTGGAGTCCTCCTGTACCCGCAACATCCATCTGAGTTCCTTCATCGAGCAGGGGTGATGCAAAGCTGGCCGGCCATGCACCTCCTCACCGGGCTACCGCTGCCGGGTGCGTTCTGCGCATCACAGCATCCAAAAATTGCTACTGCGCAAGTGGGAGCGCGATCAGGGTGTACACAGCTCGGGGCCACGCATGCACAGAACCCTCCGACTGGCTTTGACCGGCCAGCTTTGCGGGGGACGCCGCTGCTCAATAGAGGGACTTGGATGGAAGACGCAAGCACAGGATGTCTCTAGGGGGCTGCAAGAGACCCCACGTAAGTTACCATACAACAAATTGGACAAACACCATCTATAATTGTAATCAGCCACTCCATATAAATACAAATAAACCCAGAGTGTGCAGAAGGGCAAATAAAGTGCGCATGCACCAAACAAATAAAGCTTTGCCTCAGAGAAACCGCACCAATCAGTTAAGTATAAAGTATAACCACTTTATTGAACAACTACTAAGATTAAAAACAATTAAAAACAGCAGAGCTAACATTGCAGGGTAATAAATAGTGTGATAGCACAATAACCATAATACTAATATTAAAGACAGATAAACCTGAGTAGGAAACCAAAAATTGCCAGTGCAGATGAAACTGCGTATGTGTCATAAATAAGAAGTGTAGCACGAATTGTACATACATCAGTTGAGTAGAAATAAGTATTGCCAACAATAGCAATAGAAAAGTGCCGGTGCATAGAGGTGCAAGTGCATGGAGATCCCTGAGGAAGCCCAGCATGGGCGAAACACATCTGCACCGGCACTTTTTGGTTTCCTGCTCAGGTTTATCTGTCTTTAATATTATTATTATTTTTGTGATATTACACTATTTATTTTACATTATTTATTACCCTGCCATGTTAGCTCTGCTATTTTTGTTTTTAATCTCAGTGGCTGTTCAATAATGATGTTATCTTGATACTTTATACTTACCAGATTGGTGCAGTTTTGCTGAGGCATAGCTTTTTTTTGTTTTGCATCAGGTAAGTTAAACTGATTTTATTTAGGCTTTAGCATCCCTTTAAAGAGAAACTCCGACCAAGAATTGAACTTTATCCCATTCAGTAGCTGATACCCCCTTTTACATGAGAAATCTATTCCTTTTCACAAACAGACCATCAGGGGGCGCTGTATGACTGATATTGTGGAGAAACCCCCTCCCACAAAGAAATTATGAGTACGTACTTCTGGCAATTTCCTGTCTGTGAACCTTGCTGCATTGTGGGAAATAGCTGTTTACAGCGGTTTCCAACTGCCAAAACAGCAAGCAGCAGCTACATCACCTGCCAGCAGTAAAAATGTCACCATGTAATAAATGTCAGAATGTAAATCAGGGATTTAAAGGATTTTACAATGGGCAAACACTGACTAAATCATTTATACATAATTTTTGTAAAAATGAAGCACTTTTTTTATTACATTATTTTCACTGGAGTCCCTCTTTAAGTCCTACAGTAGGGCTGTTTTTAATACGATAACTACAGTGTCAGTGGTTTATTTCTTTTCACCTTGAAATGTAAATGCACACGAGATGAGGGTAATTGTTTCCTGAGCAAGGTGTACACAGAAGAATGCCTGCTCACACCCTGCCAATAAATCACTGTGTAACCTTCTGCTGCTGCTCATTTACGGTAGTTCATATTACATGACTCACCTGTCTCCAAGGACTAAAGAGCTCTCTGCATAAAGCCTTATTGTAAAGGTTAAAGAGAGCAATTATGCAATTGTAAAAGTCACACAATGAAGTGAAAGGGCAAAACACATAATAGACCTGTCACTTCGGTATTGAGCTGAGTGGAAAGTACGCTGAGCTCTCACACACAATTCAGGTAACTGCCAACACTTGAAGCACACCTGAAATGAGAGGTATATGGAGGCTGCCATACTTATTTCCTGTTAAATAATACCAGTTGCCTGACATCCTGCTGATCTCTTTGGCTGCAGTGGTGTCTGCATCACACACCTGGAACAAGCATGTAGCTAATCTAGTCACGCTTCAGTCAGAAACATCTGATCTTCATGCTTGTTCAGGATCTATGGCTAAAAGTATTAGAGGCAGAGGCTAAGCAGGGCTGCCAGGCAATGTGCATTATTTAAAAGGAAATAAATGTCAGCCTCTATATGTCTGTCACTTCAGATGTGCTTTTAAGTAGCTGAATTCACACTGTGTTCATTGTGTACCTATTTTCACATGCAGGTGATTGTCCACAGCAGCACCATGGAAAGTATACCGAGAATGCGAGTAAGGTCTGAAAGACTGCCGCCGGCTATCTGAATTTTACCACTTCACCTCACAGGCTATTTAACCCTTACCACCAAGAGCCATTTTTGTTCTGTCAGTGCTCCTCCCATTTAGGCCATAACTTGATTACTAATTATCACATTTAAATAATCTATATCTTCTTTTTTCAACACCAAATTAGGCTTTTTGTGGGTGATATTTGTTTTTAGTAATTACTTTATTTTCTACTAGCTCATGGCCCGGCGTTCCCCGGGTATGTATTTGGCTGGTGTTGGCTCCACCCACTTTTTCTAACCGTAAGGGTCTTTTTCCACTACACGCAGATTGGATGCAGAAAAACTGACTCCAGTGAATGCCTATGGGAAAATCTGCATCAGAAAAATCGTGTTTAGTGGAAACAGGCCCATAGGCATTCACTGGAGTCAGTTTTTCCGCATCCCTTCTGCGTGTTGTGGAAACAGGCCCTTACACACAATTACATAATTACTCAATGACCTAGTTAGTGAGCGTTGCGGTCTTTGGCATCAATAATTTGCATTGAAATGAAACAAATCTGAGTGGCTGTTTGTGGCTCCACCCCCTTTTCTGAATTTGAACCCCAGTCACCCAATAAATAACTGTACCAGGTTTGAGGCTTGTGCCATTAACAGTGCAAGAATGGTAGCAATTAAATATTCCCCTTGAAAATGAATAGGTGAATTTTGATTGCCTTTTGTAGGCTCCACCCACTTCTCTGAATATTAATCCCAGTCACCTAGTAACCAACTGTGCAAAGTTTGAGAACCCTGCCATTAACAGTGTAAGAATGGCTGCAGTTTACATTTTCCCAGTGAAATTTGTATTTGTCTCCATCCACGTTTTCGTTAGGAGGATAACAATTATCCTATATGTTATTCCAGGTAATGTACTATGTGTGTGCCAAACCTCATTCAAATCCATTCAGCCATTGTTGTGTGATTAACAAACTTCCAAACTATCGCATTTTGCATTTTGTGGGGAAAAAAAACTTAAAAAATAAAAAAATAAACTACTTCTCCAATTCCACCCCCATAGTATAAAAATAAACAATGCTACTGTAAATAAAACCCACACATTTTATTTGCCCATTTGTCCCAGTTATTACAACTTTTAAAGTATGCCCCTAGTACCATGTATGGTGACAATATATTATTTGGAAATAAAGGTGTATTTTTCTATATTGTGTGTTGTTGTTTTTTTACCCCATCAATAATTACATACACATATGTAGTTGCTAAAAGAACAGTAATATACGCTCACTACATACATATTAAAATAGCTCAGACTCCAAGGTAACTATTTATAAATTTTTTTTGTATTTTTTTTTTGTATGTGTTTATATTTGGTAAGGTTTTAACAACAATGTAATGTATTTTGTTACTTCAATTATACGTTTGACCACTAGATGATGCTAAACACTCTCCTGGAAGTTGCCAGGAAATGTTCAATGGCTTTTGTTACTATACTTTTTACTTTCACTTTGATGAGTGAACATGCCTCATAATTCAAGGCAGATTTATTGAGCCACTTTGATTGGCTCAAGGTACATGTGTTCCTCTTCACCAATTGCCGATACGTAAATCCCACCATGAACGAGCAGTTGGATCATACGCATGTGTGCACACCTGCCACAACTATGTAGGTCTCATCCATGCCACCCGACACAATTTGTTCCTGCCCTGAGGAAGCGGGGCCAGCCAGCGAAATGCGTAGTCCTTGTGGAATAAATCTCTTCTCCAGCAGTCATTGTACTACTAGCTCATTCTTATAGAGAGGTAGGCTAACCTATCGCTCTCGATTTAAATATTTTATGTATTTTATTATTCTGGGCACCGCCTCTCAATAGCTGATACAATCAGTGTAATCAAGCAAAAACAGAAGTTTACATACAACTTGCATTATTCATACAATTTGCATTAAGTATATATTGCAGCACAGTGGTATAGTGATTAGCACTCTCTCCTTGCAGCGCTGGGTCCCTGGTTCGAATCCTAGCCAGGGCTCTAATAGCAAGGAGTTTGTATGTTCTCCCCGTGTCTGTGTGGGTTTCCTCTGGGCACTCCGGTTTCCTCCCACATCACAAAAACATACAGATAAGTTAATTGGTTTCCCCTAAATTGACCCTAGACTATGATACTCACACTACAACATCCATACATAGACATATGACTATGAGAGGGATTCAATTGTGAGCCCCTCTGAGGGACAGTTAGTGACAAGACAATATATCCTCTGTACAGCGCTGCGGAAGGTGTCGGTGCTATATAAATACTAAATAGTAATAATAAATGTAATCAGAAAGTGCACTCATTCTTGATGTTCAATTGATGATACAATCTGATATGTGTAACTAACAATCTCATTACTCACATACAGTATATTCACATTAAAGGTGGCCACACACTATACAATTAAAAGATCCAATTTTACACCAATTCAATATGATTGGTTGTCCCGAAAAACAGAAAGCTTTTTTTTTTTGCGATGGAGAAATCCGATCAAATTTCCTTTTTTCGATTCTTTTGAGATTGGACATGCTGGAAAACTCAGACCAATTTTATCAAGAATTGTATGGTGTGTAATGGATTGTGAAATTGTATTTAACCAGAAAAAAATTGTATGTAACTATGCAGTACATAACAAACTTTGTTATTGCTTGTATAAACAACAAAACAACACAAAGGATGGAATGATGTAAGATTGGGCGTCTATATGTATACAATGAAAAAATGGGATGAGTTTGGTATGTAATGTGAATGGAATACAATATATATATATATATTTAGTATTTATGGCTTGACAACAAAAGCAAAAACCTGGGAATGTGACTTTAAAGCGTAAATTCAGGTCGTACGTTATGCCTTTATAAAAAATGCACTTTTTTCTCTCGATTTTTCTAACCAATTAGTGTTGGGCGAACATCTAGATGTTCGGGTTCGGGCCGAACAGGCCGAACATGGCCGCGATGTTCGGGTGTTCGACCCGAACTCCGAACATAATGGAAGTCAATGGGGACCCGAACTTTTGTGCTTTGTAAAGCCTCCTTATATGCTACATACCCCAAATTTACAGGGTATGTGCACCTTGGGAGTGGGTACAAGAGGAAAAAAAAATTTAGCAAAAAGAGCTTATAGTTTTTGAGAAAATCGATTTTAAAGTTTCAAAGGGAAAACTGTCTTTTAAATGCGGGAAATGTCTGTTTTCTTTGCACAGGTAACATGCTTTTTGTCGGCATGCAGTCATAAATGTAATACATATAAGAGGTTCCAGGAAAAGGGACCGGTAATGCTAACCCAGCAGCAGCACACGTGATGGAACAGGAGGAGGGTGGCGCAGGAGGAGAAGGCCACGCTTTGAGACACAACAACCCAGGCCTTGCATGAGGACAAGAAGCGTGCGGATAGCATGCTTTGTACCACCATGCAGTCATAAATGTAATAAAGATAAGTGGTTCAATAAACAGGGACCACGCGGCAACGCTAACCCAGCAGCAGCACACGTGATGGAACAGGAGGAGGCGCAGGAGGAGAAGGCCACGCTTTGTGAGACACAACAACCCAGGCCTTGCATGAGGACAAAAAGCGTGCGGATAGCATGCTTTGTACCGCCATGTAGTCATAAATGTAATAAAGATAAGAGGTTCAATAAACAGGGACCACGCGGCAACGGTAACCCAGCAGCAGCAGCAGCACACGTGATGGAACAGGAGGAGGCGCAGGAGGAGAAGGCCACGCTTTGTGAGACACAACAACCCAGGCCTTGCATGAGGACAAAAAGCGTGCGGATATAGCAGCAATGCTTTTTGCCGCCATGCAGTCATAAATGTAATACAGATGAGAGGTTCAATAAACAGGGACCGGAAACGCTAAACCATCCCAGATGTTCATCGGTCATGTTACTTGGTTGGGGTCCAGGAGTGTTGCGTAGTCGTTTCCAATCCAGGATTGATTCATTTTAATTTGAGTCAGACGGTCTGCATTTTCTGTGGAGAGGCGGATACGCCGATCTGTGATGATGCCTCCGGCAGCACTGAAACAGCGTTCCGACATAACGCTGGCTGCCGGGCAAGCCAGCACCTCTATTGCGTACATTGCCAGTTCGTGCCAGGTGTCTAGCTTCATGCCCGGTTTCAGGTCCAGCGGTGCCAGCCACAAATCCGTCTGTTCCTTTATTCCCCTCCAAATTTCCTCCCCTGTGTGCTGCTTATCCCCAAGGCAGATCAGCTTCAGCAACGCTTGCTGACGCATGCCAACAGCTGTGCTGCACTGCTTCCACGATCCTACTGCTGCTGGTGCTGGGTTAGCATTTCCGGATGAGGTACAGCTTTGAGATGCGTTGGAGGAGAAGGAGTCAGAGAGGTAGGTGCTGCTGTTGTTATCCAGCTGTTTGCGGCGTGGGCAACACCCGCGCCGTAGCAGGTGAGGAATCGCTGCCAGGCTCCACAAGGTTCACCCAGTGCGCGGTAAGGGAGATGTATCGACCCTGGCCGAACGCACTCGTCCAGGTGTCAGTGGTGAGGTGAACCTTGCAGGCAACGGCATTCTTCAAGCTTCGGGTTATTTAGCTGACCACGTGCTCATGCAACTCAGGCACTGCAGAGCGCGCAAAGTGGTAGCGGCTGGGAACCACGTAACGTGGGATGGCCACTGACATCATGCCCTTGAAGCTGTTTGTCTCCACCACTCGATATGGCAGCATTTCGCAGGCCAGAAGCTTGGCTATGCTGGCTGGCTGTTACTGCCACGGCCCGGGGGTCATTTGCTGGCAATTTCCTCTTGTGCTCAAACATCTCAGAAACAGACAACTCAACCGTAGCGCTGCACACCGAAGGGCTGTTGGTTGTTGTGTTTGATGAACACTGGGAGACCTCAAGAGCACTAGTCCGGAAAGTGACAGTGTCAGCATCGTCTGATGTTTGTGAATGTTGTGAACCACGCAATGGCTGGGCTACTGCTGCTGCTGAGGCGGGTCTGGTGGTGAGTCTGGTGAACCCAAGGGAGGCAGTGTTGCTGGTGGTACCCTGTCCTGCCGCGTTTGCCCACAGAGTGGGATGTTTGGATAGAATGTGGCGGCTCATGCTGGTGGTGGAGAGGTTGTTAATACTTTTCCCCCTGCTCAGGCGGGTCTTGCACACCTTGCAAATCGCCATGGTAACATCCTCAGTGCAGTCTTCAAAGAAAGCCCAGACTTTAACTGGCTGAGGACTCGGACCTCGTGCGTGATGTGCTGGTGCTGCTTAACCCACTGCTGGACGCTTGAGAGGTCATCCAAGTAATTATCTGGTCCTGTTCTTTTGGATCTGTGAGGGTTGTTGTCCTGGACAACATGGGCAGTATTGAGTGGGTTTTCTTGGGTGCTCCCCTGTGGCCTGTACGTGAACCGTCAGGGGAAACACCTCTTCCCTTGCCCCTCCCTCTTTCACCGGATTTCTTCCTCATTTCACTTATCCTTAAAGTACACGCTGACTGGCAGCAGTACAGTGGCAGTACAGAAATGCTATACAGTGGTGGGTGAGCGGTGTACCACTATTGTCAGCAGTGACACAGAGCACAATGCTATACAGTGGCGGGTGAGCGGTGTACTACTGTTCCCAGCAGACACAGAGTGGAAGTAAACACAATGCTATATAGTGTGGCTGAGCCGTGTACACAGAGTGGCATTAAACACAATGCTATATAGTCTGCTATATAGTCACCCCGAACAGGGTGATGTTCTGCAGAACCCGAACAGTGGCAAACACTGTTCGCCCAACACTACTGGGAGGGAACGCAGATTTTAGTACCTAAACACACGATACAACATGTTTTCCGGGGTCGGACTCTGAGGCACATACAGATGGTCCCGATCATCATCCTCATCATACAACTCTTCTCCTGAGTCTGACCCACCCACCACCTCTGCCACCCCAACATCCCCAGACACAGACCCCTCATCGTCCTCAACATTAACTTGGGATGCTGGCCTGAGCCAGACCTCCTCCTCCACATCAGGCCCCATCATCTCCTCAATGGCAGCCCTCATTAATCGCTCTGGCGACGGACTGATGGACACAACGTTCTCCTCCGGGGAGGGCTGCTGCTGACCACTGGCTGCTGGGGTGGATGTTATAGCTTGCGTGGGGCGTTGGCTGTTGCTGTTGTTGGGAGTGCTGCTCACAGCGGAGGTCTCTGGGGAACTCATGTTGAGCTCATATAGTGGTTGACGGTGAGTGGAGTATTACTGATCCCAGCAATATACACACTGACTGGCAGAGTACGCAATGCTATATAGTGTGGCTGAGCGGTGTACACAGAGTGGCAGTAAACACAATGCTATATAGTCTGGCTGAGCGAGCGGTGTACTACTGTTCCCAGCAGAATCAGAGTGGCAGTAAACAATGGTATATAGTCTGGCTGAGCGGTGTACATAGAGTGTCAGTAAACAATGGTATATAGTCTGGCTGAGCGAGCGGTGTACTACTGTTCCCAGCAGAATCAGAGTGGCAGTAAACAATGGTATATAGTCTGGCTGAGCGGTGTACATAGAGTGTCAGTAAACAATGGTATATAGTCTGGCTGAGCGAGCGGTGTACTACTGTTCCCAGCAGAATCAGAGTGGCAGTAAACAATGGTATATAGTCTGGCTGAGCGGTGTACATAGAGTGTCAGTAAACAATGGTATATAGTCTGGCTGAGCGAGCGGTGTACTACTGTTCCCAGCAGAATCAGAGTGGCAGTAAACAATGGTATATAGTCTGGCTGAGCGGTGTACACAGAGTGTCAGTAAACAATGGTATATAGTCTGGCTGAGCGGTGTACACACAATGCTATATAGTCTGCTATATAGTGTCAGTAAACAATGGTATATAGTCTGGCTGAGCGAGCGGTGTACTACTGTTCCCAGCAGAATCAGAGTGGCAGTAAACAATGGTATATAGTCTGGCTGAGCGGTGTACACAGAGTGTCAGTAAACAATGGTATATAGTGTGGCTGAGTGGTGTACACAGAGTGTCAGTAAACAATGGTATATAGTCTGGCTGAGCGGTGTACACAGAGTGTCAGTAAACAATGGTATATAGTCTGGCTGAGCGAGCGGTGTACTACTGTTCCCAGCAGAATCAGAGTGGCAGTAAACAATGGTATATAGTCTGGCTGAGCGGTGTACACAGAGTGTCAGTAAACAATGGTATATAGTGTGGCTGAGTGGTGTACACAGAGTGTCAGTAAACAATGGTATATAGTCTGGCTGAGCGGTGTACACAGAGTGGCAGTAAACACAATGCTATATACTCTGGCTGAGCGAGCGGTGTACTACTGTTCCCAGCAGACACAGAACAGTAAACAGAATGCTATATAGTGTGGCTGAGCGAGCGGTGTACCACTATTCCCAGCAGACACAGAACAGTAAACAGAATGCTATATAGTGTGGCTGAGCGAGCGGTGTACCACTATTCCCAGCAGACACAGAACAGTGAACAGAATGCTATATAGTGTGGCTGAGCGAGCGGTGTACCACTATTCCCAGCAGACACAGAACAGTGAACAGAATGCTATATAGTGTGGCTGAGCGAGCGGTGTACTACTGTTCCCAGCAGACACAGAACAGTACACAGAATGCTATATAGTGTGGCTGAACGAGCGGTGTACTACTGTTCCCAGCAGACACAGAACAGTACACAGAATGCTATATAGTGTGGCTGAACGAGCGGTGTACCACTATTCCAAGCAGACACAGAACAGTGAACAGAATGCTATATAGTGTGGCTGAGCGAGCGGTGTACCACTATTCCCAGCAGACACAGAGTGGCAGTAAACAGAATGCTATATAGTGTGGCTGAGCGAGGTACACAGAGTGGCAGTAAACAGAATGCTATATAGTGTGGCTGTGCAAGCGGTGTACTACTATTCCCAGCAGACACAGAGTGGCAGTAAACAGAATGCTATATAGTGTGGCTGAGCGAGGTACACAGAGTGGCAGTAAACAGAATGCTGAGCGAGCGGTGTACTACTATTCCCAGCAGCGACACACAATGACTGGGGGGGACCCTGGCTAGCGTGGCTGGAGCGCGAACTACCCTGCCTGCCTACCCAAAGCTAAACCCACAGACAAATGGCGGAGATATGACGTGGTTCGGGTATTTATTTACCCGAACCACGTGACAGTTCGGCCAATCAGAGCGCGTTCGGGTCCGAACCACGTGACCCGTTCGGCCAATCACAGCGCTAGCCGAACGTTCGGGGAACGTTCGGCCATGCGCTCTTAGTTCGGCCATATGGCCGAACGGTTTGGCCGAGCACCGTCAGGTGTTCGGCCGAACTCGAACATCACCCGAACAGGGTGATGTTCTGCAGAACCCGAACAGTGGCGAACACTGTTCGCCCAACACTATAACCAATCAATTAGAAAATTGGATCGGAGTGCTTGCATCAAATCAAAACCAAAAAAAAATTGTATGGTGTGTGGCCAGGTTCAGTTGAGGACATGCAGGTGCCCAACAGGAACTCATTTGCTAGTAAATATATTATTTGTGAATTCTAGTAATGAGCTACTCACGTTTTCAGATGGTTTCCAGGCTAGGCTTCTGCACAGACTTCCCTTTTCTTACTGTCACAAACAGAGATGGGGAGGGTGTTACTGATGAAGTAATCCTTTTACAGAACTACTTTATGGCAATACAGTACTTTTTTTTTTTTTTACTGGCTGAGATCCGGGCGCCTCCTACAGCTTGGATTTTTTATTTTATTTCCTGACTTACCTGCTTGGCCTCATTCAACAAGACATCCGTCACTCTCCAATCTTTGAAGCCTTGAAGGTCCGTACACACATCCAACTTTTATATGCAGATGGCTGGCAGATGTTATCGCCTCCATGCAGTATGAAAGCTTACCTACACAGACTGTTCATAGTATTTAATGGCCTCAATTCACTAAGCTTATCTCCTGTCTTTAATAACTTTTCTATAGTTATCACCATGGTGATGAGGCATGTAGTATTCAGGAAACATTTTACCTCAGGCAAAGCTAAAGTTAAAGCTGGCCATACACTAGGCCGATTCCCCGCCGATCGACAGCAGATTCGATCACTGGGATCGAATCTGCTGTCACATCGTTCACGCTACAGCGCTAAATTTCGATCCATTTCGTCGCGAAATAGATCGATCCCGTCAATCGTTCCGTGCGGGAAATTACCGTCGATCGCCCGCTGGTAGGGAGCGCGTCGCTAGCGGCATTCGAGTGCCCGACGACCGACGCAATAGAGTGGCAATACATTACCTGCTCCGCCGGCGCGACTTTCCCTGGTCACCGCTGCTCCGTCTCCGCTCTGGTCTCCGGCATGCTTCAGTTCTTCCTGCCCGGCAGGAAGTTTAAACAGTAGAGGGCAGGAAGAAGTGAAGCCTGCTGGACCCGGAGATCAGACCAGAGCGGAGAAGACAGCAGAGACCTGGGGAGTCGCACCGGCGGAGCAGGTAATGTATGCGGGGGGGGGGGGAGGAGCGGCGGCGGCAGCACCACCACCACAGATTGTGAACGGTTTCATACTGAAATCTGTTTGCAGTAAAGGTAGCCATAAGATCCCTCTCTGATCAGATTCAATCAGAGAGGGATCTATCTGTTGGTCGAATCTGATGGCAAATCGACCAGTGTATGGCTACCTTAACTCTTCTGTCTTTAAGTTAAGGCCTCAATTCACTAAGATCATGCTGGAGATAATAAGGCAAGAGATAACGTACCTCCACACAGTGAGAGAGTTATCTTATCTTTTTATTCCTTACGTTACCTCCTCTGTAGTTACGTTATCTCCTCCAGAGGCGTAGCTAGGGTTTTCAGCGCCCGGGGACAAAGACTATTAATGCGCCCCCTAAGGTGAAGGGTCGTGACCAAATGTGGGCGTGGTTATGGGTACTCCACATTTGGTCACGCCCCTTCAAATGTACATGGAGGTTAGCAGGCTCACGCTCACCCACCCTCCCTCAGTATGTACCTTCCAGCATGTTCCAAGACAAATTCAGCAATCATGAGCCCCCACCCCCATCAAGACAAATTCCGCAATCATGAGCAAACATGAGGCCCCCAACAAGACAATTTTAGCAATCCTGAGGCCCCCAACAAGACAAATTCAGCAATCATGAGGCCCCTAACAAGACAAATTCAGCAATCATGAGGCCCCTAACAAGACAAATTCAGCGATCTTGAGGCCCCCAACAAATCATGAGGCCCCCAACAAGACAAATTCAGTAACCATGAGGCCCCCAACAAGACAAATTCAGCAGTCATGAGGCACATAAATAGACAGCATTTCACATAAATAGGCAGAATGTCCCCTTAATATGGTAGACACCTCTCACCTGGCAGCAGTTCCCCAAAATACACTCAATCTGACAGCAATGCTTGCCCAAAAATAGGTAGCCCCAGGTCTATAGGTGTCCCCAGAATAGGTGGCCAGCAGTATAGATGTCCCCAGAACAGGTAGCCAGGGGTAGAGATGTCCACAGAACAGGTAGCCAGGGGTATATGTGCCCAGTATATGTAGGCAGGGGTATGTGTCCCCAGTATATGTAGCCAGAGGTATATGTGCCCAGTATATGTAGCCAGGGGTATAAATGCCCAGTATATGTAGCCAGGGGTATATGTACCCAGTATATGTAGTTAGGGGTATATGTGCCCAGTATATGTAGGCAGGGGTATATGTGCCCAGAGTAGGTAGCCAGGGGTATATGTGCCCAGAGTAGGTAGCCAGGGGTATATGTGCCCAGAGTAGGTAGCCAGGGGTATATGCCCAGTATATGTAGGCAGGGGTATATGTGCCCAGAGTAGGTAGCCAGGGGTATATGTGCCCAGAGTAGGTAGCCAGGGGTATATGCCCAGTATATGTAGGCAGGGGTATATGTGCTAAGAGTAGGTAGCCAGGGGTATATGTGCCCAGAGTAGGTAGCCAGGGGTATATGTGCCCAGAGTAGGTAGCCAGGGGTATATGCCCAATATATGTAGGCAGGGGTATATGTGCCCAGAGTAGGTAGCCAGGGGTATATGTGCCCAGAGTAGGTAGCCAGGGGTATATGTGCCCAGAGTAGGTAGCCAGGGGTATATGTGCCCAGAGTAGGTAGCCAGGGGTATATGCCCAGTATATGTAGGCAGGGGTATATGTGCCCAGAGTAGGTAGCCAGGGGTATATGTGCCCAGAGTAGGTAGCCAGGGGTATATGTGCCCAGAGTAGGTAGCCAGGGGTATATGCCCAGTATATGTAGGCAGGGGTATATGTGCCCAGAGTAGGTAGCCAGGGGTATATGTGCCCAGAGTAGGTAGCCAGGGGTATATGTGCCCAGAGTAGGTAGCCAGGGGTATATGTGCCCAGAGTAGGTAGCCAGGGGTATATGCCCAGTATATGTAGGCAGGGGTATATGTGCCCAGAGTAGGTAGCCAGGGGTATATGTGCCCAGAGTAGGTAGCCAGGGGTATATGTGCCCAGAGTAGGTAGCCAGGGATATATGTCCAGTATATGTAGCCAGGGGTATATGTGCCCAGAGTAGGTAGCCAGGTCAGGTGTCCCCCTCCCCAGCAGGAGGGGAGCAGCGCAGAGAAGAGCTGCTCTCCCTTCCTCGCTGTCCCCTCCAATGTCCGGGTGGCTCAGGCTGGCAGCGGCGGGCGGAACTTACCTCCGTCTCGTCGCAGCGCCAGATGGATCTGCCGCTACTCTGGTCTGGTCCAGACCAGAGCAGCAGCTGCGCACTCAAACTTCCGCCCGGCGCTGGAGCGAGACGGAGGTGAGTTCCGCCCGCCGCTGCCAGGCCAGCCACCCGGACATTGGAGGGGACAGCGAGGGAGAGAGAGAGCACCTAAGGTGAGGGAAGGAGGGGGGATATGGCCCCCCTTCCCCACCGTCCGCACAGCTCTCCCTCTTCTCTGCGCTGCTCCCCTCCCCTCCGCCGCAAAAAAAAAAAAAAACCCGCAGCTCAGCCAGGCTGAGGGCGCCCTCGGGGACCAGGCGCCCCGGGGCACTTGTCCTACCCCGACCCCCCCTAGCTCCGCGGCGCCTGATCTCCTCTGTAGTTACGTTATCTCCTCTGTAGTTACGTTACCTCCTCTGTAGTTACGTTACCTCCTCTGTAGTTACGTTACCTCCTCTGTAGTTAAGTTACCTCCTCTGTAATTAAGTTACCTCCTCTGTAGTTATTTTCACACACATTGGCCTCAATTCACTAAGCTTATCTCCTGTCTTTAATAACTCTTCTAGAGTTGTTACCATGGTGATAAGGCATGTAGTATTCAGGAAACATTTTACCTCAGGCAAACCTAAAATTAACTCTTCTGTCTTTAAGTTAACTCTTTAATCCTTAAAATAACTCCAGAGTTAAATACAGGCTGTTCATTAACTGCTTGTGAAAATAACTACATAGGCGGTAAATTAAAGGGGCACTATGGCGAAAAATTATGTTTTACAGTCACTGTACTATGCATAGCTGTTTGTAGAGCATAGTAGTTAACATGTAGTGAGTCACAGGGTTTTTTTCTAAAACCCTGACATCAGCATGTTATACATTTGCAGTCACGTTGGCAGAAGTACCTTTCCGACGCGACTCAGCCTGATCCATGTAGCTGTAGGAGGCATCTTTCCCTGTTGTTGTAACTGACTCCCCTCTCTGCAGCGCTGGAAGGTTTGTTCTAAATTTCAACTGCACGATCGTGCAGTTCTACTGTTCCCCCATGCGCCGTAAAGAGTAGCAGCTTTTCTGCTGTGCGGGGAGTGGAACGCACCCTCCCTCTTAGGTGGGACGCAACTGCGTGTGAGGAGGACTGTGGAGGAACGCACCATCATTACTGATGACGCTGCCTGGCAAGGACCCCTGTAGCGAAGCTGGCATAGAAACGAACACCTAATGTTGTCCGTTTCTATGGCTACCAGGCTTCTCTCTGTGAAGTGCGCAGACAGAGCAGCGGCGGATTGTAGAGCAGACACAAGCGCTGTAGCTGTGTCCTGCTAATTGTACAGTAGTTGTGATTGTTGTTTTTTTTTGTGGTGAATTTTTTTTTTTTTTACCCAATCGTTTTTTCAGTATTTTTTTTCTAAAGCAAATTGCAGGTAGTCAATTTTTTTTTTTATTACTCTGCTGAATAACTACCTGCAATTTGCTTTAGAAAAAAAAAAATACTGAAAAAACGATTGGGTAAAAAAAAAAAATTCACCACAAAAAAAAACAACAATCACAACTACTGTACAATTAGCAGGACACAGCTACAGCGCTTGTGTCTGCTCTACAATCCGCCGCTGCTCTGTCTGCGCACTTCACAGAGAGTAGCCTGGTAGCCATAGAAACGGACAACATTAGGTGTCCGTTTCTATGCCAGCTTCGCTACAGGGGTCCTTGCCAGGCAGCGTCATCAGTAATGATGATGCGTTCCTCCACAGTCCTCCTCACACGCAGTTGCGTCCCACCTAAGAGGGAGGGTGCGTTCCACTCCCCGCACAGCAGATAAGCTACTACTCTTTACGGCGCATGGGGGAACAGTATAACTGCACGATCGTGCAGTTGAAATTTAGAACAAACCTTCCAGCGCTGCAGAGAGGGGAGTCAGTTACAGCAACAGGGAAAGATGCCTCCTACAGCTACATGGATCAGGCTGAGTCGCGTCGGAAAGGTACTTCTGCCGACGTGACTGCAAATGTATAACATGCTGATGTCAGGGTTTTAGAAAAAAAAAACCTGTGACTCACTACATGTTAACTACTATGCTCTACAAACAGCTAGTCATAGTACAGTGACTGTAAAACATAATTTTTCGCCATCATGCCTCTTTAACTACAGAGGAGGTAACGTAAGGAATGAAGAGATAAGATAACTCTCTTACTGTGTGGAGGTAAGTTTTCTCTTGCCTTATTATCTCCAGCATGATCTTAGTGAATTGAGGCCATTTAATTCACAGCCCGTCTTTACCTTTAGAATTCTGGAGTTATTTTAAGGATTGAAGAGGTAACTTAAAGACAGAAGAGATAACTTTAGGTTTGCCTGAGGTAAAATGTTTCTACTGCCTTATCACCATGGTGATCACTCTAGAAACGTTATTAAAGACAGGAGATAAGCTTAGTGAATTGAGGCCAATGTCAGTTGTCCCTCATACTACATGGCAGTGGTAAAACTGGCCAGTCAACTGCAGATTAAAATTGGATATTTGTACGGAGCCTTAAAGAGAACCTGAACTGAAAATAAAAAGTCAAAATAACCATCCACAGGTCATACTTACCTCCTGTGTAGTCTGCTCATCAATCTCTTTCTCCTCTCCGGTGTCCTGTTTGTCCGCTGTGATCAATGGAATTCTCCTTCCTCCATTTTAAAAATGGCCATTACCCCCTAACAGCTTGCTGGTCAGCACACTGTTACACTGTAATATCAGCCACTTGAGCCATAGGGAAACATGGACATTACCTTGCACATTCAGTTGTAACTGACAGCTGCTGAAATATAACTGACAGCAAGTGGTATATTTCAGTTCTGACAAAATGTTGTCAGAACTGGAAGGGATCGCTGTAAGAAGAAAATGGTGAGCTTCTGAGAGGAACTGATGGTGAGGTTAGTATGTAATATTCATTTG
The DNA here is from genome assembly GCF_040937935.1 of Hyperolius riggenbachi. NCBI lineage: Eukaryota > Metazoa > Chordata > Amphibia > Anura > Hyperoliidae > Hyperolius > Hyperolius riggenbachi. The sequence continues at coordinate 371,580,668 of NC_090651.1, forward strand.
CAGCTACGTCAGGTGTTTAATATAAATAATTTTCCTTGCTTCAGGTTCCCATTAAACACTCCCTCAAAACTCACTTTTTCTGACAAGCATACACTCTAAAGGTGGTACATACTTTTAATTATGAATGGCCAATTGTTGCTAAATTTTACCACCTCCATTTAGGATAAGTTTTTACCTACAAAATCTGCTCATAGTATTCAATATCTGTTGATTCTCATACTACATGGAGGTGGCGAAATTGGTCATTGATTGGCTAATCAAAATTTAAAGTGGGTACCAGGTTTAACAATCCCAGGGATTGTGACCTGTTGACTACTAGACAGTAAAGAGTCTGTTGCCCGCGAGGGTAGTGGACTGTCATCCCTTGCAGGGTGCTCTGGTGACGACCCATAGCTGCTTAGAAGAGCCCAATGCCTACCACTGGTGGCGAAGTCAACATAACCTGTTGCATTCATAACATTTTTGCAAAACAATACTGAAGTCTTCTAGAGCACGAGAAAACACATGTTCTGATGAATTGATTTTGCACAATTTTGTCTTATAATTTTGAATTTCTCTGCAGAATTACTACTGTGCAAAATCTGAGCTCATTACTAGCAACAGCAACTGAGTGAAGTCATTATCAGTGGTCAGTGGTCAACTTGGCATGGTTCTCTCCAGCAGGTGGAGCAGTAGTACTACTGCCTAGGTTGCCTATGCCTAAAATCATCCCCAAGGGCAGTGCATCTGTAGAATCCTTACAGAGTGCCTGTTATTTCTTCTTTAACCCCTTCAGCCCCCAGGATTTTTCACCTTCAGGACAGAAGCAATTTTCCCTGTCAGCACTCCTCCCATTCATTTGTCAATAACTTTATCACTACTCATCACACATAAATGATCTATATCTTGTTTTTTTTCGTCACAAAATAAGGTTTTTGCGAGTGATACTTGTTTTCAGTAATTATTTTATTTTCTATGCATTTTGAAGGCAAATACACACACACAAAGAAAAAATACACAATTTCTCCAATTCCAGCCCCTATAGTTTTAAAATAAGCAATGCTACTATAAATAAAACCCACCTATTTTTTATACCCATTAATCCCGGCTATCACAACATTTAAATTATGTTCCTAGTACAATGTATGGTTACAATATATTATTTGGAAATAAAGGTGTATTTTTTCTGTGGTTTTATTTTTGTGTGTCCCTTCAATTGTAAGCCCTGTAAATCACTTACAAAGCCCTCTCCCCCAGATACCAAGCAAACAATTTAAAATATATATATATATATAAAAAAAAAAAGGCCATTATTAGTTGCCTTAGGGACTTATCTTTTTTTTTTTAATACTGTATGTATGCCATGTGGGTATTTACTGTTTTGTTTTTTAATACAAAATCTGTGCAGAGTCGGTCGCATCCCCTATTGTTACGCCAGTGGCAGGAAAGCAGAAGGGACCGTGGAGACAATTAAAAACACGATTGGTACTGGGTGATTTCTCTCGCCCACGTATTTAAAATTGTATGTTTTGGCTCATTTCAGGTGTGCTTTGAGGGAATCTAAACAAAAAAAGTTGATTAAGCACCTGAATAGAAGGTGGTGATGAAAGTGTGATGAACTGCTCAGACTCTCTTGAGGCAGGGGTCACACTTACCGGCTTTCGTACGCGTTTTCTGCACAGAAAAACTGACTTCAACTGAGAATGTTAATCAATGAGCTAGGTCACACTTTAATGCAGATTTCGCATGCAGAAAAAAAAACTGACATCTTGCGCAATTTGTCAGTTTTCTCTATAAATTACAGTAGCTGCTGTAAGTCAGGGGTCACACTTGTCTTTCAGTTTTCTGCAAAGTGTAGAAACTGAAAGACAAGTGTGACCCCTGCCTGAGAGTTTTGGTTGTACCGTACCACCAGTGCACTACCATCCTGGAAGCAATGTTAATCATCTTGTATATCTGGAAAATCGTAGATGGTTGCAGATTTAAATGATTTTAATATGATTAAAGGAGAATTTTAGTGAGAGATATATGGAGGCTGCCATATTTATTTTCTTTTAAGCAATACCAGTTACCCTGCTGAGCTATCTGCCTGCAGAATCAAACCAGAAACAAAGAGATGAGAAGAGAGAACACCAAGAGCCCAATATAGTGTAGTATGTACTGGTAAGGTATAATTGATAGAGTAATAATATTAATTTAATACTCACAAACCAGGGTTACCAAGTAGGCAACCACTGTCAAAGCAGGTGGGGAGATTGTCCTGACCCCACTCAGGATTAAAAAGTCGCTCTCTGTAGTAGAAGAAGGAAGGGTACAACCCTCCACCAAGGGTGGACTTGATGTAGATAATAGGATAACAGAGGCGCCAACAGGATAAAAAAAGAACTTAAAAACCCATCCTGGCAATAGAGGAGACAGTGGTGGACTCACCCCCTCCAAGCAGAACACACGACTGTGGATTTTCAGTCAAAACTATTTTATTGGATACTCCAAATAAAGTGCAACGCGTTTCACGGGATACAAACCCGCTTCATCAGGCAATAACAGATAGGAGTAAACAGCATCTGCCAGTATCATCAACACTGAGCGCCTCTGCCTGGCCAGATCTGACAAAAAGGTCAGAAACACCTGATCTACTGCACGCTTGTTCAGGGTCTAGGGCTAAAACTATTAGAGGCAGAGGATCAATGGGATGGCCAGGCAACTGGTATTGCTTAAAAGGAAATCAATATGGCAGCCATATACCTCTCACTACAGTTCTCCTTTAAGGCTGGATTCACACTGTGCGTGTTGCATAACGCATGTGCTATAATGTGTGCACTGCCATGTTCTCTGTGTGTGTCATACCGTACATGTTACAACAAGGCCTGCATGCAGCGCTAGCGTGTTAAAGCAGACCCGAACCAAAATAATATAATATAATAATATATAATAATATAATGAATTGTTTGTGTCGGACAGATACTGAATAGAACATTAATAGCAAAGAAAAGAGTTGTATAGCTTTTTTTCATAACATTTCATCATTCTGTCACATTTGCAGTTTCACAACCACACTCTGTCTTTTATACTATAAAATAAACAGAAATAATGACCCTTTGAACTTCCCTGCAGTAAATCCTTATCACAAAGCTGTCTCTCACTGTTTCTTGGCTGTTTAGATGCTTCAGAAAACAGGACTGTTTTCAACCCAAGTTAAGGTCAGAGAATCTCTTTGAAGTTTTCTAAACTCTCCCTGTACTGGAAAACAACATGAGTCCTGATTTCTTTGCTACTAATATACTTTTTCTTAGCTGTACTACACAATTCATTGTCTCATAAGTTTATTTTCGCTTCAGGTTTGCTTTACCACTTGAGGACCGTAGGCTTACACCCCCCTAGTGACCAGACTATTTTTTGCAATTTATGCCACTGCAGCTTTAAGGCCACGCTGCAGGGCCGTACAACTCAGCACACAAGTGATTCCCCACCCCCCTTTTCTGCCCACCAACAGAGCTTTCTGTTGGTGGGCTATGATCGCTTCCAGGATGTTTATTTTTTTATAAATATTTATTGTATTTTTTTAAGTAAATAAACCTATTTTATTATATTAATAACCCTCCCTCCCACCGCCAGCCTATGAGAGCCGATCGCTCCTGTCTCACCCAGGGGGACAGCGCTAGCTTAGATCACAGCGCTATACAGTGTAAATAGACGGCGGTTTCACCATCTTACAGTCTCCTAGCGGGAGACTGATGGCAGAGCAGAACTCCGTCATTCAAGCAGAGATGCGTGTGCATCTGCGTGACGCGATCTCCTGCAAAACCCCGCCCCTGAACGCCAATTGGCATTAGGCGGTCCTGGGGCTGCCACCACGTTCATGCCCATTGGCGTTACGTGGTCGTTAGGTAGTTAAGACTGATGCACATGTCCAATTCTGAGCACTCAATCTTACCACCTCCACGTAGTATGCGTGCCAACGGGCTTTAAATACTATGAAGAAAATAAATAGGCAAGCTGTTCAACTTAACCATTTCTGCCGCCCGGACGTGAAGCTCACGTCCGGGCAGCTGCTCTGCTGTGGTGCCGCGCTTCAGCGCACGATCGCGGGCGCTCCCCTGTGCCCCTGTGCTGTCCCCCGGTAGCCCTGGGATCAGTGAACGGGAACATGGTTCCCGATCACGGATCCGTGTCCCCAGCAGAAAAACAGAAGCACTCTTACTAGAGGCGTCAGTCTTTCTGCACGTAAAATCTTCCGCATCATCCTTGTGCTTCCGGTTAGCGAGAAGCACAAGGAGGAAAAAAAATTCAAGGTGGCCATCTTGTGGCCAAATAGTAAAACTACATCTACATATTTTTTACATTACAATTTACACGTATAATAACATTAAACATTAACTGTTTATTTCCCACACCAACATATTACCCAAATAAAATTTTTAATGAAAAAAAAAATTACAATAAAAAAAAAAAGACATAAATAGTTAAGGGTCTGAACTTTTTAAATATGCATTTGAAGGGGGTATACTACGAACATTTTTTAAATTATAAGCTTGTAAATATTGATGGATGCACCTTTATTTCCAAATAAAATATTGGCTCCATACATTGTGATAGGGAAAAAATATAAATGGTTTCATAACCGAGACAAACGGGCAAATAAAATACATAGGTTTTAATTATGGTAGCGTGGATTATTTTAACGCTATAATGGCCGAAAACTGAAAAATAATGATTTTTTTCTATTTTTTTCTTATTAATCCTGTTAAAATGCATTTATAAAAAAATAATTCTTAGCAAAATGTACCACCCAAAGAAAGCCTAATTTGTGGCGGAAAAAACAAGATGTAGATCAATAAATTGTGATAAGTAGTGATAAAGTTATTAGCGAATGAATGGGAGGTGAAAATTGCTCTGATGCATAAAGTGAAAAATCCCTGCGGGCTGAAATGGTTAATAGAGGTGGTAAAATTGGCCAATCAGAATTGAATGTATGTACCAGGCTTTAGGATAATGCAATTCATTACAATGCAGAGATGTGAACATGCCCATAGCATTTTATGGGCAGTGAGTTCACTTATAGAACTGATGCAGTAAGAATGTGCCGTACATACAAGACTGGCTTGCGTAGCATTGATGTGGGCCTTGCTTGAGGTGTCCCAGCAGGTCACTTGAAAGGCAGGGCCGGTTTTAGCTACAATGGGGCCCCGAGGCAAACGTAACCTGGGGGCCCCTGAACTCTGACAAAGTGAGTGTACACCCGTCCCCACTGTATCCATATTGCTATGGTTGAAGGAGGGAGTGCGGGGGCAGGGGGCTCAGACACATTTTAGTGTAGTGATGGGGTCACTTGGGGGCTCCTATGGATGCTGGGGCCCTGGGGCAATTGCCCCCTTTGCTCCTATGGTAGCGCAGGCCCTGCTGATAGGGAACAGCTGTCCAATCACAGCATACCTGTACAATGTTTAGCATTGTGATTGGCCAAATAGTGTGGGCGAAGTTATTCTTACAGCCTATCGGAACCCTAGAAGCTGGGGAGGATGCCGCCTGCCCAAACTCGTTAGTGGAATTTCTCTGTGAGGCTTCCTGCTGGGTCACCACAGGTAGACTCGCACCCTGATATTTGCTGTGTTTTGTTTCAACAAAAGCTAAGCCCTCTCAAGTGTTAAAAAATACTTCTGCCTCATGCCCACAGAGATGTGTAATGATGTGTATTGCACCATCAGCAATTTCAGTTGCAGCTCTCTTGGAGTAAGAAGGGGAAGTCTTGTCCAACCTGCATAAGAGAACAACAGCCAAGCCACAACATGGAACAGGATTAAACGACAGAATGATCCCCACCCAAAAAAGAAAAAAGAAAATGGGCCTTAAAGAGACTCTGTAACAAAATTTTGAGCCTTATTTCTTCTGTCCTATAAGTTCCTATTACTGTTCTAATGTGGTCTGTCTTACTGCAGCCTTTCCTACTTGCACTGTCTCTGTAATAAATCTTATCTCCTTTCCTCTGTTGTGTCTGTCGGGCTGAGGCTGGAATGTGTGGAATGTGCAGCACTGCTTGTCATTGGCAGAAGCTTTACACACCCCCTCCAAGCTCTGCATGAGTCACACAGTAAGCTAGTTCTAAGCCTATGATACTCTGGTTAGAAGCCAGTCTTTTGTTTGTAAACACTGCCTAAAACTGTGGATTACAAGCCAGGATTGCAGCAGGGAGTGGCAGAAACAGCATAGAGGGGCCCAGGAGAACATAGTGAATAGAATGGTATGCTTTTTATTGCAAGAATTTTAGAGTACAGATTCTCTTTAAGGACTTGTTGGCTCAGCCATTGCTATATTATATTCATTTCTTCGTTGATAATCGCAAACGCGTCACAATTGCTACAATGAGGGTAATCCCATAGGACTACTTGTGAAGCAGCTTTTTCCTGATTGCCGCCGCTCAGCGAAGCACGGATCGCGGGCAAAAAGCATCTGAGTGTGAACATTTTTAAATTAAAAAAAAAGGAAAGAAAAGCTGAAAATGCTCATAGTGTTAACAAGCTCTAAGGCCCCCTTAGGGCTTGTTCAAACTATGGGCTTGATTCAGTAAACCGTGCTAACTCACAGCATGGCCGCGCTAGCGTTTTTGCGTGCGATTCGCGATTGCTCGTGAAAATTCGTCATTACGCGAGAAAATGCAAAAATGCTAGCGCGCCTGTGCTATGAATTAGCACGGTTCAGTGAATCAAGCCCAATGAGCGTTTTGAGCTTTTTTTAAAAAAAAAAATCACTAGCGTTTTTAAAAGCGCTGTGAAAGCGCTTGTGTAATGAAATCCTGTGTGAGTGGTCTCACATGAGCGATCAGCTTTCTTTCCAATTACAAACGCGGCTCCTGCACCATTTCCTGAGCACTTTGAACAGCGGTTTTGCAAGCGTTTTTCAAGCAAAGACATTCAGTTCCAGGTCAAAGAGTGCACTTCCTGTTTGTCTGCACACAGAAAATTGCAAATCTCAAAACAAAAACGCACACAAAGTTGCTTGTAAAAAACACAATTAACACAAAAAAACGCTGGTAATTGCTTTACAAATAAAATCGCTCACAAACACGATTAACACTTGCGATGGCGCTCGTGATTTATATATATATATATATATATATACTGTATATCTATCTATCTATCTATCTATCTATCTATCTATCTATCTATCTATATATATATATATATATATATATATCGCCTTACAAGATATGCAGTAGGCTGTGACTGGCCAGCTTTGGGAGGGGCACAGCGGATGAAGGGAGAAGAGCAGAAAGATGGCGCTGGCACAGAAGGACTGCAGGTGTCGGCAAGAAGCCACAGGTAGGTTAAACTGGGCATATTTACTTAAAGGATACCCGAGGTGACGTGACATGATGAGATAGACATGGGTATGTACAGTGCCAAGCACACAAATAACTAGGCTGTGTTCTTTTTTTTCTTTCTCTGCCTGAAATAGTTAAACATCAGGTATGTAAGTGGCAGACTATAGCATAACCCTCACTGATAAGTAATTACAGTCATAAAACACTTTCCTGACAGTAAATGGCTTCTGAGATCAGGAAACAGATAAAAAGGGTAAATAATTCATAGATTTGAGCTCTAGCATACTTCAATGAAGGTGTCATTGAGCAGAGACAATGAAACAGTAAAAACTAAAAATTTGATTTAATTATGCAATAAAAGTGTGAGATATCTAAAAAAAGCCATTTTAGGAGAAGGAGGATAGATACAATTGTTTTTCTCATCAGTTTGTTTTCACTTCATCTTTCCTTTAACTTTAGGTACCCTTTTAAAGAGGCCCTGTAGTGACAAAGTGAAATGTACTACATTTTTCAGGATACACACTTTTACATTAATTATCCTGGTTTTAACATTAGAAACACCATACATATTGGACAGACAGATATGATATATGATATATGACCCAAAGTGTTTCTGTTTATTTCAAAACACACAACAAATAAACATTCCTCAGTGATGCACCTGCCAGCTGTAAAAATGTCACCATGTGATAAATGTCAGAATGTAAATCAGGGAGAGGAAATATTTTACAATATAAGGAATATTGTAAAATGTAAGCAATTTTCAGTTGTTCAGTCACATTTAGTGAAATAGGAACTTTAGCCAAGTAGAAACCGTAACCAAGAATTGAACTTCATCCCAACTCAGTAGCTGATACCCCCTTTCCCAGGAGAAATCTTTACCTTTTCTCTAACAGATCATCAGGGGGCGTCCGTATGGCTATTGTGGTGAAACCCCTCCCACAGTGTGATGTCAGCACCTCACAGCACTGAGGTCAGGATAGGGGTTGCAGAGGTTGCGACCACATCGGGGCCCTTAGGTCAGAAGGGCCCTCCCTCAACTACAGTATTATCTCTCTATTGATCCTGTGCTCATAATAATTAATTCTATAGATACTTTGAATAGTGGTAATCATTAACAAGCTGCTCCCCCATCCCCTTCTTGCACCTCTGACACTGTACTTGCCATTAGCAGGTTTTGGTGCGCCGTATCAATTGTTATGTATAGAGTGCTTGGGGGGCCCCATTGTAAAACTTGCATCGGGCCCACAACTCCTTAGCTACTCCACTGACTGAGGTCCTGACATCACACTGTGGGAGCCTTGTTGCATTGTGGGAAATAACAACTGTTTCCAACTGCCAAAAAAGCAAGCAGCATCTCCTTCCACTGACATCACCTGCCAGCAGTAAAAATGTCACCATGTGATAAATGTCAGAATGTAAATCAGGGAGAGGAAAGATTTTACAATGGGCAAACATCGACTAGATCATTTATACATCATTATTGTAAAAAATGAATCACTTTTTTAATTACATTATTTTCACTGGAGTTCCTCTTTAAGTTCCTCTTTACATGAAAAACTAGCTTGGGTAGCACGAATATGTGATGTGTCAGTTTATCAACGAAAGTGGAGACTTCCACAGTTAAAAATAATGCAGCATCTGACTTTTATGCCACAACTTCTGCCAGGCATTGCTTCACCAATGTAGGGTGGTGTTTTGGGACAGTAAAAAGGGGAAGGTCATTGTTTTGTGTGTAGGAGCCTAAAAAAAAAACAATCTCAGGGCCGGTGCACAACCTAGAGTGCTTCTGAGCACTTTTCAAAACGCTAGCACTTTGAAAAGCGCTTGGCTAATGTATTTGAATGGGATGGAGCAGATCAGGGCGATGTGGATTTTTCCCAAACGCAACCGCGGGTCCTGCAACATTTCTGAGGCAATTCAGCCTCAATGTTAAGTATAGGAAAGTGGAAAACCGCTCTAAAAAGTGCTCAAACAGATCGATTTTCTATACGTTTTTTTTTTTTTTTTTACAAAAGCTGTACACTTCCTGCAGTATCGTACAAAAAAAAAAAAAATGCTACACCAAAACGCTCCAAAAATTGCTAGGCATAACTAGAAAATCAAGGAGAGAGAGGAGCGCTCCGTAGTGTGTAGTCTATATGTTTAATATATATATAGTCTATATATTTAACCTACGTGTGCGTGCTGGATACGTTACCTGACGAAGGCGTGTACACGCCGAAACGCGTCATGACGATATCCAGCACACGTCGAGCACCACGGAGGGCACCTCAGGTCTACCACACCACCTAGACCAGGATTGCTACTGGCCACAGCTGTCCCCAGGGTACCCCGGTTGGTTGCTGCTGAGAGGGCTGGCATAGCCCAATTTCATGCCTGAATCGCTTTTTATCCAGTAAATGCAACTTGGGTGCGCATTGTTTTTATTCATTAACCCCCTTGGCGGTATGAAAAATACCGCCAGGGGGCAGCGCAGCAGTTTTTTTTTTATTTTATTTTTTTTAAATCATGTAGCGAGCCCAGCCCAGGCGATAGGCGATCAGGAAATCCCGTTCAAAGAACGGGATTTCCTGGAGGGCTTCCCCCGTCGCCATGGCGACGGGGCGGGATGCCGTCACCGACGTCACTGACGTCGGGACGTCATTGGGAGTCCCGGGCCACCCCTCGGCGCTGCCTGGCACTGATTGGCCAGGCAGCGCAGGGGTTTGGGGGGGGGGCCGCGCGCCGCACCGGATAGCGGCGATCGGGCGCGCGGCGGCGGCGATCGGGGTGCTGGCGCAGCTAGCAAAGTGCTAGCTGCGTCCAGCAAAAAAAAAATTATTTAAATCGGCCCAGCAGGGCCTGAGCGGCACCCTCCGGCGGCTTACCCCGTGTCACACACGGGGTTACCGCTAAGGAGCTTAAAGGATAACACACTACGGAGCGCTCCTGTCTCTCCTTGTTTTTTTCAAGTCCAGCTGCACAACCCAGCTTACAGGAGCTGTCAGAGTGTGTGACCTGCCATCGGTCCAGGTGTTTGAGCAGCGCAAGATTGCCCATCTCTTATAACGAGAAAATCGCTAGGCAAATGCTTAGAATAACTTAAAAAATTTACGTCTATAAACCCTTTTGCGACTACGCTAGCGGTTTTAGGTGTGCACCAGCCCTAAGGGCTCTTTCACACTAAGACATTGTGTTTGATGCGACGTTAAGGTCGCATAACGTGCCCCTAATGCAACGCATGTTAGTTTTGAAGTTGGACGTTATATTGAACTGCGTTATGCGTCTCTTGATGCGTACTTTTTGTCGCATACGGATAGAACGAAAACGGCGCATGCGTCACATTTTTTAAAAAAATCTAAAAAAAATTACTGAGCATGTGCAAACAGTCCAACGCACGTCAATAACGCAGGAGAAAAAGAATCAGTGAACTCACACCAGTTACAAAATAAAAATAATCTTTGTTCATACACAAGTATTGATGATGGTAATTAGCTCATTGAGATTACGCAAATGTTCACGTCAATTTTGGTAATTACACCCATACGTAATTCTGATTTGGAAATTCAGTTGATTTCGTGTAATCATTTGTAATTTTCACGTCATTTTCGCGTTCCGTTCTGTGTCGACTTTAGCGCTGTATCACAAAGCCCCACCACATGCTATTGTCACCAAAATGATTACTACACATGTTAAAGGAGAATAGTGGATACAAGTCGAAAAGACCTTGTAGTTTTTGAGAAAAATTCTTTTTAAAAATGCAAAGGAAAAATGGTTTTTAAACTCGGAAAAATTACAGTTTAAAAATGATTTTTTTCTTTGCATTTTCAAGATTGATTTTCTCAAAAACTACAAGTTCTTTTTGAAAAATTATTTTTTTTACTTGTACCCAATATCCTCCTTAACTGTTTGCCGACCGTGTCACACCGATGGGCGTGGCTGTGGCGGCAGCCCCGGGACCGCCTAACGCTGATTGGCATAAACTCCATGGGGCTAGTTTTGCAGGGGATCGCGCGCACATTAGCCTCTCCGCTTGGTAGGCGAAGCAGAGAGACTGCTAAACCGCTGTCTGATTAGCTTGTACAGCGCTGTGATCCACCGCAACGCTGTACTGGGGACACCCATGTGACACGACTGCCCCCTTTGTGGGCTCCGAAGTGATCCGCTGTCATAGGCTGAAGCCTATGACAGCCGATCACAGTCATTGGCTGGCGTGGGGAGGAGGGACTAGAGGAAAAATGAAAAAAAAAAAAGGAAATGTATTAGTAAGAAAATAGAAATAAATATAAAAATAAATAAATAAACATTGTGTGTGTGTGTGTGTGTGTGTGGGGAGGGGGGGGGGGAGGGGTCCGATCAGAACCCACCAACAGAGAGCTCTGTTGGTGGGGAGAAAAGGAAGAGGGGGGGGGGGGAATTACTTGTGTGCCCTGCAGCGAACCCTAAGGCTTGTTTCACACCAGGACGTTGCGTTTTAGGGGACGTTATGGTCGCACAACGTGCCCCTAACGCAACGCCTGGTGCTCTCTGCTTTGGACGTCAGAATGAGCCGCGTTGTGCAGCTCACTCAGGCGTCCGTGATGCCGTGATGCGTACTCTTAGACGCATGCGGCATCACGTGGTCCCGCCGGCCAATCGCCGCACAGAGCGGCCGCTCCAGGAAGTAAACACTGCATGTCACTGAGTGCAGTGAATATTAATTAGCCATGTGCCTGGCCGCTCTCCGCTCCTCCCCAACAGTACTGAGCATGTGCAAGCAGTCTAATGCGGCTCTGCCGCTTACAAAGTACTGCATGCAGTACGTTATTTTATGGCGCAGCGTTACTAAGTAACGCAACGTGGGCACTGTGAACAGCCCATTGATTTTTCATTGCTGTGCGGTGGGGTGCGTTACAGGCTGCTCTAACGTGCGCCTGTAACGTCCCAATGTGAAACCAGCCTTAAAGCTGCAGTGGCCCTTATTGTGAAAAATGGCCTGGTCTTTAGGGGGGTTTAACACTGCTGTCCTCAAGTGGTTAAAGTGACACTGGAGTGAAAAAAAAATTATGATATAATGAATTGTATATGTAGTACAGATAATTAATAGAACATTATTTTCAGGTATATAGTGTTTTTATAACATTGCATCATTCTCTAATATTTGCAATTTACACACTACATTTCGCATTCTAAATGATTTCACAGAGCAGGCTAGTGGACCTTTGAACTCATTACCCTAACGCATAAGCACCTGCGGAAAACGCTGGATTTAACCAGCCGGGCGGTATGGACGAGCTCAGCTCGTCCATCACCGCCGGAGGCTGCCGGTCAGGCCCTGCTGGGCCGATTTTCATCAAATAAAAAGCAGCACACGCAGCCGGCACTTTGCCAGCCGCGTGTGCTGCCTGATCGCCGCCGCTCTGCGGCGATCCGCCGCGAGCAGCGGCGAAAGAGGGTCCCCCCAGCCGCCTGAGCCCTGCGCAGCCGGAACAAATAGTTCCGGCCAGCGCTAAGGGCTGGATCGGAGGCGGCTGACGTCAGGACGTCGGCTGACGTCCATGACGTCACTCCGCTTGTCGCCATGGCGACGAAGTAAACAAAACATGGAAGGCCGCTCATTGCGGCCTTCCGTGTCACTTTTGGCCGCCGGAGGCGATCAGAAGAACGCCTCCGGAGCGCCCTCTAGTGGGCTTTCATGCAGCCAACTTTCAGTTGGCTGCATGAAATAGTTTTTTTTTAATTTAAAAAAAAACCCTCCCGCAGCCACCCTGGCGATCTTAATAGAACGCCAGGGTGGTTAAATGCAATGCTATATGTAAGCCTAGCCTCAAAGTAATGGAGCTCAGAGAAGTTCTTTTGCATAGATAACAACTGGAGTTTCTTAACTCTTCCTGTACTGGAAACAATATTAGCCTCATATCTCTGCTGCTTATGTTTTATTTCTGAAGCTATGTACACACATATGACAACGATCGTTCGTTGTGAACGACGAACAAACTTTTAATTGACGAAAGAACAACCTAAGTAAAGTTAGTTTTTAAAGGTGTGTAACGATCTGAACGTTAGAACGAACTTACATCACGTAAAGCAACTATTGCGCTTGCGCATAAAAATGAAAAGTTCCATGGAAAAATAGTGAAATGCGCATGTCAAGTCTAGTATGAACGACCTTTTTCCAACAATGTACTACTTTTGCAAACGATCGTCGTTGAAAAAAATCCGCCAAGCTAGATCGTTCGTGTTTAACGATCTAGCTCGTCCGTCATTAGACTTAATGGTCGTTGGCTGCTTTTTTTTAAATGATCGTCGTTTGAAATGATCGGGGAACGATAGTTTCAAACGACTATAGTCGCATGTGTGTACGCACCTTTAGATGTACTACACATACAAATCATTATATCATAAGTTTATTTTCACTTCAGATTCCCTTTAACATATGTAGCAATATGGTCGCAATAGCCTGTAAGAGGGGATTGCTATTAACCGCTAAAGTCAGCACAAAATTACGCAAAAATGAGGTGAAAATGATGTGAAATTATGAATAACAATTATAGACAGTATTCAATTACAAACGTAATACGTTATGAATTATTTCTATATTATTACATGGAATATGGTACATACAGGTGAAACTCGAAAAATGTGAATATTGTACAAAAATGCATTTATTTCAGTAATTCAATTTAAAGCGGAACTGTAGAGAGAAAATAAGCACATTGTTTCACTTACCTGGGGCTTCCCCAAGCCCCCAGCAGCCGTCCTGTCCCGCTCCGCTTCTCGGCGAGCCTCCGTCCTCCCGCTGCCAGCTACTTTCGGTTTTGCCGCCGGGCCTCTGCGCCTGCGCGCCTCTGGCCACGCGTATCCTTTCTTCCCGTTCCCCGCTATTGCAGAGGGGGAACACGAAGAAAGGATACGCTTGACAGGGCTGCGCTGGCATCGACTTACAGGTCGAGGTACGGGACAGAGTGGCGGCGGGAGAACGGAGGCTCGGGCAGGAGCAGCGCGGGTCTGGACAGGACGGCTGCTGGGGGCTTGGGGAAGCCCCAGGTAAGTGAAACAATGTGTTTATTTTCTCCCTACAGTTCTGCTTTAAAAGGTGACGCTAATAAATGAGATAGACTCATTACAAGCAAAGTGAGATATTTCAAGCCTTTATTTGTTATAATTTTGATGATTAGGGCTTACAGCTTATGAGAAGCCCAAATTCACAGACTGTTAGAATGATGTGAAAATCTTCAATATTCTAGGCTCAAAGTGTCAGACTCTAATCAGCTACTTCATCCAAAACACCTGCAAAGGGTTCATACTATTCATATTAGTTTCAGCTCTTAATTTTTTTTAGCAAAAGTGCTCACAAAATCGCTTTGCCAAGTGCTTTTTAAAGCGATTTGCGATATTCCTATACCTTCCATTGAAGCACAATTGCTCAGAAAATGGTGCAGGACCTGCGTTTCCGACTGGAAAGAAAGCTCATCACTCATGTGAGAACACTCACATAGGATTTCAATACACAAGCGCTTTTAAAGTGCTTTTCAAAACCAATGTGTACCGATAAAAAAAAAAAAAAAAGTCAGATACTCACCTAAGGAGAGGGAAGGCTCGGTCCTATTCCTAATGAGACTTCCCTCTCTTCTCCCGGTGCCCGGTCCCGCTCACGATCCCCCGTTGCAGTATTCGACAAGTTTGGTCAAATACTGCCACTTTGGAAGTCTTCGGGAGCACTCGAGCTCCTGAAGACGGGCCCAGGCGCGGAGCTAGGGGGGGTCGGGGTAGGACAAGTGCCCCGGGGCGCCTGGTCCCCGAGGGCGCCCTCAGCCTGGCTGAGCTGCGGGGTTTTTTTTTTTTTGTGGCGGAGGGGAGCAGCGCAGAGAAGAGGGAGAGCTGTGCGGACGGTGGGGAAGGGGGGCCATATCCCCCCTCCTTCCCTCACCTTAGGTGCTCTCTCTCTCCCTCGCTGTCCCCTCCAATGTCCGGGTGGCTCTTGGCTGGCAGCGGCGGGCGGAACTCACCTCTGTCTCGCTCCAGCGCCGGCCGGAAGTTCGAGTGCGCAGCCGCTGCTCTGGTCTGGACCAGACCAGAGTAGTGGCAGATCCATCCGGCGGTGCGACGAGACGGAGGTAAGTTCCGCCCGCCGCTGCCAGCCACCCGGACATTGGAGGGGACAGCGAGGAAGGGAGAGCAGCTCTTCTCTGCGCTGCTCCCCTCCTGCTGGGGAGGGGGACACCTGACCTGGCTACCTACTCTGGGCACATATACCCCTGGCTACATATACTGGACATATATCCCTGGCTACCTACTCTGGGCACATATACCCCTGGCTACCTACTCTGGGCACATATACCCCTGGCTACCTACTCTGGGCACATATACCCCTGGCTACCTACTCTGGGCACATATACCTCTGGCTACCTACTCTGGGCACATATACCCCTGGCTACCTACTCTGGGCACATATACCCCTGCCTACATATACTGGGCATATACCCCTGGCTACCTACTCTGGGCATATACCCCTGGCTACCTACTCTGGGCACATATACCCCTGGCTACCTACTCTGGGCACATATACCCCTGGCTACCTACTCTGGGCACATATACCCCTGGCTACCTACTCTGGGCACATATACCCCTGGCTACATATACTGGACATATATCCCTGGCTACCTACTCTGGGCACATATACCCCTGGCTACCTACTCTGGGCACATATACCCCTGGCTACCTACTCTGGGCACATATACCCCTGGCTACCTACTCTGGGCACATATACCCCTGCCTACATATACTGGGCATATACCCCTGGCTACCTACTCTGGGCATATACCCCTGGCTACCTACTCTGGGCACATATACCCCTGGCTACCTACTCTGGGCACATATACCCCTGGCTACCTACTCTGGGCACATATACCCCTGGCTACCTACTCTGGGCACATATATACCCCTGGCTACCTACTCTGGGCACATATATACCCCTGGCTACCTACTCTGGGCACATATACCCCTGGCTACCTACTCTGGGCACATATACCCCTGGCTACCTACTCTGGGCACATATACCCCTGGCTACCTACTCTGGGCATATATACCCCTGCCTACATATACTGGGCATATACCCCTGTCTACCTACTCTGGGCACATATACCCCTGGCTACCTACTCTGGGCACATATACCCCTGGCTACCTACTCTGGGCACATATACCCCTGGCTACCTACTCTGGGCACATATACCCCTGGCTACCTACTCTGGGCACATATACCCCTGGCTACCTACTCTGGGCACATATACCCCTGGCTACCTACTCTGGGCACATATACCCCTGCCTACATATATTGGGCACATATACCCCTAACTACATATACTGGGTACATATACCCCTAACTACATATACTGGGTACATATACCCCTGGCTACCTACTCTGGGCACATATACCCCTGCCTACATATACTGGGCATATACCCCTGGCTACCTACTCTGGGCACATATACCCCTGGCTACCTACTCTTGGCACATATACCCCTGGCTACCTACTCTTGGCACATATACCCCTGGCTACATATACTGGGCACATATACCCCTGGCTACCTACTCTGGGCACATATACCCCTGGCTACCTACTCTGGGCACATATACCCCTGCCTACATATACTGGGCATATACCCCTGGCTACCTACTCTGGGCACATATACCCCTGGCTACCTACTCTGGGCACATATACCCCTGCCTACATATACTGGGCACATATACCCCTGCCTACATATACTGGGCACATATACCCCTAACTACATATACTGGGTACATATACCCCTGGCTACATATACTGGGCATTTATACCCCTGGCTACATATACTGGGCATTTATACCCCTGGCTACATATACTGGGCACATATACCTCTGGCTACATATACTGGGGACACATACCCCTGCCTACATATACTGGGCACATATACCCCTGGCTACCTGTTCTGGGGACATCTATACCACTGGCCACCTATTCTGGGGACACCTATAGACCTGGGGCTACCTATTTTTGGGCAAGCATTGCTGTCAGATTGAGTGTATTTTGGGGAACTGCTGCCAGGTGAGAGGTGTCTACCATATTAAGGGGACATTCTGCCTATTTATGTGAAATGCTGTCTATTTATGTGCCTCATGACTGCTGAATTTGTCTTGTTGGGGGCCTCATGGTTACTGAATTTGTCTTGTTGGGGGCCTCATGATTTGTTGGGGGCCTCAAGATCGCTGAATTTGTCTTGTTAGGGGCCTCATGATTGCTGAATTTGTCTTGTTAGGGGCCTCATGATTGCTGAATTTGTCTTGTTGGGGGCCTCAGGATTGCTAAATTTGTCTTGTTGGGGGCCTCATGTTTGCTCATGATTGCGGAATTTGTCTTGATGGGGGTGGGGGGCTCATGATTGCGGAATTTGTCTTGATGGGGGGGGGGGGCTCATGATTGCTGAATTTGTCTTGGAACATGCTGGAAGATACATACTGAGGGAGGGTGGGTGAGCGTGAGCCTGCTAACCTCCATGTACATTTGAAGGGGCGTGACCAAATGTGGAGTACCCATAACCACGCCCACATTTGGTCACGACCCTTCACCTTAGGGGGCGCATTAATAGTCTTTGTCCCCGGGCGCTGAAAACCCTAGCTACGCCTCTGGACGGGCCGCTCCATACTGCACATGCGCGAGTGCCCACTATGACGCACTTGCGCATGCGCAGTATGGAGCAGCCCGTCTTCGGGAGCCCGAGTGCTCCCAAATACTTCCAAAGTCCCCCGCGGCGGGGGATTTGAACGGAGGATCCACCGGGCACCGGGAGAGGAGAGGGAAGGCTCATTAGGACCGAGCCTTCCCTCTCCTTAGGTGAGTATCTGACTTTTTCTTTTTTTTTTTACTCGGTAACCATTCACTTTAACCACTTTATCAATTGCTCTGGTTTTTACCAGAGCAGTTTTCACCTGTCAGCGCTCCTTCTATTCGTTCACCTATAACTTTATTACTACTTATCACAATGAAACAATCTATAGCTTGGTTTTTTTTTTCTCCACCAATTAGGCTTTCTTTGGGGGTACTTTTTGCTAAGAATTATCTTATTATAACTGCATTTTAACAGGAGAAATAAGAAAAAAAAAACGGAAAAAAATCATTATTTCTCAATTTTTATAACTTTAAAATAATACATGCTAATGTAATAAAAACCGGCACATTTTATCAGGAGCGGACTAACCATTCGGGCACTCAGGCACAGACCGGGGGCCCGTGATCAGGGGGGGGGGGCGCCAGAGCACCCTGAGCAGGAGGGGAGGCAGCCAGTGAAAAGGAGCAATGGACACAGTGGCGGAGAAGGGCGGACGTCTCCCCCCTTTTCCTCACCTTGGGGCCCCCCTTCCTGGCTCTCCCCTCTGGATTAATGTTTAAGTCTCGGCGGTGCAGCGGCTGACAGCAGGCGGGGACTTACCGCTGTTACACAGACGCTGGAGAGAGCTGTGATCTGTGTGCCGCTAGTCTGGTCTACTCAAGACCAGACTAGCGGCACACAGATCAGCGCTCCCTCCCCCGGCTGGAAGAACAGCGGTAAGTCCCCGCCCGCTGTCAGCCGCTGCACCGTCCGAGACTTAAACATTAATCCGGAGGGGAGAGCCAGGAAGGGGCCACTCCGCCACTTTGCTCACAGCTCCCTTTCACTGGCTGCCTCCCTTCCTGGGGACACCTATAGACCTAGCTACATATACTGGGGGCACCTATAGACCTGGCTATACTGGGGAGACCTATACACCTGGCTGCATATACTGGGGACACCTATAGACCTGGCTACAAATACTGGGAACACCTATACACCTGGCTACATATACTGGGGAGACCTATACACCTGGCTACATATACTGGGGACACCTATAGACCTGGCTACATATACTGGGGACACTTAAAGGCCTGGCTGCATATACTGGGGACAACTATAGACCTGGCTATACTGGGAACACCTATACACCTGGCCACATATACTGGGGACACCAATAGACCTGGCTATCTATACTGGAGACCCCTATAGATCTGGCTATCTAAACTGTGGACACCTATAGACCTTGATACCTGCACAGACAACACCTATAAACCTGGTTACTTCCACTGGGGATACCTTTTGACCTGGTTACCTATACTGGGGGCACCTAATTTGGGGGAACTGCTGCCAGATTAACTATTTTTGGGGAACCGCAGCTGCCATATTAAGTGTATTTTTGGGGAACCGCTGCCAGATTGTGTATGTTGATGGAACCACTGCTTCCAGATTATGTGTATTTTGGGGTAACCACTGCTGCCAGATTACATGTATTTTGGGTGATCCGCTGCAAGATTACGCAGTGACACTGCGTGCGGTCACGTAGGTAGGTAGGTGCACTGAACAACAGGTGGGTATGCAGTGATTGGTATTACAAATGTGCACCTGTCACACACATACACAGGTTCCATGAACAGGTGCAATGACACTGCATGCGCTCACGTAGGTAGGTAGGAAGGTGCACTGAACAGGTGGGTATGCAGTGATTGGTATTACAAATGTGCAGCTGCCTGTCACACACACAGGTAGTCACTGAATGTGCTGGGCCTGGCAGTGGCACAGTAGAAATTACCCAGGGCTGGAGCTACCATAGGAAAAAATGGGCAATTGCCCCAGGGCCCCAGAGCCTGTAGGGGCCCCCAAGGTGTCCCTCCCCATCTTAACTGTTGCTCTCCAGGAACTCTGCAGAGTCTGTTAAGTTGGGAGGCGATTGGGGGAGGGTCAGCAGCTAGCTCAGGGGCCCAGGAGGGAAATTTGGCTGCAACAAAGAGCCTCTAATGACGCTTTTTGGTCGGGGGTGTCTGTTGGGGGGGCCCCAGGCTAATTTTGGCCTAGGGCCCAATTGTTACTTGAACCGGCCCTGGAATTACCAAGGCTGTATATGCATCACAAGTGTCAGTGGGACACACACAAAAAAAATAGATCACAAGAATAACATTAGCTCTCAAAAGAGCTGTTGAGGATGAGGAGTGCTTTTTAGCAATAAGTATCAGCAAGAAGGAGCAACCTAACAAGCCTAACACAAGAGCCTAACTAAGCTTTCAATATGTCAGCAGGTTCTCTCCCTTCTCTAATTACTGCAGCTACACGAGTGAGTGAAATGGCTGACGCTGCCTGTGTTTTATAAGGGGGGTGGGGCTCCAGGAGGGAGTGTAGCCTGATTGGCTACAATGTGCCTGCTGACTGTGATGTAGAGGCTCAAAGCTGACCCTAATGATGTAATATAGGGGGCAGGTCGAACTAGCATAAAGTTTGCGGGCGAACCGTTCGGGCCATCTCTAATGCCCGGCATGAGGCTGATTGAATGCTGTCCTAGAAATTCCTCATTTTATTTTTACCCATTATTTTAGAAAAAGAAGCAACAAGGAAGCAGTAATGGGAACCTACCCTAAAAAATCATTCTAGAAATCAACATCAGACCCCTATGCAGAGAAACAGTAGAAATGACAAAACCTCCATGTACAGTATACTGCATATATTACAGTGGAAGAAATGTTTTTTTCTTATTGTGATTTCATTTAATTCCACTAGAGGGCAGCATTGAACATCGAATAACAGACAAGTGCACAGACTAGATTAGGCTTCCATTTTTCAATGCATATGCTTGTAAATTTGCACAAATTAGCAGTACTTTAAATTATGTGCATTGGATGTCTGTACTTTTTGCTGTAAATATAGTGACAGGAGCGAGCCATCAGTTTTATGTGCCCCCATTTCACTGAAAGAATGACACTGCACAGTAACACAGAGTAACCAAGCAGCTCAGGGTGACCCAAACCACTCTGAATGTATAGGGGGATAAAAGAGACCAAAAAGGCCTCCTACTAATAAGCAATGCTTGGTGTGATTTGCAAATTATCTCTTTTTGCCCTGTAAGCAAAGCTTGCATCCAGAACGCTGGTGTAAGCTGTCAGAAATACTCCCTCCATCCCATCATCATCCAAATATGCCAGGCTGGAAAGGGGGTTGTCTCTCTCCGTGTGCACAGGTCACCTGACAGTGCCCACCTCCTGCCTGTGCTGCTGAGAGATTGCCTGTAAGTGGTTAGCACTGCAGATACAACATAGTCTTATTGTTCTTATAACATTGTATTTATATAGCACTGACATCTCCTGCAGCACAAATTGATTGAAAGAGGCGCCCTGGTGGTTTATAAAAGCACTTAAAAGCAGTTTAAAATTGACAAAATATTTTGAGGTGGCTTACCTCAAATAACGAAAATCTTTGATGAAACAAGGATTTTATTAATAGCACAGGCAACGCGTTTCACGGGTCTCAGCCCGCTTCCTCAGGCCAAATAACAGTGCCTACATAGCAGAGAGAGACTCCTTAATATACCAACATCTTAATGCAGAGAGGATACATTAATTTTCCTCTACTTGGTAAACTTATTTGTAGACATGCGGTGTAATACATACATACATATACATATACGCATATACACACACCTATATACACATGCATATATATATTAGTCTTCAGACTAAACATAAATATATATATTAAATACTACAAGTATTGATGTTTTTTAGGTATTCATTTCATATTAAACTTAATTTAATTAATTAATTAATCAATCATATTGCAACAGGATCTGGATAGGATGGCTATATGGGCACATACATGGCAGATGAAATTCAATGTTGAAAAATGTAAAGTCATGCATTTTGGTCGTACCAATGGTCTAGCACCATACAAAATAAATGGGAGACAGTTGGGGACATCAAACTTGGAGAAGGACTTAGGAGTACTCTTCGACAACAAGTTAAATAATCGTACTCCATGCCAAGCCGCTGCAGCTAAAGCTAACAAAATTTTGGGATGCACTAAAAGGGAAATAAAAACTTGAGATGCTAGCATAATATTGCCCCTGTTTAACTCTCTAGTAAGGCCACATCTGGAATATGGAATTCAGTTCTGGGCGCCACATTACAGGAAAGATATTGCTGTTTTAGAGCAGGTGCAGAGACGAGCAACAAAATTGATACGTGGGATGGAAGGTCTCATTTACCAAGAAAGGTTAGATAAATTGGGTTTACTTAAGGCATGTACACATGCCGGATTCCCTCAAACGACGGGTCGTCAGACCCGCCCGGTGGGAAGGCCGTTCTGCCGACAGTTTAACTGTGTGTACAGTCTGACGGCCAGCTGATAAGGCTGGTTTTGACAGATCTGCCATGCGGGTCTGTCATAACCAGCCTTATCAGATCCATCGTTTCGTTTGAGGGAATCCGGCATGTGTATGCGCCTTAAGTCTGGAGAAAAGGCGCCTTAGAGGGGATCTAATTAACATGTATAAATACATCAGAGGGCAATATAAAAGCTTGGCGGATGAGCTTTCTGTCCCTAGGCCTTCACAAAGGACTAGAGGACATGATCTGCGCATGGAGGAAAAACGTTTTAGCCATTTATTTAGGAAAGGGTATTTTAGTAAGATGGATTAAGATGTGGAATGCATTTCCACAGGAAGTCGTTATGGCAAATTCTATATCTGCATTTAAAGGGGGCTTAGATGCTTTCCTTGCATTGAAAGACATTTATGGCTACAATTACTAGGTAATGCCCAGTGGTTTTGATCCTGGGATTTTATCTGATTGCCATCTGAAATCGGGAAGGATTTTTTTCCTTTTTGGGACTAATTGGACAATACCTTGTAAGGGTTTTCACCTTCCTTTGGATCAACAGGGATATGCGAGGGTGCATAGAGTAGTGGGGGTATCTTGACAATATACACTTCTATACATTTCTTAGTATTTAGTCATCTTAGCATTGGCCATCTAGTGGCCAAAACAAGTCTACATACCCTCTGTTTATTGTTTAAATGTAAGTGTGGGCAAACCCTAGTATTTTACTAGGATGCGCCCTCATGCAAAATGGTGCCACCTATAATTCCGGTGGGCGTCATGAATACGCAATGGGGTAATTACGCATACACCACGTCCCTCAATCCTCCGGCAAGTGCGCACAATTGCGGCCGTCGCTTTTACATCAAAATTACTTAAAGCCGAAACAAGGCAGCTCTCTTCAGAGGCTCCCTATGTTGGACGGCTTTTTTCTAATCGGTAAGTCGCGCTATTTAGTTTGCCCTCCGTGACTATGGCCTCAATTCACTAAGCTTTATCAAACACTTTACCGAACGTTTGATAATTTACCTCATTGGTATAATCTAATTTTGAATTCACTAAGGTGTTTGTAACGATTGTGGAATTCTCTTCGTGATCAGCGCACAAGACGTGTGCGCTGACACTACGGAAATCCTCCACAAATGTATAATTTGCGGAAACCCAGCAGAAGGTGCAATGCACCTGTAGAGGGAAATTCCTGTCGACAGGGGGAGCTGTGGAGTGCAGAGGAACAGCTCCTCTGCTCTACCACACACGCCAGACAGGAATTGCACGAAGGGCAGAAAAGCAATCGCAAGAGAGGCGATTGAGAATGAGCACAGCGACAGACTGTATGCGTGTGCACCAAACTAGTCGCCAACCCGCGACAGTGCACACACAACAGCAGATATGAAATAGGAACGCGATCGCGAGAGGTGCGATCGCCAGAGGTGACACAAGGCTACAGCAAGGCAGAGCACAAGAGTAGCAAAGGCACAGCAAACCATACAATGAGAAAGACAAGGAAATTAACAAACGCTAACTGAACGCGTACCCCGCACTCATTCGCAACAGTGCGTTCGTGCGCGGTCCCCACGTGATAAGCACAACAGGGACAAGCACGCCTAACTAACCACCGACAGACAAACGTAAAACAGAGGACACGAGCGCTTGCTTAACGGTTACCTCACCGAGCCTCCAGCAAGCGTTCGTAGCAGACAAGACAGACACACGAAAACAGGAACAGGCGGGAGATAGGATCCACAGCACTAGCGAAAAGAGGCCAGTGCGATCCAGGGAGGCAGAACAGAAGGATCCACATCACTAGCGCGGGATGCTAGTGCGATCCAGGTACAGAGTAACAGAACAAAAGGATCCACAGCACTAGCGCAGGATGCTAGTGCGATCCAGGTACAGATTAGCAGAACAGAAGGATCCACAGCACTAGCGCAGGATGCTAGTGTGATCCAGGTACAGAGTAACAGAACAGAAGGATCCGCAGCACTAGCGCAGGATGGTAGTGCGATCCAGGTACAGATTAGCAGAACAGAAGGATCCACAGCACTGGCGCAGGATGCCAGTGCGATCCAGGTACAGAGTAGCAGAACAGAAGGATCCACAGCACTGGCGCAGGATGCCAGTGCGATCCAGGGAAACAGATCAGAAGGGGCTACCAGTAACAACCGCTGTTCCGGTTAGCACCCAGACACACAGAACGATTTCCTGTCGACCACCGCTGGGACAGGACAATCGCAACAGACAAACAAAACAGATAAGCAATCCTAACTGCACTAAGGAAACATGCCTAGTGCAGTTTCCAGGAATTACTCTAAGCTGATCTTCAAACAAAGAGCAAGGCTGACACTCCTCCAGGAGTGTTACACAGGACAGAATCCTTATGACCAGCCCAGTACTGTGGGATCACATGGTATATATAGTGCAAGTCTACAAAGGATGTGGCCAGGCAATTTGCATGACAAACGTATGCAAATTCCTCTGCAGCAAGCTGCAAAACTGACAGAAGGTCTCTATTCCAGAGACCTGCAGAATGCAGACCTAAACAGTGGTCAAAAGGCTGCCTGCCTGCGCAAGCAG
Organism: Hyperolius riggenbachi; assembly: GCF_040937935.1. NCBI lineage: Eukaryota > Metazoa > Chordata > Amphibia > Anura > Hyperoliidae > Hyperolius > Hyperolius riggenbachi. Next base: position 371,605,687 of record NC_090651.1, read on the forward strand.
CCGCGCGGATCTTCACAGTGTTATAGATAAAGTGAATGTTTTATCGATAAAATGTTCGATAAATATATAACACCTTAGTGAATTCAAAATTAGATTTTATCTATGAGGTAAATTATCAAACGTTCGGTAAACTGTTTGATAAAGCTTAGTGAATTGAGGCCTATGTCTCTATCAGCGCTCCCCCTGCTGTCATTTTAAGCACATTGTACCAATTTTTTTATCCCACCAGTGACCAGCTTGATTTTAACATGCAGAATAGCGCTGTTGAATAGGTCCAGCGCCCCCTGCAGATTGTCTCTCTTTTCCTGCAAACTAGCCAAGTATACAGTGGGTTGCAAAAGTATTCGGCCCCCTTGAAGTTTTCCACATTTTGTCACATTACTGCCACAAACATGCATCAATTTTATTGGAATTCCACATGAAAGACCAACACAAAGTGGTGTAGATGTGAGAAGTGGAACGAAAATCATTCATCATTCCAAATATTTTTTACAAATCAATAACTGCAAAGTGGGGTGTGCGTAATTATTCAGCCCCCTTTGGTCTGAGTGCAGTCAGTTGCCTATAGACATTGCCTGATGAGTGCTAATGACTAAATAGAGTGCACCTGTGTGTATTCTAATGTCAGTACAAATACAGCTGCTCTGTGAGGTTGTCTAAGAGAATCTTGGGAGCAACAACACCGTGAAGTCCAAAGAACACACCAGACAGGTCAGGCATCAAGTTATTGAGAAATTTAAAGCAGGCTTAGGCTACAAAAAGATTTCCAAAGCCTTGAACATCCCACGGAGCACTGTTCAAGCGATCATTCAGAAATGGAAGGAATATGGCACAACTGTAAACCTACCAAGACAAGGCCATCCACCTATACTCACAGGCCGAACAAGGAGAGCGCTGATCAGAAATGCAGTCAAGAGGCCCATGGTGACTCTGGACGAGCTGCAGAGATCTACAGCTCAGGTGGGGGAATCTGTCCATAGGACAACTATTAGTCATGCACAGTACAAAGTTGGCCTTTATGGAAGAGTGGCAAGAAGAAAGCCATTGTTAACAGAAAGCATAAGAAGTCCCGTTTGCAGTTTGCTACAAGCTATGTGGGGGACACAGCGACCATGTGGAAGAAGGTGCTCTGGTCAGATGAGACAAAAATGGAACTTTTTGGCCAAAATGCAAAACGCTATGTGTGGTGGAAAACTAACACTGCACATCACTCTGAACACACCATCCCCACTGTCAAATATGGTGGTGGCAGCATCACGCTCGGGGGGTGCATCTCTTCAACAGGGACAGGGAAGCTGGTCAGAGTTGATGGGAAGATGGATGGAGCCAAATACAGGGCAAACTTGGAAGAAAACCTCTTGGAGACTGCAAAAGACTTGAGACTGGGGCGGAGGTTCACCTTACAGCAGGACAATGACCCTAAACATAAAGCCAGGGCAACAATGGAATGGTTTAAAACAAAACATATCTATGTGTTAAAATGGCCCAGTCAAAGTCCAGATCTAAATCCAATCGAGAATCTGTGGCAAGATCTGAAAACTGCTGTTCACAAACGCTGTCCATCTAATCTGATTGAGCTGGAGCTGTTTTGCACAGAAGAATGGGCAAGGATTTCAGTTTCTAGATGTGCAAAGCTGGTAGAGACATACCCTAAAAGACTGGCAGCTGTAATTGCAGCAAAAGGTGGTTCTACAAAGTATTGACTCAGGGGGCCGAATAATTACGCACACCCCACTTTGCTATTATTGATTTGTAAAAAATGTTTGGAATCGTGTATGATTTTCGTTCCACTTCTCTCATGTACACCACTTTGTATTGGTCTTTCACGTGGAATTCCAATAAAATTGATGCATATTTGTGGCAGTAATGTGTCAAAATGTGGAAAACTTCAAGGGGGCCGAATACTTTTGCAAGCCACTGTATATTGTCTTTTGAAACATTGATCCTTTTGCACTAGGTCTTTTTCAGGTGCATGTCCCCACTGTGATTCAGCCATACATGTTCATTTAGTAGTGTTACATTTGGGTGTTTTTAGTTTTTATATGCATATTACTAAGATCATAAACTAGTCTAATTATTAATTTCAATGATGATTGAGTACCTCCTTAAAGAGAAACTCCAACCAAGAATTGAACTTTATCCCAATCAGTAGCTGATACACCCTTTTACATGAGAAATAGAATGCTTTTCACAAACAGACCATCAGGGGGCGCTGTGTGACTGATTTTGTGCTGAAACCCCTCCCACAAGAAGCTCTGAATACCGCGGTACTCTGGGCAAACTGCCACAATGTAACAATGTTCACAGAAAGGAAATGGCTGGGAAATAGCTGTTTACAGCTGTCTGTAACAGCCAGAACATCTAGAAACAGCTACACAACCTGCCCACAGTAACTATGTCACCATGTAATAAATGTCAGAATGTGAATCTGGGAGAGGAAAGATTTTACAATGAGCAAACATTGACTAAATCATTTATACATAATAATTGTAAAAATGAAGCACTTTTTTTATTACATTATTTTCACTGGAGTTCCTCTTTAAAATGTACCATTTATGCAAACTGCTTTACCATGCATAAAGTTGAAGAGAAATCGAGAGCCCAATATGGTGTAGTATGTCAAAATTGATTGGATAAATGAAACAGTGAGATGGTAATACTCACAAACACGGGTTACCACCTAGGTAACCACTCATTAGGCAGGTGAGGAGATTAGACCTGTCCTCACTCAGGATTAAGAAGTCGCTCTCTGTAGATAGGAAGAAAGGGGGTAGATCACCCCTCCACCTGGGGTGGACTCAAATATATTGGTAGGTGAACAGAGGCGCCAGAAGGGTAAAAGTACATAACATTTTTTAAAAATTGCTGGGAGGAAGTGGTGGACTCGCCTCCGTTAAAGCAGACACCAAGGACTGTAAATATATAGATATACACATTTATTGAAAATACCCCAAAGATAGCATCTTTGGGGTATTTTCAATAAATGTGTATATCTATATATTTACAGTCCTTGGTGTCTGCTTTAAAGAGACTCTGTAACAACAAAAACCTCCCCTGGGGGGTACTCACCTCGGGTGGGGGAAGCCTCCGGATCCTAATGAGGCTTCCCACGCCGTCCTCTGTCCCACGGGGGTCTCGCCGCAGCCCTCCGAACAGCCGGCGACTGTGCCGACTGTCAGTTCAATATTTACCTTTGCTGGCTCCAGCGGGGGCGCTGTGGCGACTTTCGGCACGGAAATAGACGGAAATACCCGATCTCCGTCGGGTCCGCTCTACTGCGCAGGCGCCGGAAACTTGCGCCTGCGCAGTAGAGCAGACCCGACGGCGATCGGGTATTTCCGCCTACTTCGGCGCCGAGAGGCATCAGAGCGCCTGCGCAGGAGCCAGGAAGGTAAATATTGCGTCACTGCTGCACGGAGGGCTACAGCGAGACCCCCGAGGGACGCAGGACGGCGTGGGAAGCCTCATTAGGATCCTGAGGCTTCCCCCACCCGAGGTGAGTACCCCCCAGGGGCCGTTTTCTCGTTACAGTTCCTCTTTAACGGAGGCGAGTCCACCACTTCCTCCCAGCAATTTTTAAAACATTTTATGTACTTTTATCCTTCTGGCGCCTCTGTTCACCTACCAATATATGCTTTACCATGCATGCTGTTTCTAGAAAATGAACGTATGTATTGAGGACTGTTAATGACTGTTTTTAGGCACTTGTATTGGCCTGGGGAAGCAGGCTCGCCTCAGACCCGTGAAATGCATTGCCTGTGCTTAATAAATATCCTTTGTCTTGTTACTGAGGTAAGCCGCCTAAATCTTTTCGATTTTATTTGTTTTTAAAAGGTTTTATCTACATCAGAGTGCCTCTTTTCCCAAATGTGAGGGAGCAGGTTGAACGCGATGGACGTATGTCTTTTTTTAACCCAAATAACTACGTAAGAGTGCCTATATCAGGCAGAGCAATGTACTAATGCATATATGTCAGTAATCCTGTGCTTACCAGCTCAGTTGCTGCTGCCACCTCGGGCAGCGCATCTGGAACTTCCGCTGCGGCTGGCCGCAGTGGTAGGGATAGTGTCAGCAACGTTCCTGCGGGGATCCAGCCACATGATACTCAGACTGTAAATGAGGGCGGACGCATGCGCTGTCAGCGTCGCTCCTCTTATGCTCTAAGGAAGCGTGAGCCGTCAGCTGACACGCATGGCTCCACCTCCGGTTCCGGATTGGCCAAACGGCTTGGGGGCATGTGTTCCTGCTTACCCGGGCTTCTTAAGCGCTGTTCTGACACTTGCTCATTATCTGCTCTAGCTAACACTTCGCAGTGAAGGCTTCAGACCTTAGTCAGTTCCGTGTGTGGCTTGAACCGGCAGGACCCCGGGGATTCCATAGTAGCTCAGCATATTTATATATTGATTACCTGTGTTTGACTATTGCCTGTTTCTCTGACTTCTCTTTGCCTGCCGATTTTGTACCTTTGCCAATCTGATCTGTTGCCGACTCGATTTGTACGACCATTCCTTATATCTGTATCCAGTGTTACGTACTGCCTTCTACTATCACTGTCTGTAAGACTTTTCCCTTTCAGGGAACGCCTGATTGTTGTCTGTCTGTTAGTGCCCATACACACTAGCAGATCGTTACAATATATCAAGCAGAGCAGAGTGCCTATATCAAGCAGAGCAATGTACTAATGCATATGTCAAGCAGAGCAGAGTGCCTATATCAAGCAGAGCAGAGTGCCTATAGCAAGCAGAGCAATGTACTAATGCATATGTCAAGCAGAGCAGAGTGCCTATAGCAAGCAGAGCAATGTACTAATGCATATAGCAAGCAGAGCAGAGTGCCTATATCAAGCAGAGCAATGTACTAATGCATATGTCAAGCAGAGCAGAGTGCCTATATCAAGCAGAGCAATGTACTAATGCATATAGCAAGCAGAGCAGAGTGCATATATCAGGCAGAGCAGAGTGCATATATCGGGCAGAGCAGAGTGCCTATATCAGGCAGAGCAGAGTGCCTATATAGCCAGCAGAGCAGAGTGCCTATATTAAGCGGAGCAGAGTGCCTATATCAAGCAGAGCAATGTACTAATGCATATAGCAAGCAGAGCAGAGTGCATATATCAGGCAGAGCAGAGTGCATATATCGGGCAGAGCAGAGTGCCTATATCAGGCAGAGCAGAGTGCCTATATAGCCAGCAGAGCAGAGTGCCTATATTAAGCGGAGCAGAGTGCCTATATCAAGCAGAGCAATGTACTAATGCATATAGCAAGCAGAGCAGAGTGCCTATATAGCCAGCAGAGCAGAGTGCCTATATCAAGCACTAGTTGGCAATACTTAACATACACACCTTGCACCTCCTTCACCTTCCTTCTGTTTACAGCCCTCGTCATCTATTGCAAGTTTCTTGCACGCGGCCATCTGCTTGTGTTGTTATTGCTCCTTAGGAAGCTACCCTGGATCACTTGATGGCTGCTAAATATAAGTAGCCCAGAATTGCCCTGTGGCTGCAGCCCTGCAGTGTCAGAACAGAACTCCAAAGCTTCATGCAGCATTACTGATGGCTAGGCTCCGTCAAACCAACAAGTTTAACTTGCTATACTAGTTTCCTTATATTGACATTTCCTTCTTATACCAGCTTCTATTTCAACAATGATGTTGATTGTTCCTCAGTAACCATAATAAAAACTTTGTTAACTTTGTTAACATTTCTGGCATTGAAGTATGTTGTCCTTGTAAGAATCTGTGAGGTTCTTGCAATGCAACATCCTCATTCATTTAGAACCAAAGTTTCAGCAGAAGACTTTATGCAGAGTTCTACCTTAAGGCTTCTTTCACAGTGGGACATTGCGTTTGATGCAACATTAAAATCGCACAACCTGCCCTAACGGAAAAACAGCGCATGTGTTACATTTAAAAAAAAAAAAAAACCTTACTGAGCATGTGCAACACACATAACGCAACAGATCTATTGCTAAATGCACAGCATGCAGCATTTTCTAATAACGCCTCACGATACACACAACACAACGTGTGCACTGTGAATGTCGCACAGACTTTGTAGTGCTGTGCGTTAGTCTGCGTTATATTTTTTTATAACGTGCGACTTTAACGTCCCACTGTGAAAGAGGCCTAAGACAAATACTCTAGAGAAGCTAATTCTAATGGAACAATCTTGTTAGACGTAAGATCAGCAGAGGCATAACTAGGAATCACTGGCCCCCCTGCGAATCTTTGGATGGGACCCCCTCCCCTGCTCACTTTCTGCACAGGTAGACTGAAAACCATTTTATTCAAAATTTAGTGCACACTTGAATGTGTTTCCCCCATGCGGATAAAAACTAATAGCAGTGAAACCCTCAGGCATTTTCTCTATCAATTACATTAGCTTCTGTGATAAAACATGCATGTTCTCACATGTACAGACACACATGGTGTACAGAAAACACATACAGAAAACCGACAGATGAGTGTGCTCCCAGCCTCAGCTTATTACACTCACTCTGTCCATCTCTGATGGAGCAGAATTGACTCTGCAGACTCCTCCAGCATCACTACAGTACAAAGCACTTGGGGAGGGGGTGGAGAGGTTGGGGCAGGGCACTGTACACAAGACCCTGCTGCACACTGAAGAAGGACTGAATAGCGTGCATTTTATGTGTGTTTTGTGTGCGTTTGCGTTTTTCCCCGCATTTTCACAGCGAACGCATGCGCCCGCTCACCGCGCGCGCCCCCCACGCGCGCCGCGCTAACACGTCACCCGTCCGCCGCAAGCGCACAACGCGGATGACATCACTGCTGACATCACTCAGATCCTCCTCCTTAGCCTATAAGGCTGTTCGGAATTCGCGCGCGGCCGCCATTCTTCTCCAGCTCTGGTATGGGGTCACTTTAGTTCCACCAGTCGCGGCCAGTCTGTGCAAGAGAAGTGCGCTCTTTACGTATCTCTCCGACAGCCGCTGGAGAGGTACGTAGAGAGCGCACTTCCTCTTGCACAGACTGGCCGCGACTGGTGGAACTAACGGGACCCAATACCGGAGCTGGAGAAGAATGAGGGCGGCAGCGTGGGAGCGATCTGTGTGGATGGGGGCTGGAGGAAGCCCAGGTATGGATAAAACTTTTTTTTTTTATTTAGGTCTCTGTTAAACTTTAAAAATCCTTTACTGCATACGGAAATATGGAGATACGTCAGACAAATATATATGTGTCAGCACAGACTTGAGACGATACAACGATTAAATAAGGGGTGCCACCCTCTATCAAAAAGAAATACATGCTATAAAAATGTTGAAAGCCTCTGCTTGAGGACCAAAGCGTCCTCAGATATTTGGAAAACAGGAAACCCCGGCCTGTAGCACCGAGAACAGTGGAGGCATTTATGAGTCATGTCTGCTTTTAGTGGGGAGTATTTCTTCTGAAAGGTCACTTATATCTTACCCACTCAGCCTACACATTAGATGGTAACTCTGAGTAATTCTCAGATATGTTCTATACTGTAGAACGGTGTATCGGGAGCAATGGGGATTTTCAGAAGATGATATTTTCAGATGGTAAAATCACACTAATAATAAATAGATGACTGATCATGTCATTTAATGAAGAAGTCGTCTAGTTTTGATGGCGTATGTTTGTTGGTATGTGTTTTTTCTGTCCTATGCCTTGACAAAGGGTACCCCCAAGAGCCCCGAAACGATCGTCGGCCATTGGGTGAGATCTGTATTGCATGTGTGTATAATGGGACAATACATTTGAAATTTTGTTCCTGAAGTCTGTTGTGCGGACTCCTCCTTCTGGGTATTGGATTTTTGATGCCTTAGGATCTCTTACACTACTTACTTCTGTTTCTCCTAGTTTTGATGGCGTTCTTCTTCAATCATCCTTCTGTAAATTATTCACTTTGGAATTAGTTTTTCTCCCCGGACAGCTATAAGGTGAGCAGGGCCGGATTTACCATAAGGCACTGTAGGCACGCGCCTATAGGCGCCTCATGATGGAAAAGCGGCTCAGTCCCCTCCCTGAGCGCCTCTCTCCCTCCTTCTGACAAGATCTCCCTTCAGTCAGGGGCATCTCTAGCTACTTAATACTGAGGTTCTTACCTAATACATGGAGGCACCTCTAGCTACTTAATATTTAGGGTACTTCTGGCTACCTAATACTAAGGGGCACCTGTATCTACCTATGATGGGCAAGGGAAATAAGGGAGGAGTGACAGCTGGGCCAGGCAGCACACTTCGGTTAGGTGGGTGTTTGTAGGTTCATGGAGGGCAAAGTCTAGGGTGCCAGGACATCTGTGCCTATAGGCTCCTGAGATGTAAATCCAGGCCTGAAGGTGATCATTTGAAGGGAATCAGGTAAATCAGCGCAGAACGCCAAAGCTGGGTGCCCCCATAGCACTAGTGTTATGCGTAAAGGTGGCCACACACGATACAATAAAATGATCCGATTTTACAGTAATTCGATAAAAACGATCGCATCTCCCGAAAAAATGTAAAGCTTTTTTTTCATTCAACTGAAAAATCTGGTCAGATTTCCCGTTTTCTTCGATTTTTATCGATCCAGAATGCCAGATATTTTTCTACAATCTTTCTAAAGATTGTATGGTGTGTGTTAAATTGTGAATTTATTAATATACACAACCTAGCAATTTTGTCAGAGTTTCCAATCATTTTTATCATAATTGGGGAAAAATTGAACATAGGTGTGTGGTACATTGGTCATATTTTTGAAATGTTACAATCAGTCAGAAAAATTGATTGCAATTCTTAAATTGAACAGATATTTAAAAAATTGTATGGTGTGTGGCCACCTTTAGGGTGATTCTGGGCTCCAGCAATCGCCAGACCCCAAATTACATCTCCCTCCAAGTTGGTACGGCACGGAAGGGGAATGGTACCGTATATACTCGCATACAAGCCGAATTTTTTTGCTTGTATGCGAGTCATGGTGGTCCGCGGGTCCCCCCCTCCGCTTGTCCGCGGGTCCCCCGCTCCCCACATGGCCGCCGCCGCCGCTATTACCTGGCTGCATCTTCTATTTCAATCTCCGTTCTTGTAAACATTCAGAGCAGCGCGCCCGGCGCTGCTACTGTGACGAGGCAGGAAAGAGCGTCCTGTTACTATGGGAACCGCTCTTTCCTGGCTCGCCGCTCGTCACAGTAGCAGCGCCGGGCGCGCTGCTCTGAATGTTTACAAGAACGGAGATTGAAATAGAAGATGCAGCCAGGTAATAGCGGCGGCGGCCATGGGGAGCGGGGACTGTACTGGCTAAACTGGGGCACGTAACTAGCTTTACTGAGCGCTATACTAGCTAAACTGGGGCGCTATACTAGCTATACTGAGCGCTAAACTGGGGCACTATACTAGCTAAACTGGGGCACTATACTAGCTAAACTGGGGCACTATACTAGCTATACTGAGCACTATACTAGCTAAACTGGGGCACTATACTAGCTATACTGAGCACTATACTAGCTAAACTGGGGCACTATACTAGCTATACTGAGCACTATACTAGCTATACTGAGCACTATACTAGCTATACTGAGCACTATACTAGCTATACTGGGGCACTATACTAGCTATACTGAGCACTATACTAGCTATACGGGGCACTTTACTAGCTATACTGAGCACTATACTAGCTATACTGAGCACTATACTAGCTATACTGAGCACTATACTAGCTAAACTGGGGCACTATACTAGCTATACTGAGCACTATACTAGCTATACTGAGCACTATACTGAGCACTATACTAGCTAAACTGGGGCACTTTACTAGCTATACTGAGCACTATACTAGCTATACTGAGCACTATACTGAGCACTATACTAGCTAAACTGGGGCACTTTACTAGCTATACTGAGCACTATACTAGCTGTACTGGGCAGTATACTAGCTAAACTGGGGCACTTTACTAGCTATACTGAGCACTATACTAGCTATACTGAGCACTATACTAGCTATACTGGGCACTATACTAGCTATACTGGGGCACTACCTACCCATACTGGACACTTTACTAGCTATACTAAGACACACTCGGGGAATAAGGCGGCCAGCATTTCCTACCCCCGGCTTATATGGGGGTCAATCATTTTCCCCTGGTTTTTCAGGGAAAAGTTGGGGGGTCGGCTTATATGCGGGTCGGCTTATATGCGAGTATATACGGTACTTAACACCGCCGGGGTGTTGAGCGGCAGCGGGGAGAGCTGCCATCCGGCTCACCGTGTGCCCAGCTCAAGCGCGGCTGAAACATGCGTACACCATTTGAAGAACCACTATCATGAAAAAGTGTAACATTCACCATACGTGTGTTAGCAATCACTGAGAAGTGTACATCAAGAGTAAAATGCACTTTACATTTATCTTTCCCAAGTGCTTGAGGAAGCAGGCTGGGACTTGACCTTCCAATGTAACATCAAAGGAGTGGACACTGGGAGAGAGATCCTCGAGGAAGGACAATAACAGAAGGCCTGGAACCCACAACAAATCGCAATCACTAATCGCAATCGCTATCATTTTCAATGAGCGTTTTGTAAGCGATTTCATGAGCGTTTTCTGGCGATTTTGGTTGCGATTTAAAAAAGTGTAAGCTTTTTTCCAGCGATTGTGATTTGTGATTAGCGTTTTTAATTCTGATTGGTCCTTTCAATTATTACTATTTTTTTTTTAAAGTGTGCAGTAATTTAAAAGCGCTAGCAAATCAGTATGTGTAGCGTCAGCGTCAGGCACGGATCTACGCAGCTCTGATCATGTGCGTAGCCTGGGAGTTCTAATTGATGGGGATTTAAACTTCAGAACTCAAATCTCTGCTGTGGTGAAATCATCCCATTTTCACCTGAAGAACATCACAAAAATCAAGCACCTCATCCCCCCAGAAGATCTGCCAACCTTAGTTCATGCCTTCATCACATCTCGACTGGACTACTGCAATGCTCTCTACACCGGCCTTCCAAAAAAGGACTTGTACCGCCTACAGCTGATACAGAATACTGCTGCCAGACTGCTAACCAACCAACCCCGTCACTGCCACATAACGCCAGTCCTGCACTCCCTTCACTGGCTACCTATAGAATGGAGGGTTCTATTCAAGATCGGCCTACTGACATTTAAATCCCTGAATAATCTAGGCCCTGGATACATGAAAGAAATGTTACAGCTGCGTAGCAATCAATGGCGTAGCTAAGGAGCTGTGAGAGCCCCGATGCAAGTTTTACAATGGGGCCCCCAAGCACTGTATACATAACAAGTGATACGGCGCACCAAAACCTGCCAATGGCAACTACAGTGTCAGAGGTGCAAGAAGGCAGGGCCGGGCCGAGGCATAGGTTGGAGAGGCTCCAGCCTCAGGGCGCAGTGTAGGAGGGGGCGCACAATTCATTCAGCTGTTATTCCTAATTGTGTATGAAGCAGAAATAAATAAGAAAAGGGGATACATAGCAGTGACTGCAAGCCAGATAACTAGATATTAAGGTGTTGGGGAGGTTGTGGGCCCTGTGGCCCTCTTAGTCTAATAGCAATCAGTGTGTGACGGCTGGGGTGGGAGGGATGGAGGGGCGCACTTTGGTGTCTCAGCCTTGGGTGCTGGAGGACCTTGTCCCGCCTCTGCAAGAAGGGGATGGGGGAACAGCTTGTTAATGATTAACACTATTCAAAGTATCTATAGAAGTGATTATTATGAGCACAGGACCAATAGAGAGCTAATACTGTAGTTGAGGGAGGGCCCCTCTGGCCCAAGGGCCCCGATGCGGTCGCTACCTCTGCAACCTCTATTGCTACGCCCCTGGTAGCAATCCCCGCATTTTCAGAGCCACAGGTTCTAATAATCTAGTCATACCCAGAGGCCACTTGGAAACTTTTGGTCCCAGAGCCTTCTGTCATGCTGCTCCTACATTTTGGAATTCCTTACCTCAGCAGATCAGGACAGCTCCTTCCCTGGACGTGTTTAATTCCAGACTGAAAACCCACCTGTTTAGTTTGGCATTTGCAGAAATTCTACTACCAACTACTGAATCTGTGAGCAGGGCCGGCCTTAGGTTTTACAGCGCCCTGAGCGTAACCAGATTTTGGTGCCCCCCCCCCATTCATCCTCTTTGCGCGCGCACACACGCTCATGTGCAAGATCCCCTTTAGTGTACATAGCCAGATCCAAAATTCCTGAAATTCCTGCTAGGTCTTATTCTCAGGGGATGTCTTACTTTAGGGGAAACATGGTAGACACACCATGCACATCATTATTTTCACTTCAAACTAGGTGCCGGAGTTTAGGTATTAAAAACTCAACTGTTTAATGTCAGAGGATAGCAAGGGACAGTGCTTGGTGTTTAGCTGCTGTGTAGCCAAACTTCAGATAATGGTAGAGATAGTGGTGATGGTGCATGTAACCAAATGCTAACTAGTGATGGAGGTCTTTTAGCATTTCTGATATATATAAAATACTTGTAGCATTTCTGATATTTTACAATCTGCATTACCCAGCACCCAAATTACCAGATGCCTTTTTTTTAAATGTAGGTGTTCAAGGATGCATAAAGGGCAGAGAAGGACAACAGAGACGACTTTGTGCCAGGTAACTGGTATTGCTTAAAAGGAAATAAATATGGCAGCCTCCATAAACCTCTCACTTCAGTTGTCCTTTAATCTTTATGTAAACAATGGTGGTTGTGTTGTCTTGGCATGTGCTTCCTGATGGAACATAATGAATGCAGCACAAAGTACATGATTGACGAGGGGTGCTTATAAAGCATTTTGTTAAGACAAAATGTGTAAGCACAGATATTGGCTGAGCCAGGAACCCCCGCAGTAGATTCAGAGTGGTGCAGTTATATAGGAGGTGGTCATGCGGTGGATGCCAATGTGTGACTAATAACATTAGAGAGACATGAAGGAGTGGACGGCCTGAATAAGCTCTAGCGGGTTCCCAAGTTGTCACACTTTGATGTGTGAGATGATATATGTTCCATCCCACTGATGACTTTCACTATGATTTGCGAGATTAATTAAGTAATGAAGTTTTCCAGTATAAACATCCTCTGTGTGGTGTTTACATTATACTGATACTTTTTCCACAGTGTTTAACAAAACACATTCAACAATTCAAGTTGCTCACTGAGCTCACAGACTAATTTCTATACAACAGCGATGGTCCGATTTGGAAGGAGGATTGATTGAGTGAACACATTTATTTATTTTTTGACAAGTGTATGCATCCAGCAAAGGGAGATTATTTTTATGCTGCCTCTGGCCACCACGCTCCACGCCACTCTACATCCCCCCGATACTTCCTCTTTCTGACCCTGAAGGAGGAAGTGTCAGGAGGATGGGGAGCAGCTTGGAGAGTGGGGGCAAAAAGGCGACTAGAGATGACTAGGGTAAGTTAACTCCATTTGCTACGGCCCACTTGCACAAAAGCTCAGTTTTAGTTTAGCCTTGCTCAAAAATTAATTTTGTGTTCACCCGCATATCCTTAGTAAAGAAGTGTAATTGTAGGTGCCAGGTCTCCCAGTTTTCAGACTGATACTTTTATTGTACCTACAGTCACTAGGTAGGTAGCTAATCATATTTCAGGGGTAAAAATACAAATACCTTTAACCAGGGGCGTAACTTGAAATCACTGGGCCCCCCTGCAAAACTTTGGATGGGCCCCCTCCCCAAGCATGCCTCCAAGCATTCATTATCAGTGGCTGAGCAGATGCAGACATTAGAACAATTGTCCAGAGAGCAGAAAGCGTTTTCTCTTCCAGACTCCTCAAACATCACTACAGTACACAGCACTTGGGGAGGGGTAGAAACCCTGGGGGTAGAGCAACGCTGTAAACAAGACCCTGCTGAACACTGAATAAGGACTGTCTACAAATCTTCGTCTGCAAAACTTTGGATGATTCCTTATCAGTGGCTGAACAGATGCAGTCATTAAAACAATTGTGCTGAGAGCAAAAAGCTTTTTCTCAATGTGCCCTTAGTTATCAGTCTCTCGGGACAAGGAAAAGAAACTTCTCCCCCCACAGCTTCTGGTCCCCCTGCGACTGCATCCCTTGCAGGGTCTATTGTTACGCCCCTGCCTTTAACTTGTTTTTATGAAATTCTATTCCTCAGGAATTTCCACTCCCTGTCTGTAGAATCCTTGCCAGTCTAGGCAGGAAGAGAGAATAACCGCAGAATGGGGCTTCAGAAAGACATAGTAAAGGTATGTCGTTTGTCATGCTTCAGATGGAACCATGCCAAATCATTTTACTTAAAAACAACCTGAGGTGAGAGGGATAAGGAGGCTATTTATCTTTTGAGGTCACTGTGGTGATATATTGGGGTGCTGATGATGTTAAAGTGAACCTCCAGACTAAAAATCGACTCAGCAGCACTGAAAAGGCCTGGTGTTTCTTTAACAGTTTCACAGCATCAGAACTTTGTTTCTCTTATACAAGCCTAATTTTTTTGATGCGCAGAAGAAAACTGCCCGGGCATTTTTCCCCTTATGCTGTGCAAAGCATGATGGGATTTCTGATGTTGTTGGTCTCGTTCTGCTGTTTTGGTGCAAAAAATATTTTCTTACATTTTGAATTTGACATTTGAAGCCTAGTGTGTGCAGCTGGGAGGGGTGATCAGGACACAGGACAGTTAGAACTGTGTCTCCTGCTCCCTGTCACCTCCTTTCAACCAAAAAGATGGCTGCCCCCATGACAAAGATGGCAGCCCCCATGAATCACAAACATTTTCCTGTTCTTTTAAAACAGGGCGTGCAAGAAATTATATTACCAATCTATTCTAATTAACATAACTAATGTAACTTAATGACAGTATGTTTGTTTAGGCTGAAGTTCCCCTTTAAGGATAATAAAGGAACATATTCTTTCATTTTTCTGCCTGTATTCCATGTAGGTCGGCTAGAAGGGAGCTGTTGCCTTGAGTTGCTTGGGGCCAGGAAATGGGTGATTGTCTTGACCATAAAGTACTTTGAGTTTCTGTATGCAGTTCCTCTGAGAGTGGTTCCCTGCTAATGGGATTATCTGCCTGGCTTTTTGAACTCGGGAGACGGCCCATTGTCTCAATACACAAAGCAGGACTACCCCAGTCTGGAGACTAACACAGGAATGTTTGAAATGTACATGTCAGCCTACGGGAAATGGGTGAAGGGGTGAAGTCCTTTTGATACCATTTTTTACCTGTGGAAATTGAATTATTGGTGGAGGTGCAAACGATACCCTGTAAATTACATCTATTGGAAGGGGGTTGGAAATATCTGCAGACTTTAAGGGCTGAGACAGGAAAGCTTTGATGCTAGGAAATAATGGGTCGAAGCCTTAATCAAGTTTCCACCTGGAGTTGAAAGCCTCACTTCACAATCTTTTGATGTATAGACTTTTACCTGGAAATGGAATATGTCGGAGATTTAATTAAAAACTAGTTCCTCCCCTCCCCAAGGAAGTTGCAGCCTCCAGGCGTATCTCTCAGTATAAAATAGCAGCTAGGATAACCACAACTTGTAGTTCTTGGAGGTAGTCCACACGTCTAGAACTAACCTGGTTCCTGACCAGAAGTGCGTACTCCCGCAACAACGCCAGATCGATACGCTGGTACGTTTATTTCCCCGTTTATTTTGGTAAGCAAAATCGCTACGTGTGTATTTTTGTACTTTTATCCTTGTAACTTTTTACTTTGTTTTTGTAATCTTTTGTATATATTCTGTTCTGCATTGTTCCACCTTTTTCCCTGGAATATTAAATTATTATTTAATAAGCTTGACTTCTGCCGTACTAAACTAACACTCATAGCCTAGAAGAGATTGAAGTGTGTATAAGTCCATGCCTATTTGTATGCTTGAGCAACACTACCATATGAAATTGTAATTGCATTGTGTGTGGGGGCGTTTGTCATACGTTGGCCTAAAGCGCGCAGCTGACCCAACGTACGAAAAACGCCAGTGCGAGTAGCGACAGCAGAGTGGCTAACAGTATCGTTCGGAACGACTGTTAGTGGTTTTTTGCTTCACTACAGTGTAAGATTGCAACTGTGCGTGTGTGTGGGTGCGTGGCGTTCCCGTATTCGGCCTAAGCGCAAAGCTGACCCGAATACGAAAACGCGGAGTGCGCGCTGAGGACTTGACAGCAGAGTGGAAGTGTCTAGCGAACCGCTAGTGGTGGCAGTGAGAGGTGTTCTGAGGGGTCCCAGCCTTGTTTTAGCTTGACTAAGGCTGCTTCCCCTCTCAGTCTGGTCAAACCCGCAGTCGGGAACCGTATACGCAGGCGTGCCGCGGGCCGGTTCCTGACAGTCACATTTACAGTGGGACATTATTGTCCTGCGTTATAAAGTCATTATAACGTAGGATAACGCACTGTAGAGTTAAGCCTATACAACACTCACAGTGTGACGTTAGCGTCACGTTGTAAATGTGGCGTTATGGTAACTCACTGCTGCAGTGCCTTACCTCTAAATGCAGACGTTACCAGATACATATTTTTCAATGCCTGTATGCTCCACTGTATCTACTGTATGTGAAGGTAGTGCAGCATTAATGTGCGTTACCACCCTTTTTTTGCGTTACGTTGTAATGCTGCATTGTGACTTTAATGTCGCATTACAATGCAACGTTCTACTGTGAATATGCCCTTAAACAATACCAATTGCCTGGTAATCCTGCTGATCTCTCTGCTCAGTAGTTTCTGAATCATACACCTGAAACAAGCATGCAGCTAATCCTGTCATATTTGGGTGAGAGTGATATGCAAGGCCGGTTCAAGCAACAATGGGGCTCTGGGGCAAAATTACCTTGGGGGCCAACCTGACTCTCCCTCCTACAGCATGTTCACCCCCCTGGGCACCTGACCTGAGTCAACTGCCGCCCTTCCCCCAGATCTGCCCCCTCAACTCTTCTGTACAACTGGGGCCCCTGCATCGTTTTTGTCAGCATAGCGACTCACCAGTCCCAAGTGCGCTGCTACATTGGTCCAAGCACTCTCGTCTTCATCCTCACAGGGCCACCTCTTCTCAGTGACCTGGCGCATGTTATTGCCTAATGACCTGTGATAGGTCATGGAGAAGAGGAAGTGGTCAGGAATGAAGACGTGGAGAACGGATGGAGCAGCATACCAGGGCAGTGAGCTGCTATGCTGGCCAAAGGGCCCTGGGGAGCACTAGTCATGGGGAGACTTGGGGGCCCAGCAGCTCTTAGGGGCCCTGGGGCAATTGCCCCCTTTGCCTCTATGGTAGCGCCGGCCCTGGTGATATGAAGGCTGTCATGTTTATTTTCTTTGAAATAATGCAAGTTGCCTGGCTGTCCCCCTGATTGTGTCTCTGATACGTTTAGCCATAGCCCCTGAACAAGCATGCTGATGAGGGTCTCTGACTCAAGTCTGACTGTCCTCGGAGGCTCCGAGTCACTCTGGTGAGATAAATGTCACTGATCTCACCAAAGTGTTACAGCGCCACCCTGTGGATGGAGTTAAAATTGCAGCACTGGAGCCCAGAGAGTGAGTGAGTGAGTTTAGGGTCTGAAATGTTCAGAAAAGACCCTAAAATCTGGAAATAATCAGACCGCCAGGGAGGTTAAAATCAGCTGCCATTTCTGGAAATATTGTACGTTGCTACAGAGTGAAGTGTAAAGGTAATTTTTAATAATAACATTAAATTACATAATAGCATATATAGTATATACATTTTTCACAGAACACTTAGCACTTAATGAAAAAAGATCAGAGGTACCGAAATCTGATTGAATTTTTAATTTTTATCCATATATTACAATTGGGAGCGGCTGTTTTTTTTCTGATCAAATTTTATCAAAATCGAATGGTGTTGGATAGATTGTCAAAGTTTTCAATGTTTTTTTTCCTAATTGGGGACAAATACATGTGTAATAAAGTGGCCCCACACACAATACAATTTCTTTTTTCAATTTGAGAATTGCAATACATTTTCTTCTGATGGATTGTGGCGTTTGAAAAATCTGACCAATGTAACACACATGTGTACATTTTTTTCCCTATTATGGAAAAAAAAGAATGAAAACTCAAAAAAAATTGCTTAGTCTATAAATCAAGAAATTGACATCTAGCCTACACCATTTCATTTTCATATTTTGTTGTTTTTTTTTATACCATGTGGTTTATTTTATGTTTAAAAATTTACAAAAACTTTGCAAAGTAGACATTTTCAAATCACTAGCGCTTAGAAAAGACTGCTAGTGGGTTTCTGGCCTTAAAGGGATACTGTAGGGGGGGTCGGGGGAAAATGAGCTGAACTTACCCGGGGCTTCTAATGGTCCCCCGCAGACATCCTGTGTTGGCGCAGCCACTCCCCAATGCTCTGGCCCCGCCTCCGGTTCACTTCTGGAATTTCTGACTTTAAAGTCAGAAAACCACTGCGCCTGCGTTGCCGTGTCCTCGCTCCCGCTGATGTCACCAGGAGTGTACTGCGCAGACACAGACCATACTGGGCCTGCGCTGTGCACTCTTGATTACATCAGCAGGATCGAGGACACGGCAACGCAGGCGCAGTGGTTTTCTGACTTTAAAGTCAGAAATTCCAGAAGTGAACCGGAGGCGGGGCCGGAGCATCGGTGAGCGGCTGCGCGGGTACAGGGTGTCTGCGGGGGACCATTAGAAGTCCCGGGTAAGTTCAGCTCATTTTCCCCCGACCCCCCCTACAGTATCCCTTTAACCACTTGCCGACCGCCCACAGCCCATGGGCGGCGGCAAAGTGGATGCCTTAAGGACCGCAATACGCCTTAGGGCGTTGCGTCCTTTTCCTATGCCGGGGGAGCGATCGCGTCATTGATGACGCGCGCTTCCCCCGGCAACCGGCTCCGCCCACCCGCCGTAACATCCCGCCGGCCATACGGAAGCGCCGGCGGGATGTTAACCCCGCGATCGCCGCTACAAAGTGTATAATACACTTTGTAATGTATACAAAGTGTATTATACAGGCTGCCTCCTGCCCTGGTGGTCCCAGTGTCGGAGGGACCACCAGGGCAGGCTGCAGCCACCCTAGTCTGCACCCAAACACACTGATCTGCCCCCCCCCGCCCACTGATCGCCCACAGCACCCCTCAGACCCCCCCCTGCCCACCCCCCAGACCCCTGTTTGCACCCAATCACCCCCCTAATAACCCATCAATCACTCCCTGTCACTATCTATCAACGCTATTTTTTTTTTATCTCCCCCCCTGCCCCCTGCCCCCTCCTGATCACCCCCCCACCCCTCAGATTCTCCCCAGGACCCCCCCCCAGACCCCCCCCCCTGTGTACTGTATGCATCTATCCCCCCTGATAACCTGTCAATCACCCATCAATCACCCCCTGTCACTGCCACCCAACAATCAGCCCCTAACCTGCCCCTTGCGGGCAATCTGATCACCCACCCACACCAATAGATCGCCCGCAGATCCGACATCAGATCACCTCCCAAATCCATTGTTTACATCTATTCTCTCCTCTAAACACCCACTAATTACCCATCAATCACCCCCTATCACCACCTGTCACTG
This sequence comes from Hyperolius riggenbachi, assembly GCF_040937935.1. Classification (NCBI taxonomy): domain Eukaryota; kingdom Metazoa; phylum Chordata; class Amphibia; order Anura; family Hyperoliidae; genus Hyperolius; species Hyperolius riggenbachi. The sequence goes on from NC_090651.1 coordinate 371,625,158, forward strand.
TTACCTATCAGATCAGACCCTAATCCCAATCACCCGCCAACACGCTCAGATTGCCCTCTGACCCCCCCTTATCAATTTGCCAGTGCATTAATTACATCTGTTCTTCCCTGTAATAACCCACTGATCACCTGTCAATCACCTGCCAATCACCTATCACCCATCAATCACCCCCTGTCACTGCCACCCATCAATCAGCCCCTAACCTGCCCCTTGCGGGCAATTTGATCACCCACCCACACCAATAGATCGCCCGCAGATCCGACATCAGATCACCTCCCAAATCCATTGTTTACATCTATTCTCTCCTCTAAACACCCACTAATTACCCATCAATCACCCCCTATCACCACCTGTCACTTTTACCTATCAGATCAGACCCTAATCTGCCCCTTGCGGGCACCCAATCACCCGCCAACACGCTCAGATTGCCCTCTGACCCCCCCTTATCAATTCGCCAGTGCATTAATTACATCTGTTCTTCCCTGTAATAACCCACTGATCACCTGTCAATCACCTGCCAATCACCTATCACCCATCAATCACCCCCTGTCACCCCCTGTCACTGCCACCCATCAATCAGCCCCTAACCTGCCCCTTGCGGGCAATCTGATCACCCACCCACACCATCCGATCGCCTGCAGACCCGCAGTCAGATCACCTCCCAAGTGCATTGCATCTGTTCTCTCCTCTAAACACCCACTAATTACCCATCAATCACCCCCTGTCACTGCTACCCATCAGATTAGACCCCCATCTGCCCCTAGGGCACCCAATCACCCGCCCACACCCTCAGACCCCAGCCCTGATCACCTCGCCATTGCATTTACTTGCATCTATTCCCCCCACTAATCACACCTTGAGACACCCATCAATCACCTCCTGTCACTACCTGTCACCCCCTAGCACACCTACCCATCAGATCAGGCCCTAATTTGCCCCGTGTGGGCTCCTGATCACTCGGCCAAACCCTCAGATCCCCCTCAGACCCCCTTCTGATCACCTCCCCAGTGCATTGAGTGCATCTATTTTCCCCTCTAATCACCCCCTGAGACACCCATCAATCACCTCCTGTCACCCCCCTAGCACTCCTATCCATCAGATCAGGCCCAATACAACCTGTCATCTAAAAGGCCACCCTGCTTATGACCGGTTCCACAAAATTCGGCCCCTCATAGACCACCTGTCATCAAAATTTGCAGATGCTTATACCCCTGAACAGTCATTTTGAGACATTTGGTTTCCAGACTACTCACGGTTTTGGGCCCGTAAAATGCCAGGGCGGTATAGGAACCCCACAAGTGACCCCATTTTAGAAAAAAGACACCCCAAGGTATTCTGTTAGGTGTATGACGAGTTCATAGAATATTTTATTTTTTGTCAAAAGTTAGCGGAAATTGATTTTTATTGGGTTTTTTTCACAGAGTGTCATTTTTCACTAACTTGTGACTAAAAATAAAATCTTTGATGACCTTGCCATACACCTAATGGAATACCTTGGGGTGTCTTCTTTCTAAAATGGGGTCACTTGTGGGGTTCCTATACTGCCCTGGCATTTTAGGGGCCCTAAACCGTGAGGAGTAGTCTAGAAAACAAATGCCTCAAAATGACCTGTGAATAGGACGTTGGGCCCCTTAGCGCACCTAGGCTGCAAAAAGGTGTCACACATGTGGTATCGCCGTACTCAGGAGAAGTAGTATAATGTGTTTTGGGGTGTATTTTTACACATACCCATGCTGGGTGGGAGAAATATCTCTGTAAATGGACAATTGTGTGTAAAAAAAAATCAAACAATTGTCATGTACAGAGATATTTCTCCCACCCAGCATGGGTATGTGTAAAAATACACCACAAAACACATTATACTACTTCTCCTGAGTACGGCGGTACCACATGTGTGGCACTTTTTTTACACCCTAAGTGCGCTAAGGGGCCCAAAGTCCAATGAGTACCTTTAGGATTTCACAGGTCATTTTGCGACATTTAGTTTCAAGACTACTCCTCGCGGTTTAGGGCCCCTAAAATGCCAGGGCAGTATAGGAACCCCACAAATGACCCCATTCTAGAAAGGAGACACCCAAAGGTATTCCGTTAGGAGTATGGTGAGTTCATAGAAGATTTTATTTTTTGTCACAAGTTAGCGGAATATGACACTTTGTGAAGAAAAACAATTCAAATCAATTTCCGCTAACTTGTGGCAAAAAATAAAATCTTCTATGAACTCACCATACTCCTAACGGAATACCTTGGGGTGTCTTCTTTGTAAAATGGGGTCATTAGTGGGGTTCCTATACTGCCCTGGCATTTTAGGGGCCCTAAACCGTGAGGAGTAGTCTTGAAACAAAAATGACCTGTGACATCCTAAAGGTACTCATTGGACTTTGGGCCCTTTAGCGCAGTTAGGGTGCAAAAAAGTGCCACACATGTGGTATTGCCGTACTCGGGAGAAGTAGTATAATGTGTTTTGGGGTGTATTTTTACACATACCCATGCTGGGTGGGAGAAATACCTCTGTAAATGACAATCTTTTGATTTTTTTACACACAATTGTCCATTTACAGAGTTATTTCTCCCACCCAGCATGGATATGTGTAAAAATACACCCCAAAACACATTGTACTACTTCTCCCGAGTACGGCGATACCACATGTGTGGCACTTTTTTGCACCCTAACTGCGCTAAAGGGCCCAAAGTCCAATGAGTACCTTTAGGATTTCACAGGTCATTTTGAGAAATTTCGTTTCAAGACTACTCCTCACGGTTTAGGGCCCCTTAAATGCCAGGGCAGTATAGGAACCCCACAAATGACCCCATTTTAGAAAGAAGACACCCCAAGGTATTCCGTTAGTAGTATGGCGAGTTCTTAGAAGATTTTATTTTTTGTCACATGTTAGCGGAAATTGATTTTAATTGTGTTTTTTTACAAAGTGTCATTTTCCGCTAACTTTTGACAAAAAATAAAATCTTCTATGAACTCACCATACTCCTAACGGAATACCTTGGGGTGTCTTCTTTCTAAAATGGGGTCATTTGTGGGGTTCCTATACTGCCCTGGCATTTTAGGGGCCCTAAACCGTGAGGAGTAGTCTTGAAACGAAATTTCTCAAAATGACCTGTGAAATCCTAAAGGTACTCATTGGACTTTGGGCCCTTTAGCGCAGTTAGGGTGCAAAAAAGTGCCACACATATGGTATCGCCTTACTCAGGAGAAGTAGTATAATGTGTTTTGTGGTGTATTTTTACACATACCCATGCTGAGTGGGAGAAAGATCTCTGTAAATGGACAATTGTGTGTAAAAAAAATTAACAAATTGTCATTTACAGAGATATTTCTCCCACCCAGCATGGGTATGTGTAAAAATACACCCCAAAACACATTATACTACTTCTCTTGAGTACGGCAATACCACATGTGTGGCACTTTTTTGCAGCCTAACTGCGCTAAGGGGTCCAAAGTCCAATGAGCACCTTTAGGCTTTACAGGGGTGCTTACAATTTAGCACCCCCCAAAATGTCAGGACAGTAAACACACCCCACAAATGACCCCATTTTGGAAAGTAGACCCTTCAAGGTATTCAGAGAGGGGCATGGTGAGTCCGTGGCAGATTTCATTTTTTTTTTGTCGCAAGTTAGAAGAAATGGAAACTTTTTTTTTTTTTTTTTTTTCCTCACAAAGTGTCATTTTCCGCTTACTTGTGACAAAAAATAATATCTTCTATGAACTCACTATGCCTCTCAGTGAATACTTTGGGATGTCTTCTTTCCAAAATGGGGTCATTTGGGGGGTATTTATACTATCCTGGAATTCTAGCCCCTCATGAAACATGACAGGGGGTCAGAAAAGTCAGAGATGCTTGAAAATGGGAAAATTCACTTTTTGCACCATAGTTTGTAAACGCTATAACTTTTACCCAAACCAATAAATATACACTGAATGGGGTTTTTTTTAATCAAAAACATGTTTGTCCACATTTTTCGCGCTGCATGTATACAGAAATTTTACTTTATTTGAAAAATGTCAGCACAGAAAGTTAAAAAAATCATTTTTTTGCCAAAATTCATGTCTTTTTTGATGAATATAATAAAAAGTAAAAATCGCAGGAGCAATCAAATAGCACCAAAAGAAAGCTTTATTAGTGACAAGAAAAGGAGCCAAAATTCATTTAGGTGGTAGGTTGTATGAGCGAGCAATAAACCGTGAAAGCTGCAGTGGTCTGAATGGAAAAAAAGTGGCCGGTCCTTAAGGGGTAGAAAGCCCTAGGTCCTCAAGTGGTTAAGGCTCATACACACATCAGACCATAGTCTTTGGAAAATGAAAGATCACAGACCAATTTTACCCCCTTCCATGTAGTATGAGAGCCATACTCTACACAGTCTATTCTATGGAACTGAACTCCCCATCAGATAAAAAATCGTTGCAAGATGCTGCACACACAGATGCTGTACAGACACAAAAGATCAGTATCTGCAAAAGATCTGTTCCTGCCAAAGATCAGTTCCTGCAAATTGCATTCATAGTCTATGAGATCTGCAGATCCTCATACACACCTTGTTTAACCTTCCTGGCGGTATATGCCGCGCAGGAAGCTATATCAGCATCTGGTGGGGCGATTTGGCCCATTTAAAGTGCTGTACGCGCAGCTAGCACTTTGCTAGCCGCGCGTACAGCTTGATCGCCGCCGCTCTGCTGCCCCTGCCAGAGCCCTGTGCTGCCCGGACCAATGAGTTCCAGGCAGCACTATGGGCTGGATCGGAGGCGTCTGACGTCAGGACGTCGGCTGACGTCCATGACGTCATTCCGATCGTCGCCATGGCGACAGGAGAAGCCAAACAGGGGAGCGCATTATATACGCGTTCCCCTGTTTGTTATTGATGCCGGCGACGATCGCACTAGAGGGACACATGCGCCCTCTAGTGGTGTTTCATGTAGCTACCACTCTGGTAGCTTTACATGAAACACAAAATTAAAAAAAAAAAAAAAGGATTTCTGCTTGTTTGGCAGAAAAATTAAACCGCCAGGAAGGTTAACTGACATTCATCTGCAGATCAGATCCACCCGGATGGATTTTCAGATCTGCAGATGATTGTCTGATCTGCAGATGATTGTCCATTAACCACTTAACATCTCAGTCGTTTTCAGCTTATGCATCCGAGCAATGTTCACCTCCCATTCATTAGCCTATAACTTTATCACTACTTATCACAATGAACTGATCTATATCTTGTTTTTTCCGCCACCAATTAGGCTTTCTTTGGGGGGTACATTTTGCTAAGAGCCACTTTACTGTAAATGCATTTTAACAGGAAGAATAAGAAAAAAAATGAAAAAATTCATTATTTGTCAGTTTTCGGCCATTATAGTTTTAAAATAATACATGCCTCCATAATTAAAACCCACGTATTGTTATTGCCCATTTGTCACGGTTATTTCACCATTTAAATTATGTCCCTATCACAATGTATCGCGACAATATTTTATTTGGAAATAAAAGAGCATTTTTTCCGTTTTGCATCCATCACTATTTACAAGCTTATAAAAAAAAAAATAGAGAGAAATATTTCATCTTTACATAGATATTTAAAAAGTTTAGACCCTTAGGTAAATATTTATGTGTTTTGTTTTTTTTATAGTAATGTTTTTTTGTTTTTTTTTATTAAACATTTTATGTGGGCATTTTTGGGAGGGTGGGATATAAAAGTGTTTTATTTGGGGAAATATTGGTGTATTGTAATGTTTTTGGGCATTTACTTGTAGTTTTACTTTTTGGCCACAAGATGGCAATCTCGATTTTTTTTACATGACGTCACTCTAAGCGTACAATGTACGCTTAGAGGGACACAGCTTCAGAAAGAGCGAAGCTTCCGAGAGAAGCTGTCGCTTTTTCAGCGGGGGAGAGGAATCAATGATAGGGCTTCATAGCCCGATACATTGATTCCGTGGCTACCGACTCCGCGGCCGGGAGTGCGCGTGCACGCGCGCGATCGGCCGCGGGAGCGCGCCTGTCCTCCTTGACGTTTTTATACGTCAAAGAGGACAAAGTGGTTAAACAAGGTGTGTATGATGATCTGCAGATATCATAGACTATGAATACAATTTGCAGGAACGGATCTTTTGCAGGAACAGATCTTTTGCAGATACTGATCTGTTGAATGTGTACAGCATCTGTGTGTGCAGCATCTTGCAGCATCTTGCAAAGATTTCTAACTGCCTAACTGTCCACCCCCCTGCACAAATTCCCTTCCTAATGCCTAACCCTAATTGTGCCGCCCCCTGCACACACCCTCTGCCTGACGCTTAACCCTAACCACCACCCCCATGCACAAAATACAGAAGAAAATCCAGCAAAAATGGTAATTTCTCTTGTCGCCAGTCTCACCGGCTCAAAAATAGAGAAAACACCCTGCAAAAAACAATACTTTTCGGGCATCCCCTGGCTCCCGAAATTTCCCTTTTGGCTCCAGCTTGCTGATATTTTCAAGTAAAGTTGATGGCCACGCCCGATTTGTCCAGAAGCTGCATGCGCACTATTTGCCTGATACCGCCGATGCTATCCTTTGCAGCTTGGTTTCAGTATGCCAAATCTTGCATTGCTCGGAACATTGGTGTACACAGCAGTTTCTATTTCTGTATTCTTTAGCTTCTGTTTCCTTAAACTCCACACAAGGATTAATATTATTAACAGCAACAGTATTAGTACCGCTCCAAAAATCCAGCCGTAGAGATGTATTGTCTGTGAGTCAGTCAAAGGACCTGTACGGGAAAAAGCATAAGTGTAATTATAGAAGGAAATACTGTAAATCAGATTAAATTGCTTGCTCATGAATAATACAAATATAATTTATTATAAGGTGGAGCCTGAATGTTATTCCGAAATCCTTTTCACCGGAAACTTTCAAAAAGACGGGGATATACACAAGATACTTTTTTTTCAAAAATGAGAAACTTATTCGAAATGCATCTTCTCACGGCCCCTGACTTCAGGGCAGGGTCGGGCCGAGGCAGAGGCGAGAGAGGCTCCAACCTCAGGGCGCAGTGTAGGAGGGGGTGCACAACTCACTCGACTATCATTCCCCTATTGTGTCTGAAGCAGAGAGAAATAAGAAAAGGGGATACATGGCAGTGTGGCTGGGTATTCAGCAAAAACATGTTTTTTTGGATGCCAATATATTTTCGTTATCAATGCTAAAATGTGTTTTATTCCGCCCGTATGTTTTTGTGTATACAGTATTCCCATCTATGTGAAAATTACACATTTTTTGTGACAAATATGGCAAACCTCATCAATGGAAACTACCATACCTCCCCCTGGCATACTGCAGACAAGAGGCACCCAGGAATGGTAAAAGGTAATAAAAACAATAAAAAATATTCAGCAAATAGTATTTGCACTATGGCAACATGTTTTGTGAGTAGGACTAACTTCCTCAGGCCAAAAATCAGCACCTAGGAAGTGAATTGAAACGCGTTGCAGTAGTGCAAATAAAAATTCCTGATTACTCATTTATCATTGTGTCATCCTTTGGTAAGCCACCTCCCACTTATTATTTTAATTGTTTTCAACTAAAACGATCCGTCGTGCAGGACAGACGTTCGGAATACACCAGTGGGTGCTGCAGGGGGCAGTGGTGCATGTGCAGGCGCCAATGGTCTGGCGGGGAAGTGGTTGATACATTTTACTATTCCTGGGTGCCTCTTTTCCCCGTTCTATCTTTCACCTCCATTGGAGGACGGTATTCCTGCTGGCACACTTTGTTGCCATATACATGTTTCCCCCAAATGTTCCCAAGAGAGTGACCTCACTTACAAAGACCCGGGTACCAAAGTGGAGATGGTTGTATTTTCTGCCTGCCTGATTGGTTGGTAGCCCTGAATTGCAACTTCATTCTGTGAGTATCATTCTCATATTTCCTGTAGCCCAGTATATGTCAAATACTACCTACACCATCCGGGCTCCCGTTGTCTCTGCGTTCTTCTGAAGGTTCAGTTTGACTGTATCATTCCTACCAAATCTCCCAGTATGCATTGCACAGCTGGTGACATTCTGCAAAGGGGGGATAGAAGATGGAGGCTTCCATATGGGCACGCCCTCCCTCTCCGTAAAGACCTGCTGCATCGCAAAAGCCACACAATTAATGAGTCTCCCTGAGGCCTTATTCACATTGTGTTCCGTTCCTGTGTTTATCCACGTTTGGTGTCTTTTGACGTGTTTTTTGTTTCCGATTCCCGGTGATTACCTGCGCGCTGTTTTTTTTTTATTTTTGTGAACTACTTTTCTAAGCGGTTTTGCTGAGCAATTGTGTTTTTCACTTCTTTGATCCGGAAAAGAATAAATACTATCTATTTATTCTTAAAAACACGAAAGCAATCAATGCACAAAGCGATTTTGTCAACATTTGTGTTTTTCCTATACCTTCCATTGAGGCAAAATTGCCTAAAAATTGGCCCACGCACCACTTTTCGGAGCGGATTGGATACGAACCGCTCATATGTGAACTGTCTCATAGAGATTAATGGTGTAAGCGCTTTCAGGGCGTTTTTGAAAAAACGCCCGCGCTTAAAATTGGCCAAATATGCCTCTAGTGTGAATGAGCCCTTAGGGAGAGGATCGTTTAAAATGTTTTTCAAAATGTACTGCTCAAATGCCTTTAACCACTTAAGCCTAACTGGATGAATATATTTGTCCAGTGTATTTTTGGAGAGTGCACCATCAGTTTGTTACTAAATGAGGCATATGTGTTATCATTTTAACCGTGAAGACTTATAGAATAGAATACAGTTGTAGAATACATTTTGGTGTGTCTTAAAGCTTGGACTCACGTCACATAAAAAAATGGGTAGGGACAAACTCATTCTAACATAAAAAAGTAATTTTCAAAATTATGATCAAGCTTGGGAAAGTCTTAGCAAAACTACAAGAGACATGTGTGGTAACATTTTAACCCTGATAAGTTGTAGAATAGCCGGTTCAGCGCCGCAGTGCCGAAAATCTCATGCATCCGAGCAACGTTCACCTCCCATTCATTCGCCTATAACTTTATTGCTACTTATCACAATGAATTGATCTATAGCTTGTTTTTTCCGCCACCAATTAGGCTTTCTGTGGGTGATACATTTTGCTAAGAGCCACTTTACTGTAAATGCATTTTAACAGGAAGAATAAGAAAAAAACGGAAAAAATTCATTATTTCTCAGTTTTTGGCCATTATAGTTTGAAATTAATATACGCTACCGTAATTAAAACGCATGTATTTTATTTGCCCATCTGTCCCGGTTATTACACCATGTAAGCGATGTCCCTATCACAATTTATGGTGCCGATATTTCATTTAGAAATAAAGGTGCATTTTTTCAATTTGCGTCCATCACTATTTAGAAGCTTATAATTTTAAATAATATAATAACATATTCTCTTGACATGCATATTTAAAAAGTTCAGACCCTTGGGTAACTATTTATGTTGTTTTTTTTTTTTTTTTTAACTGTTTTTTTTTTTTTAATAAAAAAAGTGTATGTGGGTAATTTTTGGTGTGGGAGGGAAACTGCTAATTTTAAATGTAAAATAATGTTTTTTTTTAATCAAAAATGTATGTGGGTGCAGTTTACTATTTGGCCACAAGATGGCCACAGTGAAAAAAGTCCTAGATGCGAACCAGCTCGCATCTAGGAACTAAAATGCTGAGGAGTTGTTTCCTGGGGGCAGAAATACCGCGCTCTCTGGAGAGAAAGCGTCGGTATTTCTGCGGGGAAGTTAGATCGGTGAATGGGAATTATATTCCCATTCACTGATCGGGGGGCTAGCGGCGGGCAGCGGGAGCGCGCGCGGGGGCGCGCCCGATCGCGCGCACGAGCCGGCGGCAGCACCAGTGCCTATCTGGACGAGGAAGCTCGTCCAGATAGGCCGAACTGGATAGAGTTTAGAGAGTTTTAGGGTTGAGGCCCATGTCTGATGTATTCTTTTTAATCACAAACTGAAACAAAAGCAATTAAGTTTTCGCATATTTTATACCAAAATAAAAGACTTGTAAAATGAAAACAAAGTGACAGAATATAAAAGAAAACACATGTATTGTTACCTTAGGAACTTCACTTTTTAAATATGTATACCATGAAGGTATATTACTATTATTTTTGCAAATAAGGTCTCATAAACATGGATAGTGTACAATGAGAAATCAAAAAACAAAAACACACCTTTATTTCCAAATACAATATTGTTACCATACATTGTGCTAGAAACATAATCTAAATGTTGTAATAACCAGGATGGATAAGCAATTAACATTTGTGGGTTTAACTTATACTTAGCACTGTTTATTGTAAAGCTACTGTATATTGGATGTAAATGGAAAAATAGTGTATTTTTTCTTTTTTATATACCTTAATTTCCCTTTAAAATGCATAGAAAATAAGGTAATTACTAAACAAAAATTTCATACACTAAAAGCCTAATTTGCCCTGAAAAAAAAAACAATATACAGATAATTTAGGTGTGATTAGTAGTAATAAAGTTATTGACAAATGAATGGGAGCAGTACTGATATGTGAAAATTGCTCTCGTCCTGAAGTGGTTAATATGTGTGAGCAGTAGCAGTCTCATGCCATGTTCTCATAGGTCTTCCAGAGGGTTATATCAGCAATGCATTGTGGTTCTTTTACTGATCAGAGGACAGTTTGGGGACTTCTTTGACGTGTTTATTAGGGATGGTCAAGGAGAGGCAAATAATTCTGAGTAGATACAAGATGCTGTACATTGTGTAGGCAAATTTATGAAGCTTGAAAATGGACCAATCAAATTACACCTTGGCAGGATTTGATTGTCTCATTCTCAGCCTGCCTACATTCGCATACACACTTTGCATAATCTTGCATCAACTTAGAATCAATTGCATCGCATTGACCATCCCTAGTGTTTATGTAATAAGCATAGTTATCCCTTCAAAAGACATGTGAAACTAAAGTGCTATCATGGGGGAGTGGCCTTGGCACCTACTTCTGCATTCCATTCCGGTCAAGAGGTGCATCTAATACTGCATCCAGGGAGGGGAGGGGGGGTGCTGGTCACGTAATACTGCTTTATGGGTGGGGTGGGGGCATGTTCCCCATGTTTGCCAGGGCACCATTTTAGCTACAAATGGCCATTTGCTTAGCATAGGGTCCCATTAAAGGAAAACTTAAAGTGAACCGAGCATCATTTTTAACACCCAGTGCAGCTCTATAGCAAATTAAAAATGCATTCTAAAAATGTGGTTTATTATTAAAACAACCTTTTGTTTTACCTCATCTTTTTACATTTAAGGGTTAAATTACACACTTCTTGCGTCCCGTGAAAGGACCTGCAGACGGAGATCAACAGATGATGGAAGGCTGATAAGAAATCACCTCATTAGACTTAATTGACCACAAACAAACCCTGAGCCTTCCCCATTGTACTTCAAACAGAAAACATAAGATGCACTTGAAGAATTTCACACCTAGCCTGGATAAGACATTGTAAAAGCAGCAGGAGTTTTTGAACTCCTGAAACATGGCAGCCCTTTCAGCTATTTGAAGCCAGGAGCTGCTTAAAATCACTTTAAGTGTAAAATAAAAAATGATATTTACTCACCCGGGGCATCCCTCAGCCCACCCAAGCTGGATGGCGCCCTCGCAGCCCCACTCCGATCGTCCTGTCCCCGCCGGCGGCTACTTCCGGGTTCGGCGACAGCCGCCGACAGGCTGGGAACGCGGCTGATTCGCCGCGCTCCCAGCCGCTATTATCACCCTCTATGGTGCTATAGCGTATATATATATACGCTATAGCAGCATAGAGGGTGATATAGCGGCTGGGAACGCGGAAAATCAGCCGCGTTCCTAGCCTGTCGGCGGCTGTCGCCGAACCCAGAAGTAGCCGCCGGCGGGGACAGGACGATCGGAGTGGGGCTGCGAGGGCGCCATCCAGCTTCAGGGGGCTGAGGGATGCTCCGGGTGAGTAAATATCATTTTTTATTTTACACTTAAGTATCCCTTTAAGCTCAATTCATTGGATTGGTTTGGATTTGATAGGGAAAATAGGTGCAATAGTATTCTTTTTTTTTTCTCTCTGACCTGGGAGTCAAACTCATGACCTCATGCTTCACAGTCAGGGTCAGTTCCTTTGGACATTCTCAGCTGACTACAATAGTATTCTATGATGAGTAGGTGGAAGGTTACAGTTTATATGAATAGGGAGCAGTAATTTATCTTCAAAGTAATTGCTAGAACATCGATGTGGATTATGTTTGCTATGTTGGGGTGAGGGTGGGATCCTTGGATATTGATGGGTGGCTGATAGTCAGATGTTGCCAATATTCACAGTACGAAGCACTAGACAATCAGCCCTGGCGCCAAAACCAGCAGTGCTGAGATGTCAGTAGACTGGAGGAGTTGTCTGCCTCCTGTGTGAGTCAGCCTGCAGTGCGGTGTTACCTGATACTGAAGTAGCAGAGGGGACTGCAGTAGTCCTGGTCACTCACCTTTGGTACTTGGACAGGGGACCTGTATGCTCTTGTTCATCAGACTATGTCCCATGTAATGGAGTAGGCAGACAGCAGTCACATTCTGCTGGTCAGGGCACTTGTTGGCCCCCATGTCGAGGGGGTTACTTATCCAGAATAAACGTTGTTTTTTTTGGTGGAACCCCGACTTGCTGGTCCCACACGACTCCCCATCACACTCCCAGGCCAAAATGACATTTTCCACTTCTTTTACTCTTGTGCTGCAGATTAGATTGCTGTTGCTGGTGGATATGTTGATTTGTTCTTTAATAAAAATAAAAGAAAAATAATGTTAAAGAGGAACTCCAGTGAAAATAATGTAATGAAAAAGTGCTTCATTTTTACAATAATTATGTATAAATGATTTAGTCAGTGTTTGCCCATTGTAACAGCTTTCCTCTCCCTGATTTGCACTCTGACATTTATCACATGGTGACATTTTTACTGCTGGAAGGTGATATCAGTGGGAGTAGCCGCTGCTTTCTTTTTTGGCAGTTGGAAACAGCTGTAAACAGCTATTTCCCACAATGCAACGAGATTCACAGACAGGAAACTGCCAGGACCATGGTCCTGACATCACACTGTGGGAGGGGTTTCACCACAATATCAGCCATACAGAGCCCCCTGATGATCCGTTTGTGAAAAGGAATCAATTTCTCATGGGAAAGGGGGTATCAGCTACTGATTGGGATGAAGTTCAATTATTGGTTATGGTATCTATTTAAGGGCACATATACATCTTAGAAAGGGGATTTAAAGGAAACCTAACCCAAAGTAAACCTAATGTGGCTAGTTTAAATGTACCTGGGGCTTCTTCCAGCCCCTCCCAACAGGGACGGATCTAGGGGGGGTCTCTTGCCCCAGGCGCAGTTTGTTGAATTGTTAAAAAGGCGGCAAAATTTGGATGGGGAATGGCAGTTTAGGCGCCAAAACCTGACCTTTAGGCACCAAAACCTGACCTTTAGGCGCCAAAACTGGATGGGGAATGGCAGTTTAGGTGCCAAAAACGGACCTTTAGGTGCCAAAATTGAATGGGGAATGGCAGTTTAGGTGCCAAAACCTGACCTTTAGGCGCCAAAACATGACCTTGCCCCAGGCGCAAATTGGTCTAGATCCGTCCCTGCCTCCCACCCCCGTAGTCCTTCTGTGCCCTCACATACATCCCTTGCTGATACAACAAGGGTGAAAAGGCGCCCTGGACGGAAACTTATTTTGAAGGACCCCCAAAGTGAAAATAAACTAATGAAATAAACAATTGAACTGTATCTATCTTCCTTCTCCTAAAAATGACTTTTTAAAATATTCCACAGTATTTATTTTATGCTTAAATCTACTTTTTAAGTTTTAAAAGTTCTATTCTGTTTTTGCTCAATGACACATTCATAGCAGTATGCCAGAGCTAAAAATCTATGAACTATTGACCCTTTTTATCTCTTTCCTGCTCTCAGAAGCCATTTTCTGCTAGGAAAGTGTTTTAAAGTTGGAATTTCTTATCAGTGAGGGTCACACGGTAGTCACTTCCTGTCTGAGTCAGGACTGAGTCAGCCACTTACATACCTGATATTTAACTCTTTCAGGCAGAGAAAGAAAAAAACGAACACAGCATAGTTATTTGTGTACTTGGCACTATACATACACATGTCTATCTCATCATGTCACATGTCACCTCGGGAATCCTTTAAAGCAGGATAAAATAGAAAAAGATAGAGGTGGCTTACCTCTCAAACAACATAATCAATATGCAAGTTACATGAAATTACGGATGCTTATTACATTTACAAACTAAATTAATTAAAAAAAATTTCCTGAAATTTCACATTACGATTTTGCATCTTAACTGCAAATTGCAATGCAAAATTATGATTATGCCTCATGGCAAAATTAGTGTGCAAACTTACAAAAAACTTGCCTTGAATGATGAGCGGATTTACGCCCATACGTAATTACACATCGTAATACGCAATTGCGCATCGTGATGCCAAAATTCGGTGGCATAGCTTAATTCATTTCGTAAGTAATTGTTACCATTTGTAATTACACATGAATTTACGCGTAATTTACGGGTAATTTCGTGCCGATTTGGCGGTGAATAGCAAAGTCCCATACATGCTATTGCTACCACAATTGCTCCATATGTTAAGCAGAATAGTGGGTACAAGTAACAAAAAAGAATTGTTCAAAAAGACCTTGTACTTTTTGATAAAATCGATTTTAAATATACAAAAAGAAATGGTTTATAAACTTTCATTTTTCTGTGTTTAAAAAACATTTTTCTTTGCATTTTTAAAATCGATTTTCTCAAAAACTACAAGGTCTTTTTGAAAAATTATTTTTTTCACTTGTACCCACTACTCTCCTTAATATATATAGCAATTTCGTTAGCAATAGCATTGTAAGGATTGATCATGCAGATCGTGGTCGTGACTAGAACCAGACTGGCAGATCCACGATCTCTGCATGGCAATCCTTTAGGTTCAAACAAAACCGGAAGATCACACTGAAATACAGACGTCTGTACAACGGAGTAGGAATGATAAATGTGTTTATTAACAATTATGCAATGTGTACTAACACAGATCACCAAACACATACAATCTATATACAACCTACACGTGGTGCACCACAACTAACTGAACCTATAATTTATCTATACAGAATATATACAAAACATACAATGATACATATCACACACTATTTACAGGAGCATATAACCAAATCAGCATACCAGAAAATAGTCAGACAGGCAGTAATCAAACCAGGCAATCAGAATACACGGTAATACAGACGGCAGGCATATTATAAACTGTTATAAATCACCTTTTTTCCGGCACCAGCAAACTCATCAGCAAGAGTTGCACACACGACTCATCACAGCAAGCAGGAGATAGACTTTCTCAGGCTTCTTCAATATTCACGTTATTTATTCAGAAAACAGATATACAGATAGATACAGTTCATCATATCCTAGCCACGCCAATCTTCATGTTGCGTTACAGCTTCTTGATTACCTTCCTAGTGACTGTAATCAGGTCTTCTTAGATCTATTCTAAGTTACATCTAGACTACCTATGTACAGCATACATCATATCAGATTACATATAGAATGGAAATACTTAGAGGTCCCAGTCAGCATAGCGGGAAAGTAGGAAGCAGAGCAGGAATCAGAATGCCCTCTGTCCGCCCATCCCGGGTCTTTAATACCAACTAGGAAAGTGTTAAATGTGACCTCATCTTCGCCATCCCCCAGACCAGACTATTGGCTGAGCCCCCTCGTGGTGTCATAATACCCACCTACTCGAATTAATATTTATTGATGCTTTTGCCTTACTTACAAGAATTTGGTATTTAGAAAACATGGCCCATGTTTACTGTTCTTGTGGTGTACATGTTGAGGTCAGTGTGGGCCTGTGGCCTTCTTTCAGGAACAGCTTCTTGTTATGTTCTAGTTCTGCTGACAGAACTGTAGATTTTCTCTCTAAAGAGAAAATCCCCTTAAAGGGCAGATCTGCACCCCAAGCCTTTTTGACTAACTCAGTCCAAATAACTGAGGCCTACTTAAATTATAACAGATACATATCACACACTATTTACAGGAGCATATAACCAAATCAGCATACCAGAGAATAGTCAGACAGGCAGTAATCAAACCAGGCAATCAGAATACACGGTAATACAGACGGCAGGCAAAAAATAGTCGGATAAGCAAGGGTCAATATCAGGAGTACAGAGTACAGGTTCACGGAACACAGGAAGTTTGGCCAGAGTCACAACACTGCAAGGAAACACACAAAATGATCTAGCAATGTACGGCTAGGAAGTCCGGCCTTAAATATGCAGCACATTGATCAGGTGACTGGCCAGAATTACTTCACAGTCCATCTGCTGGTGAGCCGAGGAGTTGCACAGCTCCCTGCATATGAGAGCCATCTGCTGGTAGACAGCGGAAGTCCACATCAAGTTCCTCAGTGCTGCCACCAGCAGGATGACAAAGGCACCGATCATAACAAGCATATATGGAGGCTTTGCACTTCACCACCAAAATTGACACAAAATTACGCGTAAATTCATGCGTAATTACGAATGATTATACAAAGTCAATTGAATTACGAATTTGCAATTATGTATAGGCGTAATTGCGAAAATGTACGCGTAATTTCGCGTAATCGTAATTAGCATATTTCGATCATCACTACAGTGAAATCCACCTGCTCATCCTTAGAGCAAAACAGGACATGTATGCTTTGTATGCAACCATGGGAGTAAATGCAAATATTGCTTATATTGTAAATGCAAAAAGGTCCTGACATAAAGAGGCAGAGTTTAAAAAAGGCAATATGTACAAACATGGAAACACATCTTAAAGAGGAGCTGTCAGCCATACTATCTCAGAAAAAGCACACACATATGTAAGTAGATAAATACTTGCTCTACTTACATAACATGTATTGCACTGTCATGTATTGATTATAATTATTTTTCTATTGTAAAAAAAGAGAAAATCCTTCTTAGGTTTCTCCGTTTTAACTGTGCCTATCTTGAAGCCAATCCTGATGTAATTTCCTCCCTTACTCTCCTCTGCCTGATTGTGTATGCATTGCCGCCCTCCTCCCATTCTTCAGACACTCCCACCCAGCTCTGCAGTAGAAAGTGCATTGTCTCAATATGAGAAATATTCAATCAGAGAGGAACAGAGGTGTGGGAGGGGAAAACAGGAGGTAAAGAGGCAATTAAAGGGCCAGTGCTCCTGAAGTATGTGATAACTCCAAACTAGTGTTGGGCGAACAGTGTTCGCCACTGTTCGGGTTCTGCAGAACATCACCCTGACGCGTACCATCGTATGCGTCATCACGTAGAGGACGTGAGGTCAGAGAAAGGGCGGAAGTACCACAAGGGTACTACCGCTGAACCGCCCGCTGCCTGGCCTCAACGCGTCATACTCGGACTCCTCCTCCTAGTCCTCACTCACACCACTGCCAGCCAGCCACTGCAGCAGCCACCACCGGTAATATTTAACTTTACGCCAACTTTTTTATGGGGAAGCGGGCAGAGGGGGGAGCGCTAGCGGAGGGGGTGGGGGGAATTTCCGACCCCCCCCCCCCCCCCGCGATCGGGGCATGCTCCCCCCTTATTCAATCGATAGAAGAAGGCACTCCACAGGCTCCAAACTTGCGTTTGACTTGTTTATTGAGCAACAGCACACACTACATGTTACGGGTACACTGACCCTTCATCATGCCTGCGACCCCATAGGGGGGCCTTATTGCGGCATGTTCGGGTCCCCATTGACTTGCATTGAGTTTGGGGTTCGGGCCGAACATGCCGAACATCTGGCCCATGTTCGGCCTGTTCGGCCCGAACCCGAACATCCAGGTGTTCGCCCATCACTACTCCAAACCATAACAGCAGAAAACATTTTGAAAGTTTTGAATTCAGGATTAGCATCTTTATCACTTAATACACTCAGACCAGTTGCTGTTTTTTTTAATAATTTGATTTTATGGTGACAATCCCACTTTAAAGGACAACTATAGTGAGAAGAATATGAGTCAGACTGGATTAGCTGCATGCTTGTTTTTCAGGTGTGTGATTCAGCCAGTACTGCAGCCAAAGAGATCAGCAGGACTGCCAGGCAACTAGTATTGTTTAAAAGGAAACATCCATATCCCTCTCAGTTAAAGGGACTCCGAGCACCTCTCATGGGCATGCCTTTAAGCCAGACGACTTCCAACAAAGTTGTGCTATGACCCCTCTGGAGGAGCCTCTTGCAATGGCCATGCGTGTCACTTCCTCTTCCTGCTTCATTCAGTGATGCACTTCTCTAACAGAGAAGACAGGGGTGACCCGGAAGTTATAACATAGCCAAGATGGCATTTTTAAATTGAAATCGAACGAAAACTATTTGTGTAGAATCGCGATTTAGGCATAAAATGAAAGAGGAGAGTCTTAAAGGCATGCCCAAGAGAGGTGCTTGGAGTCCCTTTAAGGTTCCCTTTAAAAAGGAATAAATATGGCAGCCTCCATATCCCTCTAACTTTAGTTGTCCTTTAAGAAAGTCAGGATGCTGAAGCTCTCCTAAGCTACGGTGGCCTCAACCCATTGAGAAAGGAGTCTTCTCTCTGAAACAAGTCTGAGTAATACAGATAGGTGGCTATTCCTCCACCTGCTCTGTTTGTTTTCACAGTAAATCACAATAGTACAGTTGAAAAGTTTGGGGTCCTTTAGAAAAGTCCCTGATTTCTAAAAAAACATATCTGCATGCTTGTTTCTGGTGTAATTCAGACACTACTGCAGCCAAATAGAACAGTAGGCTAGCCAGGCAACTGGTATCGTTTAAAAGTAAATAAATATGGCATCCTCCATATACCTCTTTGTTCAGGTGTCCTTTAAGTACAGTTTTTTTTCTATGCAACTTCCTTGCCAGCTTCCCATAGTCTCCACTTTACTGTAGATATTAAGTTTGAACTTTTGTAGTTCCGGTTGTGGATTCTGTTCATTGCAGCTGTCAGTTCAGGACTTGTTTGGTTAGGTTCACAGTGATCAGTAGCATAACTCACACGTTACAATGACTGTGAACTGCAATGGAGACTGAACATGGACTTTAGTACAAAGCTTGCATGCAACGAGTTAGAATAACGCGATCCGTTACTGTGAACAGCCCCATAGGATTGTATGGGCAGTGAATTGACATGCAAAATTATTCTGCAAAACAACTGACCACTGTGAACAAGGCCTCAGACTTCTGCTTTTCACACTCTCATATATTTCTTCTCTTTCAGTTGAGCATCGACTACTGTCCTATCAATTGTGGTTAAAGCCAGCACCAAGGCAGAGGCGAGAGAGGCTCCAGCCTCAGGGCGCAGTGTAGGAGGGGGCGCAGAACAAGGGGCGGGCCGAGGCAGAGGCGAGAGAGGCTCCAGCCTCAGGGCACTCTCCTTGTGGAAACACAGTACCAGAAGGGATGGATCACATCAGAAACCAAGGGATACCTCTTATGTGAATACCCACAAACCCCGGTCATTTATGGACTCCCGAAACTACATAAAGGTGTGGCTCCTCTGAAATATAGACCTATTATCTCGGGGTCTGAATCTGCCACACAACCTATGGCTAGGTATGTAGATTTTTATTTGCAGCCCATGGTCAAGCAATTACCAGCACACTTAAGGGACACGGATGACTTTTTGAGCAAGCTGGGGAGATTCCGTGGGGAGATTGACTCTCTAGTATTGTGCTCTATGGACATTTCAGCACTATACACGAGCATCCCTATTGATATTGGGTTAAGGGCTGTTAACCATTTTTTGTTACAGGTTGATGACAACTCGGTGCCTGTAGAATTCATCAGTGAATGTTTATTGACTGTACTGACTAACAATTTTTTTCGTTTTGAAAATACTTGGTACGAACAGATTAAAGGAACTGCCATGGGCAGCTCTGCAGCCCCGTCTTTTGCAAACCTCTTTATGGGGTACTTGGAGGAGACACTTGTTTATCCGAATGTACTGTTTAAAGAGAAACTCCAACCTAGAATTGAACTTTATACCAATCAGTAGCTGATACCCCCTTTTACATGAGAAATATAATGCTTTTCACAAACAGACCATCAGGGGGCGCTGTATGACTGATTTTGTGCTGAAACCCCTCCCACAAGAAGCTCTGGGACCGTACGGTACTTTTGGCAGTTTGTTACAATGTAACAAGGCTCACAGACAGGAATTAGCTGTTTACAGCTGTCTCTAACAGCCAGAACAGCTAGAAACCGCTACATAACCTGCCCACAGTAAAAATGTCACCATGTAATAAATGTCAGAATGTAAATCGGGGAGAGGAAAGATTTTGCAATGAGCAAACACTGACTAAATCATTTATACATAATTATGGTAAAAAATGAAGCACTTTTTTACTACATTATTTTCACTGGAGTTCCTCTTTAAAGAAGAGACCAAGTTATGGCTGAGGTTTATAGACGATGTCTTTCTCATTTGGGGTGGCAAGGTTGACACGTTGCAGGAGTTTGTTGCATTCCTCAACACAATGACAGAGGGCATTATTTTTAACCCCGTGATCTCTGAGGAAAGCATCACCTTCCTTGATGTTAAGATCAGTAAGGGGATGGGGGTATTTAACACCACTTTATTCCAAAAACCTACCAACCATAACAGTCTGTTGCGAGCTGAAAGCTACCATCCTCCACACTTCCTTAGAGTTCTGCAAATTTGCAACACTGACGAGGAGAGGAACAACCAGATTGAATGTATGAGAAACAGGTTTCTGGAACGGGGGTACTCTGAACCCATTCTTTCCCAGGCACTAAGTAAGGCATGGGAGAGGCTGGACGGTGAGACTAAACCGGATCGAGTACGCGACCGCATACCCTTTGTACAAACGTTCGGACCTCTAGCGGAACAAATCAAGGGGTCATTTAATAAAAACAATGTCATCCTGCAGGCCTATAAAAAATTGGCCACAGTGGTGAGAGAGAAACCACTTTTTGCATATAAACAGGGAACATCCGGAACACTTTGGTTCAGGCTAACCCGTGGCAAAAATATATGCAGAAACCGTTCAAGTTTTCTGAACGCACTGGATGTTACAGGTGTTACAAATGTAACATCTGTAACTCCCTGATCACGGGCAATGCTTTTTCTCACCCACATAGTGGGAGGAAATATGTAATCAATGATTACGTGAATTGTGATACGGACCACGTGGTCTATATGCTCAAATGCCCATGTGAAATGGCCTACGTGGGCAAGACCACAGGTCCGTTCAAAAACCGGTTCCAGAGACACCGGAGTGAGCTACGAACGATGTATCGCGCAGTAGAGAAAGGGGAGACCCCGGATTCCACTAAGCCTGTGGCTCTTTATTTTTTGGAAAACAAACATCAGGTTTATTCTCTGAGGGGCATGGTTATAGAGTGGGTTCAAGTGCCCAGAAGGGGCGGTGACCGCAAACGTTTGTTATTACAGAGGGAGGCCTACTGGATCTATACATTGAATATAGTGGCCCCCGCAGGATTGAATAGTCACAATGGTCTAGTCCAGTGGTTCCCAACCTGGGGGCGATCGCCCCCAGGTGGGCGATTTGGGTTCTAAGGGGGGCGGTAAATTTGTGGGGGGCGATCAATATGAAAAGGCAGAAAAAATAAAGTGTCGCAGTGTCACTCGTTTTTAAGAAAATTATGGGCAAAAAATATGATCTGTATAAAATATGCAAGTGTGCATGATAGAGTTGCGTAATTCCTCAGGGCTCGTTGGTCACGTGCCGGTGTAATGTCAGATATTGCAGCCCGGAAGCAGCCTTCCTCACTGAGTATCGCGCATGCTCAGTAGAGTTGGGCCGAACGGTTCGCCTGCGAACGGTTCCATGCGAACTTCAGTGGTTCGCGTTCGCGTCCCGCAGGCGAACTTTTGCGGAAGTTCGGTTCGCCCCATAATGCACATGGAGGGTCAACTTTGACCCTCTACATCACAGTCAGCAGGCCCAGTGTAGCCAATTAGGCTACACTAGCCCCTGGAGACCCACCCCTCCTTATATAAGGCAGGCAGCGGCGGCCATTACGGTCACTCGTGTGCTGCCTGCGTTAGTGAGAGTAGGGCGAGCTGCTGCAGACTGTCTCTCAGGGAAAGATTAGTTAGGCTTAACTTGTTCCTGTCTGGCTGCATACCTGTTCTGTGAACCCACCACTGCATACCTGTGCTGTGAACCCACCACTGCATACCTGTGCTGTGAACCCACCACTGCATACCTGTTCTGTGAACCCACCACTGCATACCTGTGCTGTGAACCCACCACTGCATACCTGTTCAGTGAACCCACCACTGCATACCTGTGCTGTGAACCCACCACTGCATACCTGTTCAGTGAACCTGCCACTGCATACCTGTTCTGTTCAGTGGACCCGCCACTGTATACCTGTTCATTGAACCCACCACTGCATACCTGTGCTGTGAACTCACCACTGCATACCTGTTCTGTGAACCCACCACTGCATACCTGTTCAGTGAACCCGCCACTGCATACCTGTTCTGTTCAGTGGACCCGCCACTGTATACCTGTTCAGTGAACCCACCACTGCATACCTGTGCTGTGAACCCACCACTGCATACCTGTTCTGTGAACCCACCACTGCATACCTGTTCACTGAACCTGCCACTGCATACCTGTTCTGTTCAGTGGACCCGCCACTGTATACCTGTTCATTGAACCCACCACTGCATACCTGTGCTGTGAACCCACCACTGCATACCTGTTCTGTGAACCCACCACTGCATACCTGTTCAGTGAACCCGCCACTGCATACCTGTTCTGTTCAGTGGACCCGCCACTGTATACCTGTTCAGTGAACCCACCACTGCATACCTGTGCTGTGAACCCACCACTGCATACCTGTGCTGTGAACCCACCACTGCATACCTGTTCTGTGAACCCACCACTGCATACCTGTTCAGTGAACCCACCACTGCATACCTGTTGTGTTCAGTGAACCCGCCACTGCATACCTGTTCTGTTCAGTGGACCCGCCACTGTATACCTGTTTAGTGACCCCGCCACTGCATACCTGTTGTGTTCAGTGAACCCGCCACTGCATACCTGTTGTGTTCAGTGAACCTGCCACTACATACCTGTTCTGTGAACCCGCCACTGTATACCTGTTCTGTTTAGTGAACCCGCCACTGCATACCTGTTCTGTTCAGTGGACCCGCCACTGTATACCTGTTCAGTGAACCCGCCACTGCATACCTGTTCTGTTCAGTGGACCCGCCACTGTATACCTGTTCAGTGAACCCACCACTGCATACCTGTGCTGTGAACCCACCACTGCATACCTGTGCTGTGAACCCACCACTGCATACCTGTGCTGTGAACCCACCACTGCATACCTGTTCTGTGAACCCACCACTGCATACCTGTTCAGTGAACCCACCACTGCATACCTGTTGTGTTCAGTGAACCCGCCACTGCATACCTGTTCTGTTCAGTGGACCCGCCACTGTATACCTGTTCAGTGAACCCGCCACTGCATACCTGTTCTGTTCAGTGGACCCGCCACTGTATACCTGTTTAGTGACCCCGCCACTGCATACCTGTTGTGTTCAGTGAACCCGCCACTGCATACCTGTTCTGTTCAGTGAACCCACCGCATCAGTGCGCATACCTGTGCAGTTAAGTGAACCCACCTACCTACGTGAGTGCACGCAGTGTGATATACCACTCCGTGCATACCCGATATGGACAAAACAGGTAGAGGAAGAGGTAGTGCCAGAGCCAGAGGAAGGCCACCCGGCAGGTCTGCGCGAGGTCGTGTAAATGTAATTTCGTGTGGACCTGGCCCACAGTACAGTGCTCGGAAGAAGGCACGTCCCATCACCTCCCAAGATTGTCAGGACGTGGTTGAGTATCACCTCATCTTGCTCAGCCACCAGCGCTACTACTAGCACCACTTCCGCTGCATTTGACACTTCGCAAGAATTATTTAGTGGTGAAATCACTGATGCACAGCCATTGTTGTTACAGCCAGATGAATTTTAACCAGCTCATATGTCTGAGTTACGCGGCAACACTATGGATGTAACGTGTCAGGAGGATGAAGGACCTACTGATGGTGCAAGTTTGGATTTGTCTGAGGCAAGCGAAGCTGGGCAGGATGACTACGATGATGACGGTAATAGGGATCCTCTGTATGTTCCCAATAGAGGAGATGAAGAGGGGGACAGTTCAGAGGGGGAGTCAGAGAGTAGTAGGAGGAGGAGGAGAGAAGTTGCTGAAAGAAGCTGGGCAGCTCTTCGTCAGAAACAGCTGGTTGCAGAGTCCGGCACCATGTATCGCCACCTATGTACAGCCAGCCAACTTGCCCTTCAGCATCAGCTGCTGAGGTCCCCATACTGCCCACATCCCAGGGTGGCTCAGCGGTGTGGAATTTTTTTAATGTGTGTGCCTCAGATCGGACCAAAGCCATCTGTTCGCTCTGCCAACAAAAATTGAGCCGTGGAAAGGCCAACACTCACGTAGGGACAAGTGCCTTACGAAGGCACCTGGAGAAAAGGCACAAACAGCAATGGGATGGCCACCTGAGCAAAAGCAGCAGCAGCACACAAAAGCAAAGCCACCCTCCTTCTCCTCTTCCTCCTCAATCAGGTGCATTATCTGCTTCTGCCGCTTTCTCCCTTCCACCTTCACAGGCACCCTCCTCCACTCCGCCTCTGCCCTTGAGCAGTTCCTGCTCCTCTGCCCACAGCAGCAGTCAGGTGTCCGAGAAGGAAATGTTTGAGCGGAAGAAGCCAATTTCGGCCAGTCACCCCCTTGCCCGGCGTCTGACAGCTGGCGTGGCGGAACTGTTAGCTCGGCAGCTGTTACCATACCGACTGGTGGACTCTGAGACCTTCCGTAAATTTGTGGCCATCGGAACACCGCAGTGGAAGATGCCAAGCCGCACTTATTTTTCGAGAGAGGCCATACCCCAACTGCACCGTGAAGTTGAGAGGCAAGTGGTGTCATCTCTTGTGAAGAGCGTTGGGTCAAGGGTACACCTGACCACGGATGCCTGGTCTGCCAAGCACGGGCAGGGCCGCTACATTACGTACACAGCCCATTGGGTGAACCTGGTGGTGAACGATGGCAAGCAGGGCGCAGCGGACCAAATTGTGACACCTCCACGGCTTGCAGGCAGGCCTCCTGCCACCTCCTCTCCTCCTGCTACATGCTCTTCGCTGTCCTCCTCCTCCTTGGCTGAGTGGCAGTTCTCCTCTCCAGCTACACAACCCCAGCTCCGCAGGGCCTATGCTGCATGCCAGGTAAGACGGTGTCACGCCATCTTAGACATGTCTTGTCTCAAAGCGGAGAGTCACACTGGAGCAGCTCTCCTGGCTGCTCTTAAGAAACAGGTGGATGAGTGGCTGACCCCGCACCACCTGGAGATAGGCAACGTGGTGTGCGACAACGGCAGCAATCTGCTTGCCGCTTTGCATATGGGGAAGCTGACACACATACCCTGCATGGCACATGTCATGAATCTAGTGGTTCAAAGATTT
Organism: Hyperolius riggenbachi; assembly: GCF_040937935.1. Taxonomy (NCBI): domain Eukaryota; kingdom Metazoa; phylum Chordata; class Amphibia; order Anura; family Hyperoliidae; genus Hyperolius; species Hyperolius riggenbachi. Next base: position 371,650,702 of record NC_090651.1, read on the forward strand.
GTGGCAAAGTACCCTGGCTTAGCGAATGTCCTGAAGCAGGCCAGGAAGTTCTGTGGGCATTTGAGGCGGTCTTACACAGCCATGGCACGCTTTGCGGAAATTCAGCGCAAAAACAACATGCCGGTGAGACGCCTCATTTGCGATAGCCCGACTCCCTGGAACTCGACCCTGCTCATGTTCTGCCGCCTGCTAGAAAAGAAGAAAGCTGTGACCCACTACCTCTACAACTACAGTAGAATGAAACAGTCTGGGAAGATGGGGATGTTCTGGCCCGACAACTGGACACTGATGAAAAATGCATGCAGGCTCATGCGGCCGTTTGAGGAGGTGACCAACCTGGTGAGCCGCAGTGAGGGCACCATCAGCGACTTAATTCCCTACGCTTACTTCTTGGAGCGTGCTGTGCGTAGAGTGGCAGATGAAGCTGTGAATGAGCGTGACCAGGAACCGTTACGACAGGAACAGGCATGGGACCAATTTTCATCAGACCCAGCTGTTTCCTCAACACCTGCGGCAGCACAGAGGGGGGAGGAGGAGGAAGAAGAGAAGTCGTGTGCAGAAGACGAGTTAGACTCAGAGGATGATGAGCAAGGTGTTTCTTTGGGGGAGGAGGAGGAGGAGGAGGGGACAGCGGCAGGAGAACAACCTCAGCAGGCATCGTAAGGGGCTTGTGCTGCTCAACCTTCCCGTGGTATTGTTCGCGGCTGGGGGGAGGAGGTTGACTTACCTGACGTCACTGAGGAAGAGCAAGAGGAGATGGAGGGTACTGGATCCGACTTTGTGCAGATGTCGTCTTTTATGCTGTCCTGCCTGTTGAGGGACCCCCGTATAAAAAACCTCAAGGGGAATGACCTGTACTGGGTGGCCACACTACTAGACCCTCGGTACAGGCACAAAGTGGCGGACCTGTTACCAACTCACCGGAAGGTGGAAAGGATGCAGCACATGCAGAACCAGCTGTCAACTATGCTTTACAATGCCTTTAAGGGTGATGTGACGGCACAACGCCAGCAAGGTACCACTGCCACTAATCCTCCTTCCGTGTCCACGCAGTCAAAGACAGGACGCTCCAGCGATCTCATGGTGATGTCGGACATGCGGACGTTCTTTAGTCCAACGCCTCGCCGTAGCCCTTCCGGATCCACCCTCCACCAACGCCTGGAACGGCAGGTAGCCGACTACCTGGCCTTAAGTGTGGATGTAGACACTGCTGTGAACAGCGATGAGGAACCCTTGAACTACTGGGTGCGCAGGCTTGACCTGTGGCCAGAGCTGTCCCAATTTGCCATCCAACTTCTCTCCTGCCCTGCCGCAAGCGTCCTGTCAGAAAGGACCTTCAGCGCAGCTGGAGGCATTGTCACAGAGAAGAGAAGTCGCCTAAGTCACAAAAGTGTTAAGTACCTCACCTTTATCAAAATGAATGAGGCATGGATCCCGGAGGGCTGCTGCCCGCCCCAAGACTAAGTCAGTCCCCGCACACACAGCATCTCTGCCTGCACGCCGTGTGACTGGCTGCCTGGCCTGCCCCAAGAAGACTAAGTCGCTCCCAGTCCCTCCACACAGCATGTCTGCCTGCAGGCCGCTTGACTACCTTCTCCGCCACCACCAACAGGGTCCGGGACTCCAGGCGGATTGCTGAATTTTTTAGGCCGCTGCTAGCAGCGGCCGCTGTAATAATTTTTCTGGTGCGTGTACATGACTGCCTAATTTTTCTGGCTGCACTGCGGGCAGCTGCAACAACAAAAGAAAAGGCATGTACATGCGCCCATTCCCCTTCGTGATCATTACCTTGCCGTGGTGAAGGGGCTTGCCGTAATGAAGCAATGACCGGCGCCTAGATGAATGTCTCGGGGGGCACACCCACGATAATAAGGTCGTTGCCTCATTGTGGTCAGACCAAATTTGATCAGCTGGACAGTCACTGTTCTGTCATTCAGCTACATCAGCCAGGCGACCATATGGGCTGTAAAGCCACCAAAACCTGCACTCTCGCCATGGTGCGCACCAGTCCAGCACGGCCGTCACTACACAAACAGCTGTTTGCGGTGCGTTACACGGTGAGTTTGGTGTGTCAGTGTGAAGCAGTACCTTAATTACACTACCTGATTGATGTATACACATGCAAGATGTTTGAAAGCACTTTAGGCCTGTCATTTAGCATTCAATGTGATTTCTGCCCTTAAAACGCTGCTTTGCGTCAAATCCAGATTTTTCCCGGGGACTTTTGGCATGTATCCCACTCCGCCATGCCCCCCTCCAGGTGTTAGACCCCTTGAAACATCTTTTCCATCACTTTTGTGGCCAGCATAATTATTTTTTTTTTTTCAAAGTTCGCATCCCCATTGAAGTCTATTGCGGTTCGCGAACTTTAACGCGAACCAAACCTTCCGCGGAAGTTCGCGAACCTAAAATCGGAGGTTCGGCCCAACTCTAATGCTCAGTGGGAAGTTAGATATTATTTACCTGAAACCTGCAACACGGGAGAGGCGGGAGTTCCGCCCAATGCTACTCGCAGTGACAATTAGGACATTCTATCCAGAAGGGGCAACGACACTGGAAACTCATGACAGGTATGGCAAGACCAGTACACGGCACAGTTACTGTAGGCATTATGTACATTAAGGAGCAATGTGATGTTTGTGGTTCACAGTTTTTCATTGTGTTTACATATGCAGTTAGGCCATATTTAAATTTGAGGGGGAAGGATTCTGGAATTGTCTGATTGCTTATAAGGTGAATGGATTGTCTTAACACTGTTACCATTCTGTATTTCATTACTTTGACAAAGGGGACCCTACGGGGCCCGAAACGACTCGTTGGTGAATGGAGTAGATTTGTGCCACGATACTTGAATAAAATCTGGAACTTGGTTCATTGAGTGTGCGGACCTCTTGGATTCTACTGTGTAGGAGGGGGCGTACAACTCACTCAGCTATCAGTCTCAAATTGTGTTTTAAAGGGGCACTACGGTGAAAAATTGTAAAATTTAAAATATGTGCAAACATATACAAATAAGAAGTACGTTTTTCCAGAGTAAAATGTGCTATCAATTACTTTTCTCCTATGTCGCTGTCACTTACAGTAGGTAGTAGAAATCTGACAGAAGCGACAGGTTTTGGACTAGTCCATCTCTTCATAGGGGATTCTCAGGGATTTATTTTCAAAAGTACTTAATGAATGGCAGTTGCTTTGTCCAACTGCCAAAAAAAACTGTGTAGCGAGCAGGGAAGTGGCCAGCATCATTGTTTAAATTCGTTTTAGGGAATATCTTTATAAAGAATAAAAGTCTTGCTGACAATCCCCTATGAAGAGATGGACTAGTCCAAAACCTGTCACTTTTGTTAGATTTCTACTACCTACTGTAAGTCACAGCAACATAGGAGAAAAGTAATTTGTGGCTCATTTTACTCTGGAAAAAACATACTTCTTATTTGTCTATGTTTGCATATATTTTTAATTTTACAATTTTTCGCCATAGTGTCCCTTTAAGTGCAGAGAAATAAGAAAAAGGGATACTGTAATGATCTGCTCTGCTGTCTGCATAGGCAGGCAGCTTTTTGACCATTTTTCAGGTCTGTTTGCTGCAGGTCCCTGGAAAGGAGACCTGTCTTCACTCTGCAAGTTCCAGAGTTGCTGTTCTGGTGAGGGATTTGCATTCACTTATCTGGCTATTGATAGCTCTGCCTCTCTTGAAGGCTTGCAGTATAAATACCATTTCCTCTCAGAATTCCCTGCTGGTCATAAAGGTTTGGTTCTGCTGGACTTACCTTGAGTTACAGCCCCTCTGCCATTGTTTGCTAAATATTGTCTTAGAGTAGTTATCCTTGGGATTGCACTAGCATTCCTTCTAGCGCAGTCAGGTTGTTTATTATCTGTATTGCCTAGTTCTGTCTTATCTGTTGCGATTGCACTTTCTCCAACGGCGGCTGACAGTGAATCGCTCTGTCTGTTTGGATCGCATTCGCCCTAGCGTTAGAGGCGGTGGATCTCTCTGTATTCTGTCTTGGAGTGTAAGCCAGAGCTGCGATTGCTACTGGTTACTCCTTCTGTCTGTCTTGTCTGGTCCGTGCAATGGTACTGTTGCCAGCGGTGGCTGACAGTGAATCGTTCTGTCCTGTTCCTAAATCGCATTCGCCCTAGCGTTAGAGGCGTTGGATCTCTCTTGTCTGTACCTTGGAGTTTAACCTTAGCTGTGGTTGCTACTGGTTACTCCTTCTGTTTGTCTTGTCTGGGACGAATGCTTGCTGTTGTATGGGTGAGGCAACTGATTAGCAAGCGTTCGCGTTCTCTGTTTGTTTTCATTTTTCGTGTTTCATTTGTTAGTCAGGGTTGGTATGCTTTGTTGCTGTTGCGCTTAACGTGCGGTGACCGTGCTTGCACGCGCTTTGTCGCTATTGCGCTTAACGTGTGGTGACCGCGTGTAGCTAGTCCTGTCTGCTCCTACGTGTTGGATTACAGTTTGTTATTGGTTCTGTCTTTATTCTTCCTATGATCTGTCTTTACTCAGTCTTGTGTCTCTATTAGCAATCGCCACTCTTGCGATTGCTTTCCCACTTGGTCTTCGCTGTTGTGTGTCCACCGTCACCAGGTAGCGACTAGATTGGTGAACATACATACATTCTGTCTCTGTGCTCACTCTCTCTCTCTCGAGAGAGAGGCTATCTGTAGTGCTGTAGTGCTTCACTTCGCCCTGTAGTGCTTCACTTCGTACAATTTTTATCTGACATCTGTGGAAGTGCAGAGGGTTTATTCCTCTGCACTCCACAGCTCTATCTGCCGGTTGGAATTCCTCTCTACAGGTGCATTTGCACCAAAGCTGGGTTCCCTTTTCCAAGCGCTTGTGGAGGGTTTCCGCAGTGTCAGCGCACATGTTGTGCGCTGACCACAGAGATAATTCCACATTCGTTACAGATACATGGCAGTGACTGCAAGCCAGATAACTAGAGATTAAGGTATTGGGGTGTTGGGGGCCCTGGGGCACCTCTTAGTCTAATAGCAATCAGTGTGTGATGGCTGGGGTGGGAGGGATGGAGAGGCGCACTTTGGTGTCTCAGCCTTGGGTGCTGGAGGACCTTGTCCTGGCTCTTAGAGCAAATTTCTGCTGCCCTGTGAAACAAATATTATTATGAAACGTTGTGTGTGATCTGCAGTTCCTAAATGACCCCAAACTTTAGAAGGGTAGTGTCTATAACAGGCATGGGCAAACTTGGCCCTCCAGCTGTTAAGGAATTACAAGTCCCACAATGCATTGCAGGAGTCTTACAGCCACACTCATAACTCATAAAGGCAAATGCATTGTGGGACTCGTAGTTCCTTAACAGCTGGAGGGCCAAGCTTGCTCATGCCTGGTCTATAATATATGGTTCATTCATACTTACCATAAACCAGAAGGGAGGTACCATTCCCAGATCTTTGTGTTTTGTTTTGGTTGATGCGCAGTGAAGTGTAGCACACATAAGTACCCGTGTGGAAGAGGCTTACATTAGTGACAGTCAGTGACATGTCTGTTTTGTGGTTTGGGTTAGTCTGGAAAGATGAGTTTTTCTTGAAGATGGAGGTGAGTTGTGAAGAGACACCCGGATAAAATATCCATGCGTCGTTTTCTAGCACACCAGGCATGTACCAGTACAGGTTTATCTCGCTTACATTCTTTGAGCCTGCTTCAAGGTGGCACCTAAAGTTGACGTTTGAGCCAACCATGGCGGCCATAGTTGGGGGCTGTTCCAGAGTTATGCCACAACTTCTGCTACCTGCAAAATATGTCAGCATGTAAATGTTAAAGTGTAACCGCAGGAACAAAAATGGAACAATTTATTTTTCTATGTGGCCAGGCTTATGTCATTTCTTGTTATGGCATGTCATTGTGTTCTTTAGAGCCTACAATTATTTTCCAGAAACATCCCTATAGTTATGTTGTTTGTTCCTAAAACATACCATAGTCCATAGACATAAAACATGAACATATATCAAAAAAACTAAACTGGATTTCCTATTTTGGAATGTTTGAAAACAGAGATTCAGCCACAATCACCTATTGGTCCTCCAGTCCACACTAGCAGTGGTAGACAGTAGTTCGTACAATTGAAACATGAAGGACGGCACCAACTGTAAAGCCATGATATGTAGTTGTACCATCCTAGGACTTGTACTCAAACCTTTGTGCTCTCAGTTAAAAGGAATCCACACATTTGAAGATGAAACAACTTGGTGTTGAACGACATCCCAATGTTTATTCAGGTCAAATGACAAGCAGGCCCGCTCCGCCCATGATGCCAAGTGAGGCGACTTCCTCATGCGGCAGAAGTCTGGGGACAGCACCAGGCAGAAACAGGAAGTGAAGAGAGTGCCTGGCTAGTGGCTTACCTATACTGGGGGTAACTGTATCTGGCTAACCTATACTGGGCGGAACTGTACCTAGCTACCCACACTGGGGGCACCAATAACTGGCTACCTGCCTATACTGAGGGTGTTTTTGGGGGGCTCACCACGGCTATAACGTGCGGTGCAAATTGTCGGGTGCTGTGCGATCATTCCAATTCAAACTATGGGTCATCAGACCTGCAAGCAGGGCAGCCGTTCTTACGACAGCCTGTACTCATGTGGAACTGTCGTCGGTACGACCGCGTGGGTGGGTCTGACGACCCGTAGTTTGAAAAATGTGTACGCACCTTTAGCCTAACTACAGGGATTGTTTTTGTTTAGCTACAGTAACAAGCTTATCTCAAACAAATAACAGAAAGCTGCTTATTTTGGATAAGACAAGGAAACTATGACCAGACGGTAAATAAACCCCCCCTCCCTTTGGAAGATGTGTTCCCACTACAGCGGACACTGACTTTTTTTGTCCATTTTTCCGCATCGCAAATTTGCTATAGTGATCCCTATGCCAGTGGGTATACGTTTGAAGAGTAAGTTAGTTAAATTCAAAGTGTACCTTGGGGAAAATGACTATTTTATGTGATATGCTGCTACACAGCTGCTTCTTCCGGGCTGACGTAACTTCTGAACGGGTCCTTCTGCATGGTAAGCCTCCCACCTTCTCAGCCTCTTCACGGCCTCCTATTGTGCACCTCATCAGCGGTCTTCTCCGCCACTGTTCTGTTCACCGCTCACTTCCATCCTACTCTGGTCTGCCTTTTCCAGCTCAGTCTTTGCACTATACCTTCATCTTGGCACACAGCCTCATTACTTTTCATCTTTTCTTCCCCCCCAGGGGGTCACTCATCCCTTTCCTAGTCAACTTTCATTGGCTCCATTTCTCCATTGATCTTTACACACTCTGTGCTATATTCAGTATTTGCATATTGGAGGGCTCAGCACTTTTAACAGCTGTAGAATCAATACATATTGATATTGTGTCATGTGCTCTTATATTATGGTTGCTGTGCACTTGTGCAGTTGATTACTGTTCAGATTACTCAATCAACATTCTGTTTTGATTTGACATTGTAGCATGCCACCCCATGTATGATTTTAAGTTTTTTCTTAATGGTTTTTATTGTAATTTTGGTACTTAAAGTGAACCTCCGGACTAAAAATCTACTCAGCAGAACTGAAAAGGCTTGGTGTTTCTTTAACAGCTTCACAGCATCAGAACTTTGTTTTTCATACCTCAGCCTCATTTTTAGCTGCATTTTTATCTAAGCTCCTCCCATCAAAGAAAACTGCCTGGGCTTTTTTCCCCTGATGCGGTGCAAAGCATGATGGGATTTCCTATGTTGTTGTTCACGTTGCCTAGCAACTGGGAGGGGTGATCAGGACACAGGACAGTTGGAACTGTGTCTCATGCTCCCTGTCACCTCCTTTCAACCAAAAAGATGGCTGCCCTCATGAAATGAAACATTCGCCTGTTCTTCTAAAACAGGGTGGGTAAGAGATTATATTACCTATCTATTTTAATTAACATAACTAATGTAACTTAATGACAGTATGTTTGTTTAGTTCCTCTTTAATAAAGATTGATCATTGCTAACTTTAGTTACTCTGAAGTGGTACGGTTTTGTGCAGGACTGCTGTCCATTGATTTTGTCTTGTGGGATGGGTCCTAAGGTCATGAAGGGCACCAAGGTGGTGCAAAGGAAAGGGTGTGGACAAAGTTTCACTTTGCTGTAAAAAGTTCTTACAAGAGTCATACTTACAGGAAGATAGGAGAATGAACAGGAAGGCCAGACATGGAAATGCCATGATTCACTTTTTGTGGAGGTGTTTTTTAACAAGAAGGGCTCCTGCAGAAGAGGAAAGGTAGATGAAAATCTTCAAACCACAACTTCTCTGTTTCTGCAGATAATTACTTTTTAAAAATTCCATGTTAAAAAAAATCCCCTTCCTTTGGCTGAAAGATGGTGAAAATTTTTTAAGGGCTGGTTCACACGGGCGCCGCCCTGCGTTTACTGCCGGCGTTCGGGACTCGGCGTTAAACACTACCATTCAAGTGAATGGGAAAGTTTGTACCGGGTTTTTATCGGTGTTTGCACGAACGCAGTGTTCCGATCCTGACTTTCCCTGGCGTTCGAGGGGACCCTGGCCACTACATGTAGCATCCTGGGACAGTTAACCGCTGCGGCTAATGTCCCCCTGTGGGGGAGAAAAACCCAGACTGCAACTGAATGCCAGGGAAAGCCTTTTGCTGTGCAAGTCAAATGAAACACTGCTGCTCTCCTACCTCCCCCTCCTCACTCACTGTCAGACTCCTCACACAGCACAACAAGCTGCTTTTCCCTAATGATGCTCTCCTGCCTCCCCCCTACTCACTCACTGTCAGACTCCTCACACAGCACAACAAGCTGCTTTTCCCCAATGATGCTCTCCTGCCTCCCCCCTCCTCACTCACTATCAGACTCCTCACACAGCACAACAAGCTGCTTTTCCCCAATGATGATCTCTTGTCCTCGCTCTCCTCGTGTCTTCTCCTACTCTGACTGCATGCTGTAAGTGTAAACACACAGTACAAACATGCCGCCCCTGTAATTTCTGTGCCTGATGCAAGTGTTTCACCTTGGTTTATGAGAGAACCGGCCCTGTGTTCAGTGCAGTAATGTTATACTGCAGGGGGTGTGTAAGGGTAATTTGCCGGACTCCAAATTACACCTCCTCCGAGTTGCGACAACTCGGAGGGGTAATAGCATTTAACGCCATGGGGGATTTGAGCTGAAGCAGGGGGGGCCATCATTCAGCACTGCTTCACAGCAGAGCACTCTCTGTTGCCCATTTGCTGGCTTTCAACAGGGCAGTTTCTAGGCTAAATTGCGCCCAGGGCCAGGATGTAAAAATTGTGCCCCTCCCCCCGCGGAGCCAGGTATACAGTAGGTGCCCCTAGTATAAGTTAGCCAGGTCTAGTTGCCCTCAGTATAGGTAGCCAGGCATAGTTGCCCCCAGTATAGATTAGGTAGGTAGGTGCCTCCAGTATAGGGTAGCCCATATAGTTGCCACCAGTATAGGTTAGATAGGTAGGAGCCCTAGTATAGGTTAGATAAGTAGGTGCCCCCAGTATATTTTAGATGGGTAGGTTCCCCCAGTATAGGTTAGATAGGTAGGTGACACCAGTATAGGTTAGATAGGTAGGCACCCCCAGTATAGGTTAGCTAGGTAGGTGCCTTCAATATAGATAGCCAGTATAGTTGCCACCAGTATAGGTTAGATAGGTAGGTGCCCCAGTATAGGTTAGATAAGTAGGTGCCCTCAGTATATTTTAAATGGGTAGGTTACCCCAGTATAGGTTAGATAGGTAGGTGACACCAGTATAGGTTAGATAGGTAGGTGCCCTCAGTATAGGTTAGCTAGGTAGGTGCCTTCAATATAGATAGCCAGTATAGTTGCCACCAGTTTAGGTTAGATAGGTAGGTGCCTCCAGTATAGGGTAGCCCATATAGTTGCCACCAGTGTAGGTTAGATAGGTAGGCGCCCCCAGTATAGGTTAGATAGGTAGGTTTACCCAGTATAGGGTAGATAGGTAGGTGCCCCCAGTATAGGTTAGATAGGTAGGTGCCCCGAGTATAGGTTAGATAGGTAGGTGTCCCCATGTAGGTTAGATAGGTAGCTGCTCCCCAGTATACTTTCGATAGATAGGTGCCTCCAGCGGTGGGGGGAGCGGGCATAGCGTAGGTACATCTCACCTCACTCACGTTATCCCCTGCAGCCTCTTTCTTCTTCCTGTTCCCGGCGTCTGTCGCGTTGGTAAGAGCTCCCTGCTGTGATAACTGGGGATGGCCCTGCTTAGGGGAACTCATGCAGAAGCATGTGATCAGTTTGATCAGCTGATAGATTTGTAAGGTTCTGATTTGCTGGTCCTGATCATGTGTTAAACCAGGAAGTCATCACAGCAAATCAGGACCTTACAAATCTATCAGCTGATCAAGCTGATCACATGCTTCTGCATGAGTTCTCATAAGCAGGGCCATCCCTAGTGATGACATGCGGTCACATCATCACAGGGAGCGCTGTTACCATCATGACGGATACCTGGGGCAGAAAGAAGAAATATGCTGCGGGGGATCACTTGAGTGAGGTGAGATGTAACCACTACACTATGCCCGTTCCCCACGCCCACCTCCTGTCGTTCAATCCGGTGCCCCTGGGCGATTGCACTATTTGCAAGCCTGTAGAAACAGCCCTGGCTCTCAATCATGTGACCCACATGGGGTGTGAGGATCAAGGGGGCCCCATGCTATCATTTTCGCAGGCGGCCCTATTAAAGGGGCACTATGGCAAACAATTGTACAATTTAAAATATGTGCAAACACATACAAATAAGAAATACGTTTTTTCCAGAGTAAAATGAGCCATAAATTACTTCTCTCCTATGTTGCTGTCACTTACAGTAGGTAGTAGAAATCTGACAGAAGCGAAAGGTTTTGGACTAGTCCATCTCTTCACGGGGAATTCTCAGGGATTTATTTATTTTTAAGAGCACTTAGTGAATGGCAGTTGCTCTGTCCAACTGCCAAAAAACTGTGTAGCGAGCTGGGAAGCTGGCCAGCATCATTGTATAAATACTTTATAGGGAATATCTTTATAAATAATAAAAGCCTTGCTGAGAATCCCCAATGAAAAGATGGACTAGCCCAAAACCTGTCACTTCTGTTAGATTTCTACTACCTACTGTAAGTGACAGCAACATAGGAGAAAAGTCATTTATGGTTCATTTTACTCTGGAAAAAACATACTTCTTATTCGTCTTTTTGCACATATTTTAAATTTTACAATTTTTTGCCATAGTGCCCCTTTAAGTCTAGTTACGCCCCTGATTATGTACTTTGCATTATACAGTGGAACCTTGGGTATCAAGCACTATTTGTTCCGGAAAAATGTTTGTAATCCAAAGCGCTCTTATATCAAAACAAATATCCCTATAAGGATTCATGGAAACTCAAATGATTTGTTCAACAATCCAAAAACAAAGAAAAATATTTAATACAAAGTACTTACTGTATAAAGTAAAAAAAACAAAACTATATATATATATATATATATATATATATATATATATATATATATATATACACATATATATATATATATATATATATATATATATATATATATATATATATATATATATATATATATATATATATATATATATATTGCTTTTTGCCTACTTTTGAGGCTTTCATGGAAATGTGACATTGTACACTCAGATTAAAGTGGACCTGACCTCTTGCACAGGACAGAAGGAAAACATAAAAATGCACCCTGTCTGTGTCTTTATAGAGTTTACCCTGTCTAATCCTCCCTCATCTGTGACAAATCACAACTGAAATTTGATCTCTCAACTGTGTCAGGTGACTCCCTTGGCAGAGCAGATAATTTGTAAATACAGGATGTTAACCCTATGGCCTTGATTCATCAAGATTTATCGAATCAATTACCAACAGCTCGGTAAAATATTGAACTCGATAAGTTGATTTTAGCATTTATCAAAGTTATCTACAGCTGTTAGCGAGCATTTGGTAATCATTCGGTAATGATGCGATAAAACGGAAGAAAGTGCTATTCATGAAAGTGGGCGTGGTTTAGCGTTACATTTAGGATTAGTTCTCTCCTTCACTGCTCTGTCGTTATTCCCGTCAGATCATTGCTGACAGAGAAGGTGGAGCCATTTGAAGTGGTTATGTATCAGCTGAGAGTGATTCAAAGGCGCAGAAGGGCAAGAATAAGGTCTAGAACTACATCAATTTGCAAGAGAATGGATTTATTTGCTATAACAGGACATCAGCATTTCTCTTGAATCATCTTGTAAGAGAACACAGGCAGTGCCAGGGTTAACTAATTTGCTAGCTGCACTACATTTTTTCAGAAAAGGCTCCTATCAAGCCGCAGCTGGCGAAATTGTGGGAGTGTCCCAAGCCACTTCCAGAATCCTTTTCCAGGTGTTAAGCCCTATTCAGAATGTTGCTACGTGGTGTTCAAAGGACTGCCTTTTACCCACAATTCCATTAGAATCTTATGGCCTTGTGATAAATTACTGCTGTAAAATGGAAATATCGACACGTAACCGAATGGTTACCGCATTGTTATTGATATTTTATCGAATTCACACCGAATGCGGAAAAACCTTGATGAATACAACTAGAAATCAATAAACTTCGAATTCGGTAATTTAACGAACTGGAAAAAGTTATCGCAAAGACAATGATGAATCGAGGCCTATGTCTGCTTTCGTCAATGCAGGAAGTAGACACACTACACATTTATTGCAGGATTTTTAAGGGCTGTAACAAAGAAATGTTTTTCTTTAAGGCCTCTTTCAAAGTAGGACATTGCGGTTTGATGCGACGTTAAAGTCGCAACGCAAACTAACAACGTAACGTCCCAAAAACTCACAGCGCAACTTAAAGAGACACTGAAGCGGAAAAAAAATATGATATAATGAGTTGGTTGTGTACTATGAATAATTACTAGAAGATTTGCAGCAAAGAAAATATTCTCATACTTTTATTTTCAGGTATATAGTGTTTTTTCTAACATTGCATCATTCTCTAATATGTGCAGATTACACAACACTCAGCATTCAAAATGATTCTTTCAGAGCAGTCTGTGAAGTAATGACCTCTCCTCTGCCAGAGAAAAAGACATTTGTTTACTTACAGTTGAGATGATAAAAGTCAGATAACAGCCCTCTCCACGACTTTGAAAGTCATAGAGCTTAATGGCTTGTTTGCATAGATATAACAACTGCAGTTTCTTAACTCTTCCTGTACTGGAAATAATTAGACTGATGTATCTGATCTTAATGTTTTATTTCTTAGCTGTACTACACATACAAATCATAATATCATAACTTTTTTTTCGCTTCAGTGTCTCTTTAATGCCCTGTTATCGTGGCATACAGTAGAGCATACAGGCAATGAAAAGTATGCTTCCAAGTTATTACAGAGCATGTGCAAACAGTCCAACACAGCTAATAACGTGTATAACGCACAGCATGCAGCACTTTCTAATAACACTACACCTTACACACAACGCAACGTGTGCACTGTGAATGTTGCACAGACTTAGTATAGCTGTGCGTTAGTCTGTGTTAAAACATTTTCTAACATGCGACTTTAATGTCCCACTGTGAAAGAGGCCTAAATGTTATTATGCTGTTGCTTATCTTTTAGAGCAGAGTGGAAGTTATGAGTTCAGTTTAGATTTAAAGGGACACTGTAGGGGGGTCGGGGGAAAATGAGTTGAACTTACCCGGGGCTTCTAATGGTCCCCCGCAGACATCCTGTGCTTGTGCAGCCACTCACCGATGCTCCGGCCCCGCCTCCGGTTCACTTCTGGAATTTCAGACTTTAAAGTCTGAAAACCACTGCGCCTGCGTTGCCATGGCCTCGCTCCAGCTGATGTCACCAGGAGCGTATGGCGCAGGCACAGACCATACTGGGCCTGCGCAGTATGCTCCTGGTGACATCAGCAGGAGCGAGGACACAGCAACGCAGGCGCAGTGGTTTTCAGACTATAAATTCGGAAATTCCAGAAGTGAACCGGAGGCAGGGCCGGAGCATCGGTGAGTGGCTGCGCGGGCACAGGGTGTCTGCGGGGGACCATTAGAAGTCCCGGGTAAGTTCAACTCCTTTTCCCCCGACCCCCTATAATGTCCCTTTAAGTACAGTCCTGAAACATCAAACAAAGAAGAACCATCGGCTCAGTTGCGATGACTTAACGCACGTTTACGTACTGTACATCAATTAAACATTTTATAAAAATGTTTGCATTTCTAGTAAAGCGCTCTTAAACCAAGTTCCTTGCAATCCAAGGGTTAGTGGAATTTTTTTTTTATAAAAAGGACTACCAGTACCAACTATGTTACACCTCCTGGTGGCACAAGAGTATTTGGGAAAACAACATGGATACATAGGATATTACGGCTGTATGGGGTGAGATTCAGAGGATTCTTTTTTGGCAATGGCATGATTTTTTTTGTGTGTAAATAACAGATTCTAGGCCCACTCAGAAGTTTGCATTTATAGCAGATACATTTTAACACATCTATTTTGCTGAAATACTTTGGTATCTTCAGCCACAGAGAATATAAAAAATTCTGTCGCAGATGAGGACAAAGACCCATTTTTTTCTGTAAACTCAGAATAAAAAATTACCCCAAATGAAACCTTCAGAGGCCACAATCTTACTCGTTCTCACCAGGGGCGTAGCAATAGGGGGTGCAGAAGTAACGACCGCATCGGGGCCCTTGGGCCAGAGGGCCCCCGAAGGGCCCTCCCTCAACTACCGTATTAGCTCTCTATTGGTCCTGTACTCATAATAATCACTTCTATAGATACTTTGAATAGTGGTAATCATTAACAAATGGTTCCCCATCCCCTTCTTGCACCTCTGACACTGTAGTTGCCATCGGCAGGTTTTAGTGCGCCATATCAATTGCTATGTATAGAGTGCTTGAGGTGGCCCCATTGTAAAATTTGCATCGGGGCCCACATCTCCTTAGCTACGCCACTGGTTCTCACCCTCCCAAAACTTTTGATTTCATATTTTGAAAATACAAGTAACGTAAAAAAAATAATAAAAATACTATACTTTATTAATAACATGTTCATAAGCTGTAAATGTAGGTGTACAACGCTGCTGAAAATTGCTCTTACCTAAGTAGTTCACACGCTGCTACTGACTTCTCGGATGTTTCAAGCTCTGAATGTGTGAAGTCTCAGAAGTTAGATAACAGTCTATTCAGTGACAGAGGAAGCCCACATAACTTTATTTGGTAGCAAATATAGACCAACTTTTTCCAGAAAACTAAAAGGAGGAAGTGTTACCGAGTACCTTGTGATGTCACTGAAATCCAGGACCTCTAGGATGTTTTAGATAGTCAGATGATTTGCATAGTCACCCACAATGCATATTGGTAGTAACTTAATGCTCACATGGAGCTGAATACTTTAAAATAATATCATATAATTATAAGAATGCAAACTTGTAATTGATTTGATTAGATTTTCTTTAAGTAGATGACATTTTTTGGTGTTTTTATCCTGCTACAAAAATAGTTTTAGATCTCCATGACTTGCGACAATACATGTACCCCTACAGTCCTGTAATTCAGTGTTTTTTTCAAAAGTATGTTTATTAAAATGAATATCTTGTAAGTGTTTAATAAATAAATAACAACAAAATATATATACTATATATATATATATATATATATATATATATATATATATATATTTGCATACTTTTGCATCATTTTGCATGTCAGCTCACTGCCCATACAATTCTATGGGCCTGTGCACAGTGCTGTGCTGTAAATGATTGTGTTACATAGTTACATAATTAGTTTAGTTGAAAAAAGGCATTTGTCCATCAAATCCAACCAGAAAAAAAATAAAAAAAATAAAACACCATCCTGCACCTATCCCAGTTGATCCAGGGGAAGACAAAAAACCTTACAAGGCCTGGGCCAATTAGCCTTAAAGAGACACTGAAGCGAAAAAAAAAATGATATAATGAATTGTTTGTGTACTATGAATAATTACTAGAACATTCGCATTAAAGAAAATATTCTCATATTTTTATTTTCAAGTATATAGTGTTTTTTTCTAACATTGCATCATTCTCTAATATGTGTAGATTACACAACACTCCGCATTGAAAATGATTTTTTCAGAGCAGTCTGTGAACTAATGAACTCTCCTCTGCCAGAGGAAAAGTAAATTGTTAACTAACAGTTGAGATGATAAAAGTCAGAAAACAGCCCTCTCCACGACTTTTGAAAGTCGTAGAGATAATGACTTTTTTGTATAGAGATAACAACTGGAGTTGCTTAACTCTTCCTGTACTGGAAACAATTAGACTGATGTATCTGATCTTAATGTTTTATTTCTTAGCTGTACTACACATATAAATCATAATATCATAGGTTTTTTTTTCGCTTCAGTGTCTCTTTAAAAGGGTAAAAAATTCCTTCCCGACTCCAGATGACAGTCAGATAAATCCCTGGATCAATTCTTCCAGGAATTACCTAGTAATTATAGCCGTGGATGCCCTTTAATGCAAGGAAAGCATCCAAGCCCTCTTTAAATGCAGATATCGAGTTTGCAATAACTACTTCCTGAGATGTTCCAGATTTTAACCACTCTTTCTGTGAAGGACCCCTTTCTAAATACTGGTATATGGCAAAAACTTTTTTCCTCAACCCGCACATCATGTCCCTGTGTCCGTCGTGTAATCCTACGGATAAAAGGCTCATCTGCCAAGCTTTTTAGTGTTATTCTAACTCGCTGCATGCAGACCTTGTATTAAAGTCCATGTCCAGTCTCCATTGCAGGTCACACTCATTTTAGATTTACAGTGATAGTTGTATGGCGTTCCCTGTAACAGCAGGAATGCAACGTAACTGAAATGTGGCGCTGAACATTACGCTTCACTGTACTGGTAACACAGTGTGTCATGATACCACACTCCATCAGACTACAACGCAATGGCCGCACTGTGAACTCCACAATGCTTTTGTATCGCAGTGCTATGTTCTATGTTATAATGCAGCCGTTACGACACATCATAATGGCTCACTGTAAACCTAGCTTTAGGAAATAAAGGCAAATATCCTGCAGAGCAGGTGCCCTCTGTGATTGTGACAATTATGGGAACAGTACAAAAATATACTTTTTTTATCTAACAGTCTACATAATTACAAAAAATTACACATATATTCACTTATTAACCACTTGAGTCTACTATAGACCAACTATACAGTAGTCATCCTGATAGAAGCTCCAAAAGTCTAACTGGATGCATATTCACATCCAGTTCCTTGTTCCCAGCGTCATTTACGTGGCGGTGATTGGTGAAGAGGAACAGGTGTTCCCCGAGCCAACCATTATGTCTGGAATGAATGGATACGACCCCAGGGGCTATGTCCATGGCTATGTCTCCCGGCCCGCGGTTTCGTTAGCCAGGCAATCAGTGAATCGGGCTATGGTGCCCGATCACTGAATCCTCTCCCCCGCAGAAAAATTGACAGCTTCTCTTGGAAGCTTCGCTTTTTCTGGCTTCATGCGTCCCTCTCAGCATTTGTTACGCTTAGAGTGACGTCATGTAAACAAACGCATGGCTGCCATCTTGTGGCCAAAATGTAAAACTACAACTAAATGTAAAAAAAAAAAATGCATATATATTTACCCCAAACAAATACTATTTACATCACACCCTCCCAAAAATACCCAAATAAAATGTTTAACCCCTTTAGGATCCTTGGTATGCATATCCACGCCCCTTTAAACGTCACGTGTGGATCAGGGGCGTATATATGCGTACCTTACCGTCGCATTCACGATCCCCGCACTGTTTTCCGCCGATCCACCGTCGCAGCCCCCTCCATCTGTGATCAGGATGTGAGAATCTTTTGATTCTCAATCCCGATCACCGTTCCCGTGTCTTCGCAGAGCTTGTTAACGTCACATAAGCTCTGAGACCTGACACTTCCATGTTCGGCTGTGTTCTATTAATAGAAACACGGTCTCAATAGCACCATCTTGTGGCCAAAAAGTAAAATACACCTATTTATGTCACTATACTGTTTTCCATAGCAAGTTTATTATTATTATTTTTTTTATTTTATTACTTTTAACCCCTTCCATCCCTGCCCCACAGATACAGAAATAACACACTTGTTAAAAAAAAATTACATCATTTAATTTTTTTTACATAAATAGTTACCTTAGGGACTTTTTTTAATACGGATGTCATGAGTATATTTTTTCAAAAAAAGTTCTTGTAATAAGTGAAAAAGTATTAAAAATCCCTAAATGGAAAAATGCTCCTTCATTTCCAGTTAAAATATTATCACCATACATTGTACTAGGGACACAATTTAAACGTTGTAATAAACCGGACAAATGGGCAAATAAGATGTGTGGGTTTTATGTACCAAAGCACCTTTTATTTTAAAACTATAATGGCTGAAAACTGAGAAATAATCTTTTTTTTTTTTTCATTTTTCCTTATTATTCCCTTTACAATGCATATAAAATAAAATAATTCAGAGCAAAAACTACCACCCAAAGAAAGCATAATTTGTGGCGAAAAAAACAATATATATAGATCATTTCAGTGTGATAAGTAACAAGAAAGTATTCGCTGAATGAATGGGAGGAGCGCTGAAATGTGAAAGTTGTTTTGGTTTTTAAGGGGAAAAACCTGTGATCCTGAAGTGGTTAATATAAAAAAAATAAAACATTACAATTAAAAAAAAAAAAAACATGTAAATATTTACCTAAGGGTCTAAACTTTTTAAATATCAATGTAAAGATGAAATAGTTGTATTTTTTTTTTTACTTTTAAACTTGTAAATAGTGATGAATGCAAAATGGAAAAAATGCACCTTTATTTCCAAATAAAATATTGTCGCCATTCATTGTGATAGGGACATAATTTAAACGGTGTAATAACCGGGACAGATGGGCAAATACAATACGTGAGTTTTAATTATGAAGGCATGTATCATTTTGAATTATTATTTTAACTATAATGGCTGAAAACTGAGAAATAATGATTTTTTTTCCGTTTTTTTCTTATTCTTCCTGTTAAAATGCATTTGCAGTAAAGTGGCTCTTAGCAAAATGTACCACCCAAAGAAAGCCTAATTGGTTGCAGAAAAAACAAGGTATGGATCAGTTCATTGTGATAAGTAGTGATAAAGTTATAGGCTAATGAATGGGAGGTGAACATTGCTCGGATGCATAAAGTGAAAACGACTGAAGGCTAAACTGGTTAAACACTTCCTGGTAACCCAGGATAGTGTTTGCAGTGCTACCTAGAGGCAAAAAATAAAAATGCAGTAAGGTATTTTTTTAACACATAATAAAAATAATCCCTTCTAAGACCCCCACCACCCCTCCCCCTAGTTAAAATTTAACAGTTTAAAATAAATGCATAGGCTCCTTACGGACTCAAGGTTTTTTAAAATATGTATGTCATGAGGGTATAATACTGTTATTTTGGTAAATAAGGGCTTACAATTGTTGACCACATAAAAAAAATTGAAATAAGTGGACTGTTGCATGATATTTTAGTAATTTAACTTAATAGGTGAATCAAATATATGAAATGGACTAATTACAAGCAAAGTGAGATAATTCAAGCCTTTATTTGTTACTAGCTGATTGCCCGGCATTGCCCGGGTATGTATTTGACTGGTGTTGGCTTTTCCTAAACCTAACACACAATTACTCAATGACCAAGTGTGGTGAAACGCGGAAAAGCCGCTGCCTCTCAAGGTTGATCTTCCCGCCAGCATGCGTGAGGTAAGGTCCTTCCACGTATCCCTGCTTAAGCCAGCAGTCCATGTGGGTCCCACTCCTCCTCCTCCCGTGGTGGTAGATGACCAACCTGAGTACGAGGTTGAAAAGATTTTAGATTCACGCTTTGTACAAAACTCGGTACAATATCTCGTACATTGGAAGGGGTACGGCATTGAGGAGAGACAATGGGTACCAGGGAGTCGCATGCATGCAGACGAATTAAGGAAGGAGTTTCATGCCTTACACCCCGAGAAACCCGGTAGGAGTTGTCCGGAGTCCACTCCTCGGGGGGGTACTGTGATGAAACGCGGAAAAGCTGCTGCCTCTCAAGGTGAGGCGGCTGTTTCCGCGTCCAGCAGGGCGTCACAACGCGGAAAAAACGCTGCATGCCGCATAGGCAGAGCGGCGGAATCCGCATTGGGAACGGCGGAATCCGCATTGGTAACGGCGGAATCCGCATTAGAGGCGGCTCCCGCACTCAGTTCACTGGATACATTGCAAAACAGTACGGGTGTGGCTGGGACTGATAGTCCACCTAGATTCAGAGTGACACGCGCGCGCGCACAGAGGCATAGCTTAAATAACAGCCAGAAGGGAGTCAGCTGACCAGGCGGGTCAGCTGAAATTTTCCACTACTCTCATTGGTCCAGCAATTAGGGAGGTCCTGGAGAGGTCCTTGTGTATATATACTGCTGGCTGTTCACTTGCTCTTTGTCTGGCGTTGCAAACACATACGTGGGAGCACTCAGACCTGTAGTCAGATCCTTAAGTGTGCCGGGACCAGCTGGAGCTGTAATCCTACACTTAGCTAGATTCTGTTGATAGCTTAAAGTACTAGTTTGATTGTGAATATCTGTTATGACTCTTTGCCTGCCTGACTATCCTCCTGAACTCTGATCTTGTACCTTGCCATTCTGATACTCTGTTGCCGAACCCCGGCTCGTCCTTAGACTCTGCTTCTGCCTCCTGATCTTGTACCTCGATATTTCTGATACCCTGTTGCCGAACCCTGCCTGTACGTAGACTCCGCCTCTGCCTTCTGATTCTGTACTTTATCTGTCCGTGTGTTACAACCTGGCTTGTCCGACCTCGAGAACCGACCTTACTATTGGAGGCGGTTCCCCGTCCTGTTAGTGACACTACCTCCTGAGTGTCACTTTCAGACTAACCTTCCTACTGTCAGCCTGACTCCTCCCGCCTTGGAGAGTTCAGGTCTTCGGAAGGAAGCCATGCAGTACTCCTCACTGCACTGAGGCCAGTCCTCTAAGTGTTACTGTTACACCAAACACTACACTCTACTCAGGTGAACCGAGGTTAGCTGGTATATCGGATTATCGGTGATACTGCAGATCACTTATAATCTGGTATACATCTGTATTCCCAGTGATACTGCAGATCACCGGTAATCAGATCCTCTCTGTGCTTCACCGTTCGTTACAGAACGCCAGACCAAAAGACAGATGGACGCATGCGCTGACCCCCTGAATGTGCTTGCCCACTTCGGTGGATAACATCCATCAAGCACTGGGCCAGCACAAAGCCTTAATTGATGCACTAACAGGCTCTGTGCAAACCCTCCAGACGTCAGTTGATTCGGTGCGATCACCTCCTAGTGATGACATACGTATGTCCGTACCTGATAAATTTTCCGGCCACAAATCTGACTTTCGAAATTTTAAGAGTAGAGTGTTGTCATATTTTGAGTTGAGACCCCGATCCTTGGGAACTGAGACCCAACGGGTCATTTTTATTAAGACTTTGTTGACTGGCGACTCCCAGTCCTGGGCATACAACCTGCCCCCCACAGATACAGCTCTGACCTCAGTAGAGGAATTCTTTAAAGCCATGGCAGTAATATACGACGATCCAGACCTCGCTGCAACCTCTGAGCGGAAGCTCAAGCTTTTGCGGCAAGGCAAGGGATCGGTCGAAGATTACGCGGCAGAATTTCGTAGGTGGTCAGTTACGGCCAGGTTTGATACCTATGCTTTGTTAGATTATTTCCTGTCTGGGCTGTCGGATGAGGTCTCCGACCTAATGTTAAGCCAACCCGAGCCCAAAACAGTCGATGAGGCCATCTCATTGGCCATTCGAATCGACCGTAGGCTACGTTATCAACATCTTATGCAGCTCCTCCCGTAGCACCCCTGGTAACTCCATCTCCTTCGGTCTCATCATCTCCAGTCGTGCCTCCATCTGAGCCGATGCAGATCGGTCGGTCTAAGCTGACCCAAGTGGAGAGAAGACGGAGAATGATTGAACAGTTATGTTTATACTGTGGTGAAGGGGGACATAGGGTACGAAACTGTCCCATTAAGCCGGATAAGAATAAGCCGGGAAACGCTATCGCCTAGGAGTTGTAAGGGGTGACACCCTAGGCGCCCAACTCACGCCCCTAAAAGAAAGACGGTTGCTTCTTCCCTGTACAATTTCCTGGGAAGATAATACCGAGGTCACGGAAGCCTTTATTGATTCAGGCTCCACGGCAAATTTCATGGATTTCGAGTTCGCTAAGAAATTGGGGCTTCCGCTCACACCGGTGGATCCACCCTTGCAGGTTACGGCAGTGGATGATTCTCCTCTGCAGAGGAATCATTCCCTGACTCTAACACCAGAGGTCAGAGTTACCATAGGGGTATTACATTGGCAGACGTTACAGTTTTTTGTGTTACATATGGCCACCTCCACAATTATACTCGGCATGCCATGGCTACACCTACACTCCCCACACATTGATTGGGCCTCTGGTCAATTAATTTCCTGGTCAGATCGTTGTTTTCAGCACTGTTTAGGGAGGGTGACTTTGGGCCAAACCAGGGTTCAGGTGGAGGGGGTTCCTGAACAGTATATGGAATATGCTGATGTATTTTGCCCCAAGGCAGCGGATAAGTTACCTCCACATCGCCCTTTCGACTGTCCCATCGATCTCCGTTCAGGTTGTGTGCCCCCCCGGGGCCATTTGTACAATTTGTCGGGGCCCGAAAAATTGGCCATGCAAGATTACATTCGTGAGAATTTGGCCAAGGGTTTCATTCGCCCGTCCCGGTCGCCTGCTGGGGCAGGTTTCTTTTTCGTTAAAAAAAAGGACGGAGGCCTGCGGCCCTGCATTGATTACCGGGGACTTAATAAGATTACGGTGAAGAATCGCTATCCGCTGCCTCTGATAGACGATTTATTCACACAGATCACTGACGCTAAGATCTTTTCTAAGTTGGATTTGCGGGGCGCGTATAACCTGATACGCATAAGAAAGGGCGATGAGTGGAAAACATGCAGCATGCGGCCTTTAATACTCCGGACGGGCATTACGAGTACTTGGTAATGCCCTTCGGGCTGTGTAATGCCCCGGCCGTTTTCCAGGAACTCATCAAAGAGGTCTTCAGGGAGGTGTTGGGGAGATTTGTTCTAGTCTACCTAGATGATATACTTATTTTCTCCAACAACCTCTCTGAGCATAGGACCCATGTAAAATTTGTTTTGAATAAACTGAGGCAAAACTCGTTGTACGCTAAACTTGAAAAATGTATTTTTGAAGAAACGTCTGTCGCCTTCCTGGGGTACATAATTTCCACCACAGGCCTGTCTATGGACCCTGCCAAGGTCTCCGCTGTTCTGGAATGGCCTCAGCCAGTTGGGCCGAAGTCTCTTCAGCGGTTTCTCGGCTTTGCTAACTATTACAGGTGGTTCATAAAGGGGTACTCCACGGTCATTTCTCCACTTACCAGTCTCACTAAGAAAGGGGCAGATACTACTCACTGGTCTCCTGAGGCTCTACATGCTTTTTCCACCCTGAAGGATCTATTCTGTTCGGCACCCATCCTCAGACATGTGGATACTTCTTTCCCATTTATTGTTGAGTTAGATGCTTCAGAGGTCGGAGTGGGGGCTGTGCTGTCTCAGCGATCAGGCTTGCAGGGTAGAATGCACCCGTGTGCTTACTTCTCTCGTAGATTCTCCCCGGCAGAGAGGAACTACGATATAGGCAACAGGGAGCTCCTGGCCATTAAGTTGGCTTTCGAGGAATGGCGACATTGGTTAGAGGGAGCAGAGCATACGATCACGGTTTACACTGATCACAAGAACTTGGAATACATCGAGGGGGCTAAGAGGTTGAGCCCCCGTCAGGCTCGATGGTCATTATTTTTCTGTAGGTTCAGCTTCATTATTACATACACTCCGGGTAGCAAAAATGTTAAAGCAGATGCTTTATCCAGGTACTTCGAGCCAGAGACAGCACAGCCCTCCGTTCCAGAGACCATTGTTCCTCAGAGGTTGGTACTAGCAGCAACTGGAACTTGGGAAGATTTGAAGGAGACTTTGGTTCCCTTCCAACAAGACATCCCGGAAGGGAAGCCCGCAGGGGTTATGTTCATTCCCCTACCTTTTCGTCTCCGGGTTTTAGAGATGTTCCATGCGCACAAGAATGCTGGGCATCCTGGGGCATCTAGAACACAATATCTGGTAGGCAGATGTGCCTGGTGGCCTTCCTTGGCAGCGGATTGCAAGGAATATGTTAGGGAGTGTGCGATATGTGCGAAAAGCAAACCCTCCCGGCTGGCACCTGTCGGTACCTTGCAGCCTTTGCCCACCCCGAGTGAGCCGTGGACCCACCTGTCCATGGATTTTGTGGGTGAGCTTCCCGGATCTGAAGGCATGTCAGTCATTTGGGTGGTGGTCGACCGCTTTAGCAAAATGGCCCACTTTGTGCCCTTAAAAGGACTCCCCTCAGCTCAGGAATTGACCGAATTATTCATTGTTCACATTTTCCGTTTACACGGCATTCCAGAAAACATAGTTTCAGACAGGGGAGTCCAATTTGTTTCCAGATTTTGAAAAGCTTTTTGCCATCTAATGGGCATGAAGCTGTCATTCTCGTCGGGCTACCACCTACAGACAAATGGCCAGACTGAGAGGATAAATCAGTCCTTAGAACAATTTTTGAGATGTTATGTTGCGGAGGCGCAAGACGACTGGGTCCGATTCTTGCCCTTCGCAGAATTTGCTCAAAATAATTTGAGAAATTCCTCCTCCGGATTTTCTCCTTTTCAGGTGGTGACGGGGAGATCGCCCAAATTCTCTCCCTTGCCAGTTGCCTCTTCTCCGTTTCCAACCCTGGAAACCTGGCACAGGGCATTTAAAGATATCTGGGGGACGGTGAAGAGTAATCTGGAAAGGGCATTCCAGAGTCAAAAGGGTCAGGCTGACAAAAGACGCTCATTGGAGTGGAAGTTCCAGCCAGGAGACTTGGTCTGGGTGTCCACTCGTCACTTGACCCTGAGACAGCCCTCGGATAAACTGGGCCCCAGGTTTGTGGGTCCATTTTCAGTAGCCAAGAAGATCAACAACGTTACTTACTCTGTTGATCTTCCCGCCAGCATGCGTGAGGTAAGGTCCTTCCACGTATCCCTGCTTAAGCCAGCAGTCCATGTGGGTCCCACTCCTCCTCCTCCCGTGGTGGTAGATGACCAACCTGAGTACGAGGTTGAAAAGATTTTAGATTCACGCTTTGTACAAAACTCGGTACAATATCTCGTACATTGGAAGGGGTACGGCATTGAGGAGAGACAATGGGTACCGGGGAGTCGCATGCATGCGGACAAATTAAGGAAGGAGTTTCATGCCTTACACCCCGAGAAACCCGGTAGGAGTTGTCCGGAGTCCACTCCTCGGGGGGGGGGGGGGGGGAAGGTACTGTGATGAAACGCGGAAAAGCCGCTGCCTCTCAAGGTGAGGCGGCTGTTTCCGCGTCCAGCAAGGCGTCACAACGCGGAAAAAACACTACACTCTACTCAGGTGAACCGAGGTTAGCTGGTATATCGGATTATCGGTGATACTGCAGATCACTTATAATCTGGTATACATCTGTATTCCCAGTGATACTGCAGATCACCGGTAATCAGATCCTCTCTGTGCTTCACCGTTCGTTACACCAAGTTTGTGAACTTTGCCATTTTGGCATCAATAATTTGCATGAAAATGAAAAAATCTGATTGGCTGTTTGTGGCTCCACCCCCTTTTCTGAATTTGAACACCAGTCGCCCAATGACCAACTGTAGCAGGTTTGAGGCTTTTGCCATTGACAGTGCAAAAATGGAAGCAATTAAATATTCCACTTGAAAAGCAATAGGCGAATTTCGATTGACTTTTGTAGGCTCCACCCACTTTTCTGAATATTAATCTCAGTCACCCAGTGACCAACTGTGCAAAGTTTAAGAACCCTGCCATTAACAGTGTAAGAATGGCTGCAGTTTACATTTTCCCAGTGAAATTTGTATTTGTCTCCACCCACTGATGACCCGGCGTTGTCCGTGTATGTATTTGACTGGTTTTGGCTCCGCCCACTTTTTCTAATCATAACACACAATTATTCAAAGACCAAGTTTGTGTGTTTTAGGGTCCTTTGCATCAATCATTTGTATTTTCCCAGTGAAATGAAACAAATCTGATTGACTGTTTGTGGCTCTGTCCTCTTTTCTGAATTTGAACCCCAGTGACCCAATGACCAACTGTACCAGGTTTGAGGCTTGTGCCATTAACAGTGCAAGAATGGCAGCTTTTTTTGACTCCACCCACTTTTTGTAACCTTGAGTCATTACTCAATGACCAAGTTTGTGAGCTTTCGGGTTCCTGGCATCAAAAGTGTGCTAATGGAAGCAGTTTATCCAGTTAAGAAATATGACTGTTAGTGGCTCCGCCCCTTTAGCAAATTTGAACCCCAGTCACTTAACGACCGACTGTAGCAGGTTTGAGGCCTCTGCCATTAACCGTGTAAGAATGGCAGCAGTTTCAATATTCCCCTTGAAAAGCAATAAGTGAATTTTCCAAATATTGAGTTACGTTTGAGAACCCTGCCATTAACAGTGTAAGAATAGCTACAGTTTATATTTTCCCATGTAAAAAATTTGTGGTTTTTGGCACCACCCACTTTTTCTAACCTTGACATACAGTCACTCAATGACCAAGTTTATGAGCTGTGGGGTCTTTGCCATCAATAAGTTGCATTTTACCATTGAAATTAAACAAATCTGATTGTCTGTTTTTGGCCCGCTCTCTTTTCAGAATTTAAACCCCAGTCTCCCAGTCACTGACTGTACCAGATTTAAGGCCTCTGCCATTAAGAGAGTATGAATGGCAGCAATGTAAATATTCCCCTTGAAAAACAAAAGGTGAATTTTGATTGGCTGCTGTAGGCTTCACCCACTTTCCTGAATATTAATCCTAGTCACCTAGTGGCCAACTGTGTCAAGTTTGAGAACCCTGCCAATAACAGAATGGCTGAAATCAATTTAACAAATCTGATTAGCTGTTTGTGGCTCCACCCCCTTTAGTGAATTTGGACCCCAGTCACCCAATGACTGACTGTATCAGGTTTGAGGCCATTGCCATTAACAGTGTAAGAATGTTAGCAATGTAAATATTCCCCTTGAAAATCAATTGGTGAATTTTGAGTGGCTGTTGTAGGCTCCACCTACATTTCTGAATGTTAATCCTAGTCACCCAGTAGCCAATTGTGTCAAGTTTGGGAACCCTGCCATGTAAAAAAGTTGTTGGCGCCGCCCACTTTTTCTAACCTTGACATACAGTCACTCAGTTATCAAGTTTATCAGCTTTGGGGTCCTTGGTATCAATACTTTGTATATTTCTATTGAAAAATAAACAAATTTGATTGGCTGTTTGTGGCTCCGCCCCTTTCTGAATTTGAACCCTAGTCGTTTGAGGCATCTGCTATTAACAGTATAAGAATGGTAGCAGCTTAAATTTTCCCTTTGAAAATCAAAAGGTGAATTTTAATTGGCTGTTGGAGGCTTCACCCA
This sequence comes from Hyperolius riggenbachi, assembly GCF_040937935.1. Lineage (NCBI taxonomy): Eukaryota > Metazoa > Chordata > Amphibia > Anura > Hyperoliidae > Hyperolius > Hyperolius riggenbachi. Next base: position 371,678,255 of record NC_090651.1, read on the forward strand.
CTTTCCAAAATCTTAATCTCATTCACCTAGTGACAGTGGCGTTCCTACTGTAGTGCGCAGGGGAGCGTGGCGCACCGGGTGACAGACAGCCAGGGGGGTGTCGCCATGACCCCCCACAGCAGCAGAGCAGGAGGGGGAAGCAGCGCTAGAAGGAGGGGTGACAGGGATAGCGGCGGGGAGGGGGGAAATATCCCCTCCCCTCCCTCACCTGGGACCCCTCCTTCTGCCTCTCTCCCCCTCCATTTAGCGGTGGCAAGTGCGGGCTCGGCGGCGGGGAGACAAGCGGAGAATTACTCACCACTTCCGCGATCCAAGCGCTGGTGGCGTCATGACGTCACAGATCTCCGCCTTCAAAGCCGCCCACTGTGCTTCCTGATAAGCGGAAGCACAGTGGGCGGCATTGAAGGCGGAGATCTGTGATGACATGACGCTGCCAGCGCTTGGAACGTGGAAGTGGTGAGTAATTCTGCGCATGTCTCCCCGCCGCCGAGCCCGCACTTGCCACCGCTAAATGGAGGGGGAGAGAGGCAGAAGGAGGGGTCCCAGGTGAGGGAGGGGGGGGGGGGTATTTCCCCCCTCCCCACCGCTGCCCCCACTGCCCCTCCTTCTAGCGCTGCTTTCCCCCTCCTGGGGCATCTATACTGGGGGCAACTGTACTAGCTTTACTGGGGGCAACTAAACTAGCTATACTGGGGGCAACTAAACTACCTACACTGGGGGCAACTAAACTAGCTATACTGGGGGCAACTAAACTAGCTATACTGGGGCAACTATACTAGCTATACCGGGGGCAACTAAACTACCTACACTGGGGGCAACTAAACTAGGGATGAGCGTAATGACCTAATTACGAATTTCCGAAATTTCGCGAAATTACTACAATTACGATTTTAGCAGTAATCGAAATTTCGTAATTTTCGCAAATTACGCAAATTTTCGTAATTACGATTACGAAATTTAGTATTTTAAAGTTTGCAAAGGTTTCTATCCCTCTAGATGCCTAAAATGAATAACCAACCAACTCCTCCTCCTCCTCCTCCTCCTCCTCTCTCTCTCTCTCTCTCTCTCTCTCCAGAGATCTGTAGTATTTCAAAACCATACTCACATTCATGACATGTCCAGGGATCAAACCCAGGCCAACCACATGGAAGACAGCTATGCTCACCACCATACCACCAAACACACACTAAATAGACTGCTAACCTAAATCTTACTTGTAGACAGTCATATGAGACACATGCTGGGTGCAGGGCTTTGTGATTGGACCATGCGATAGAGTGAGGTGCAAAAATGAAATCATGCCTAGCAGAGGATGGTTTCACAATGCTAAATGCTAGGCTGGCTGTGGTGCAATTGGTTAGTGTGTCTGGCTGGTAACAGCAAGGTTACAGGTTCAATTCCATCCAGGCATGTCTTTTCCTTTTGCGTTCAACAGTTGTCCAAACAGAGCCAACAGAGCCCCAGATAGCCATGTAGAGTTAGGTCACAGCTAGCCTGGCTGTGGTGCAATTGGTTAGTGTGTCTGGCTGGTAACAGCAAGGTTACAGGTTCGATTCCATCCAGGCATGTCTTTTCCTTTTGCGTTCAACAGTTGTCCAAACAGAGCCAACAGAGCCCCAGATAGCCACGTAGAGTTAGGTCACAGCTAGCCTGGCTGTGGTGCAATTGGTTAGTGTGTCTGGCTGGTAACAGCAAGGTTACAGGTTCGATTCCATCCAGGCATGTCTTTTCCTTTTGCGTTCAACAGTTGTCCAAACAGAGCCAACAGAGCCCCAGATAGCCATGTAGAGTTAGGTCACAGCTAGCCTGGCTGTGGTGCAATTGGTTAGTGTGTCTGGCTGGTAACAGCAAGGTTACAGGTTCGATTCCATCCAGGCATGTCTTTTCCTTTTGCGTTCAACAGTTGTCCAAACAGAGCCAACAGAGCCCCAGATAGCCATGTAGAGTTAGGTCACAGCTAGCCTGGCTGTGGTGCAATTGGTTAGTGTGTCTGGCTGGTAACAGCAAGGTTACAGGTTTGATTCCATCCAGGCATGTCTTTTCCTTTTGCGTGCGCGCGCTGCGCCATTGAACCCCATGGGGTATTTTGCGTGCGTAAAACTTTACGCATGCAAAACTTTGTGCTCGGTGTTTGGACAACTGTTGAACGCAAAAGGAAAAGACATGCCTGGATGGAATCGAACCTGTAACCTTGCTGTTACCAGCCAGACACACTAACCAATTGCACCACAGCCAGGCTAGCTGTGACCTAACTCTACATGGCTATCTGGGGCTCTGTTGGCTCTGTTTGGACAACTGTTGAACGCAAAAGGAAAAGACATGCCTGGATGGAATCGAACCTGTAACCTTGCTGTTACCAGCCAGACGCACTAACCAATTGCACCACAGCCAGCCTAGCATTTAGCATTGTGAAACCATCCTCTGCTAGGCATGATTTCATTTTTGCACCTCACTCTATCGCATGGTCCATGGTCCAATCACAAAGCCCTGCACCCAGCATGTGTCTCATATGACTGTCTACAAGTAAGATTTAGGTTAGCAGTCTATTTAGTGTGTGCTTGGTGGTATGGTGGTGAGCATAGCTGTCTTCCATGTGGTTGGCCTGGGTTTGATCCCTGGACATGTCATGAATGTGAGTATGGTTTTGAAATACTACAGATCTCTGGAGAGAGAGAGAGAGAGAGAGAGAGAGAGAGAGAGAGAGAGAGAGAGAGAGAGAGAGAGAGAGAGAGAGAGAGAAAGGAGGAGGAGGAGGAGTAACCAGTTACAGAGGCGCATTGCCACTATTGGACCTTTTTGAGCTTGCACTCCTTGCCTGATGAAGCGGGTTATACCTGCGAAACGCGTTGCGGAGTGCCAAAATAAATTGTTATTTGCGATTTGAACAATCTCGATTGTCCATCATTTCAGGAGGTAAGTCCACCTGTACTCCTCCTTTTTAGTTGTTTTTAGATCATTTTAACCTGCCTGGCGCCTCTGTCCAAATTTGCACACTATACTGGGGGGCAGCTATCCTGGGGGCAACTATACCAGCTATACTGGGGGCAACTATACTAGCTATACTGGGGGCAACTATACTAACTTCATTGGGGGCAACTAGCTTCACTGGGGGCAGCTATACTGGGGAAAACTACTAGCTATACTGGGGCAACTATACTAGCTAATACTTTAAATTACAGTTAGCTCCGGTCATGACCACGCCCATTTTTGCCGCGAAGCACGCCGCAGGTTGTGGCCACGCCCTTTTTATTAGGGGGGGGTGTCTTTTAATACCCAGCACCGTGTGCCAAATGCCCTAGGTACGCCACTGCCTAGTGACCAACTGTGCAATGTTTGAGATCCCTGCCATTAACAGTGTAAGAATGGTTGCAGTTCATATTTTCCCAGTAAAATTTGTTTTTGGCGCCGCCCACTTTTTGTAAACTGAACACACAGACACTCGATGACCAAGTTTGTGAGCTTTCAGGTTCCTGGCTTCAAAAATGTGTGATTGGAAGGAGTTTGTCCACCAAGGAAATCTGATTGGCTGTATGTGGCCCCACCCCTTTAGTGAATTTTGAGCCCCAGTCACCCAATGACCGACTGTAGCAAGCTTGAAGCCTCTGCCATTAACAGTGTAAGAATAGCAGCAGTTTAAATATTCAGCTTGAAAATCAACAGGTGAATTTTAATTGGCTGTTGTAGGCTCCACCCACTTTCTTGAATCTTAATGTCATTCACCCAGTGACCAAGTTCGAAAATCCTGCGATTAACAGTGTAAGAATGGCTGCAGTTTACATTTTCTCGTTTAAAATAAATGGCTGAAATTTGATTGGCTGTTTTATGCTCCACCCACTTTTCCTGGATTTGCAACCTCGGTCACCAATGGACCAACAGTGCCAAGTGTGGGGACTCTGGCTTGATTACTGTGAGAATGGCAGCCTTTTACATTTTTTCCATTGACATGAATGGGTGGAATCTGATTTGCTGTTTGTAGCTCCGCCCAGGTGTGCAGGGGGGACACGAGACCCCCAGAGCATATCATCCCAGATAGTAAGGGATCTGTATACCAAGCTTCATGCAAATCGGTCAAGTCGTTTTCGAGTGATCGTGGCACACACGCACACACACACACGATTTTATATATATTTAGATAAGTCGGGGGAGGATTGCGGGGTGCTTCGGGGGAGCCAGCGCTGGACTGCCTGCAGCTACAGGGATGGGGAAGCCTCGTTGGGACCCTAAGGCTTCCCCCTCCCAAAGTGAGTACCCCCCAGGGGATGTTTTTTTTTGTACAGGTTTTCTATAAATGTTTTGATGGCTGGGATAAACGGGCAAATAAAATGGGTGGGTTTTATTTATAGTAGCATTCAGAGCAGGGACAAGGTCCTCCAGCACCCAAGGCTGAGACACCAAAGTGCGCCCCTCCATCCCTTCCACCCCAGCCATCACACACTGATTGCTATTAGACTAAGAGGCGCCGCAGGGCCCACAACCTCCCCAACACCTTAATATCTAGTTATCTGACTTGCAGTCACTGCTATGTATTCCATTTTCTTATTTCTTTCTGCTTCATACACAATTAGGAATTACAGCTGAATGAATTGTGCTCCCCCTCCTACACTGCGCCCTGAGGCTGGAGCCTCTCCAGACTATGCCTCGGCCCGGCCCTGGTAGCATTGCTTATTTTAAAAGTATAGAGGATGGAATTGGAGAAATAGTGTATTTAAAAATTTTTTTTCCCTTATTTGTTTTTAAGACATTCACACTACGGGCTTGATTCCCAAAAGAGTGCTAACTGATAGCACAGCTGTTTTCGCGCTGTTTTTCATATTGCGCATGATCGCGAATTTTCACACTAAACGATAACATTTTCGCGCATAAACGCGCATTTTCACGCACAAACCATATCGGTTTCGCACGAAAAGTTGCGTTTTCACGTGAAAACCGTTATTGATTCGCGCAAAAATTTGCAATCGCGCACAATGCGAAAATTTGCGCGGAAACGGCTGTGCTATCAGTTAGCACTCTTTTCTGAATCAAACCTACATGTAAAACTTTCAATGTAAACCACAGGATTGCGTGAATATACACAAAATATATATTTTTTTTATGATGCAGGTTACAAATACAAAACATCCAGTATCTTTACATAAAATGAAGCAGTGCAAAGAGCAATAATCGGGCCACCATCAAAATATTCTGGGCCCAACCTTTTAATTCATTCTTCATTTATTTTATCTACAGACGAGCTGAATATTTGTTGTAGCCAGTTGTTAAAAAGGAACTTCTACTGAATGCACTGTATTTCTCGGCATATAAGATGTTCCGGACTAAAAGACGCACCTAGGTTTAGAGGGCAAAAACTAAAAATATACCAAAGCTGGTGTGTCCATAGTCCAAGAGCATCTTGTAGATGTTCTCCCCCCAATTATTGTACCCCCCTTGTACCTCATGTGCCCTTTGGGTAACCTGTGTCTTCCATGTGTCCCCATCTGTTCCCTTCCATGTGTCCCTGTGTGTCCCCTTCTGCCCCCGTGTGCCACCTTCTGTCCCCCTTGTGTTCCCTTCTGTCCACTGTGTGTCCCCTTCAGCCCCACCCCGTGTCCCCAGAGTGTCCCCTCCTGTCCCTCATGTGTCCCCTTCTGCCCCCCCATGTGCCCCCTACTGTCCCCATGTGTCCCCTTCTGCCCCCGTGTGCCACCTTCTGTCCCCCTTGTGTTCCCTTCTGTCCACTGTGTGTCCCCTTCAGCCCCACGCCGTGTCCCCAGAGTGTCCCCTCCTGTCCCTCATGTGTCCCCTTCTGCCCCCCATGTGTCCCCTACTGTCCCCATGTGTCCCCCCTCCCCTTGAACAAATGAAGCAGCAGCACCATGGCACACCTCTTCCATCAGAGCCCGCAGCGATCAGAAACCTATATTCTTCTGCACAGCTCCCCCTAGTGCCGGGTTTTGCTGATCGCGTCAGACACAATGCGGGGAGTCTCCAACATCGCGGCTGGTCATCAGTTCCTATCGGCAGACGTTCATAAGTCGGGGACTCCCTGTATTTGGATTATAAGACGCAGTGAATTTTTCTCCTCACTTTTGAGGGAGAAAATGTGCATCTTCTATTCGAAAAAATACGGTAATTGTAATGAATAAATTGTTCCAATTTGACAATCTTCATTTATAAACCATTCTGTCGAGGTCTGACCATTGTAAAATCTTTTCTCATCCTGATTTACATACTTAAAGAGAACCCGAGGTGGGTCCCTCTATGGGAACCCAATACCTCCGTCCCTCTTTCTCCCTCATTTGTCCCTCTTTCAGGATTGATGTACAGATTTATGTAAATATATGTATTTTTCTACTGAAAATTGTGTTTAATTGATTCCAAACTTTATTCCCATCTTTTAAATTGATATATTTCTTATTTTCAAATGTTAATATGTAGGAAAACGACCCAGGATAGAAAGGACCAGCGTGGTTTGAATTATAAAACAAAATATTTTGCTTATGACATCTTTATAGTATGCGGTACTTGAGGGGTGTGTCAGGGGCGTGGTTAGAGGTGTGGCAGGGGTGTGGTTTAAGTGTCCCTCTTTCTGATCTCAAAAAGTTGGGAGGTATGGCTAGCAAATGCGGAAAGGCACTGGCAATAGCAATATATGCTACCATTCAGATGGAAAACATAAAAAGTAGACCCTGAACTGTTGGTTGGTGGAAATTTTTTTATCCAGTGAGAATGGGACAACTTTTCACTTTCAAAACTTCTTTTTCAGTTCCTAAATGTTTACAGAGTGTTTTCAAAATTACACAAACGCTGGTGCACATGGCAGGGGCCCTGAGCTCTGCCACTGCCCGGGACCCCCGAATCCCCAGGAAACACCAATAGGGAGTGCAGGTGAGCCCCGGTGCTGCCACCACCAGGGGATTCACCCATACTGCCTCTATATAATGCTGAATGCAAAACACACAACAGCTCGTCAGCCAATCAAGTGCAATGGTATACACCCGTGCCTGCAGTACCAAATCTAGCAGGAATTGCATAAGTTCCTAAATGTTTACAGAGCTTTTTAACCACTTTTTCCACCACTACAGTATATCTACATCCTCTGTGACTTCATCTAAGCCACGAATCAGTAGATATACGTCTTGTAGCAGAAGCAGTGCTGTGCAGGATTGGGCTTGCTCCTGTACACACCCCTGGCACTATCTGAAGCAGCACTAATTGGTGAACGGGAATATATGTTCGCAGATGTAACGCAACGTGTGCACTGTGAACAGCACAATTGATTTTACAGTGCTGTGAGTTAGGCTGCGTTACTGGCTGCTGTAATGTGCGCCTGTAACGTCCCACTGTGAAACCAGCCTTAGAGTCAGACTTTTATTCTGAGAAAATACAAAACATGCAGTAAAATGGGAAACTCCCTAAGCAACACTTGGGTACTGGATGATTCTTTAATTTTTTTAACCTTTGATTGTCTAAATTATGTACAGAATTTAGTTGTCAGTGCAATGCTACTGTGTTTTCCCCAAAATAAGACAATGGGCCTGATTCACAAAGCGGTGCTAACAGTTAGCACGCTAGTGAAAAGCCCTTTATCACGCCTAAACTCAGTTTAGGCATGATAAGTTTAGGTGTGATAAGTTTAGGCGTGATAAGTTTAGGTGTGATAAGTTTAGGTGTGATAAGTTTAGGTGTGATAAGTTTAGGCGTGATAAGTTTAAGCACCAACTGGGTTAGCACCGCAGTGCACAGCTGATCAAAAGTTTTGCGCTAGCAAAGTCTGGTGCACTTTGCATTGAGTTTAATGGCGCTGCTTTGCGTGCGGGACTTTGCCCGCGATCTAAACTTATCTAAACTTATCATGCCTAAACTTATCATGCCTAAACTTATCATGCCTAAACTTATCATGCCTAAACTGAGTTTAGTCATGATAAAATGGTTATCACGCCTAAAGTCTTTAACTGGGTTATCACCGCTTTGTGAATCGAGCCCAATGTCTTATATTCATTTTTGCTCTAAAAGATGTGCTAGGGCTTATTTTCAGAGGATGTCTTATTTTTGGGCAAACACTGGTAGTTTTCCTACACAAAATGTATATACTGTACGCCATGCTGAAACACAAGCAGCATGCACAGAGCTTGTGTTTTGCAGATATTGGGTTTGATTCAGTAAACCGTGCTAAGTGTTAGCACGCCTGTGAAAAGCCCAATATCATGCCTAAAGTTAGTTTAGGAGTGATAAATTCACATCGCGCGCAAAACTTTGCATGGTGCGACGTTAAGGTCGCACCCAATGCGACCTTATAGGCGCATCGGGTGCACCATTTTTGTCGCACCGTGATGCAGCATTTACTAAATTCACATCGCACGCAAAGTCCCGTGCGCAAAACTTTGCGCGCACACAGCGTTGTGCACGCGCAAAGATTTGCGCACGGGACTTTGCGCGCGATGTGAATTTAGTAAACGGTGCTAACCCAGCTAGCACCCTAGCTATTACGCCCTAAGTCTTTAGGCGTGCTAACTGGGTTAGCACCGTTTACTGAATCAAGCCCATTGGCTGTCACTTACAAGAAATTGATTCTGCTGATCATGTGGGTAAGGCCCAGTGCACACCAAAACCGCTAGCAGATCCGCAATACGCTAGCGGTTTTGGGAGCTGATTTCAGAGCGATTCTAGGTATGTTTAGAGAGGTTTTCTAAACATACCTAGCGGTTTTGGGTGCGTTTTTGTGTAGCAGATTACACATATTGTTACAGTAAAAGCTGTTACTGAACAGCTTCTGTAACAAAAATGCCTGGCAAACCGCTCTGAAGTAGCGTTTTTCAGAGCGGTTTGCGTTTTTCCTATACTTTACATTGAGCATGAAACGCTTCCGAAAACCGCAAACGCGCAGCAGGAGGCACGTTTGCGGCTTGGCAAAAACCTCAAACCGCCGGTGTGCACCATCCCATTGCAATACATTAGCCAAGCGTTTTTCCAGGCGGATGCGGCCGGCGGATCGCTCCAAAAACCGCTCGGTGTGCACTAGGCCTTAGAGTCTATTTCTTGTAGGCAGAGAACTCTGTCAGGCTCCCCAGAGCATAGGATAAGCTGTCAGGAGGGCTGGCTCTAACAAAAACACAAATTGCCTGACACATATACAGGACTGTGTAGAACTCACATTATACTGCTGCTCTCTTGTATCCAGGCTTTGTATTCAGCGTGACTTGCTGGTGTCATGTGGGCTGCTAGTTAGGGGCTTAAAGGGAACCAGAGACGAACTGTATTAAAAAAATGAAAAAGCTTTTATACATACCTGGATCTTCCTCCAGCCCCATAAGCCTGGATCGCTCCAACGCCACCGTCCTCCGCTGCCTCTATCGCCGCTACCGGGTCCCGTCACTTCCGGCGGACGCGGCAAATTGTACGCAAGAGCAGGGACTCCCTCTATAGCCTTACGCATGCGCCTGCGTGGTATGGAGGTGCATGCGTAAAGATATGGAGGGAGTCCCTGTTCTTGCATACAATTGGCCGCGTCTGCCGGCAGTGACGCACAGCGCTTGCGTTGACTGGCTCAACTGGACGAAAGTACGGGACCCAGTACCGGCTGATAGAGGCAGCGGAGGATGGCGGTGTGGGATCGATCCAGGTTTATGGGGCTGGAGGAAGCCCCAGGTATGTATAAAATCTTTTGTCCAACGTCTCTGGTTCTCTTTAAATTGTTTATGTCTTACATTTCAAGCATTCTTGAAATTCCTGCTAGGTCTTATTCTCAGGGGATGTCTTACTTTAGGGGAAACACAGTATATATTAGAACTCTGTAAATGTAAACCGAGATATGAGTGGAAGTACAGCACAAACCACAAAGTAAAAAGTGTAATGTACGTATACAATAAGCATGTATGGCTACCCCTTCTACAGACATAATAAATTACATGTTATACATTGATACAATGATGAACATATAAGATAATTTACAGTAAACTCATCTCACACATTTTTTGGGGTACATTTGCATTTGAAGGCATTTAAATGTTTCATTTTTTTTCTTTGACCATCGTTTGATTTGCCTTTGAATGGTGTTTGGTATCAGCCAAGGCAGCTGAGAAAGGACTTCAAACACGGGATAAAAGGAAAGACCATGTTTGGAACAATGGAACACAAAACAAAGTTCAATATGTCTTGGCTGTCTGCGTCCCTGCTGAGATGGTGCTACTTTTTTGAGAGACAGGGTCACGGGAAACAGGAAGTGAGATGAAATCTTGTGTAATCACCTACATATTGACACCTTTTTTAAATTTAGCGAGGTTCATGTAAGGGGTGTCAGTGGAGCCTTTTCTATGGCGACGCCTCCTTCTTATCCAAACAAGAAGAATGATGATGAGGATCAGAACGTTGCAGGCAAAGATTAGGCCATATAGATGCAGCGGATGAGGGGGGTCATGAGGGGGTTCTTGAGGGGGTCCTGTACAAAAGATAAAACATAAGATAAGGTTCAGCACAACTTTTCAACATGGACAATTGGGTTTATTCTTCCTAAACTTGCCCTCAGCTTCAGCAATGCCTTAAAGGGAATCTGAAGTGGAAATAAACGTATGATATAATGACTTGTATGTGTAGTACAGCTAAGAAATAAAGCATTAGCAGCACAGATATGAATCTCATATTGTTTCCAGTACAGGAAGAGTTAAGAAACTCCAGTTGTTATCTATATAGTTACATAGTTACATAGTTATTTGGGTTGAAAAAAGACATACGTCCATCGAGTTCAACCAGTACAAAGTACAACACCAGCCTGCTCCCTCACATATCCCTGCTGATCCAGAGGAAGGCGAAAAAACCCTTACAAGGCATGGTCCAATTAGCCCCAAAAGGGAAAAATTCCTTCCCGACTCCAGATGGCAATCAGATAAAATCCCTGGATCAACATCATTAGGCATCTATGAAAAATAACTTGTCTGATCTCTCTGACTTTAACAGTTGCAGAGAGCTCTGTCTTCTGAAGCTTATTATCTCAAGTGTCTGTCACTGTATTTTTTTTTTTCTGCAGAGGGAAGTTCAAAAAGTCATTAGCCTACTCTGTGAAATCATTTAAAATGCTGAGTGTAGTGTGTAAACTGCAAATATTACAGAATGATGCAATGCTACAAAAACAAAGCAAAGCAAAAAACTATAAAACTGAAAATAAAAATATGAAACTGTTTTCTTTGCTACTAAAGTTCTATTAATTATCCGTACTACACATACAATTCATTATATCATATATTTTTTTCACTTCAGTGTCACTTTAAAGTAACCCAGAAATAAAACTGGGCAATATAAACAAAGCATCTTCAGATACATAACCGTACATAACCCGTGGTTGAAGAGACACAGTCGGAGCTACGGAGGAGCTACGGAGGTTTGGGCACCACCACAGGCACCCATTGTAACACCCAAGATCAGCGGCTGCAGTGAATTTGGGCAACAGTGGCGGACCGAAAAAAAAAAAAAATAGCAGGTGACAGAGAAATAGCCACTATGACGGGCTACTACAAATAAGAAAAGAGGCTACTAATATAGATACTATGAAAAATGTTGGCTACAAATAAGCACTGGAGGGAAGAAAATGGCAAGGGAGCGGGTTTACATAGATTAGGTAGTTTAGTGTTAGGCATAGATAGGGTAGGGTTAGTGGTAGGACTAAGTTGGGCGAGGTTAGCATTAGGAGTAGGTAAGAGGAGGTTAGGCCTCGTTCAGACTATACGCGCTGCCGTGCGCATTTTGGCAGCGCGTATAGTGTGCGACACGCAAGAACGGTAGAAGGGCATAGACAGCCCTTCTACCGTTCCCATCATATGCGCTGCGTGGCAGCGCGATTGCGCTATCGCGTACTGCACGCATTTTTGGGAATCGCAGCACAGATCCCATTCATTGTAATGAATTGGATCTGCAGCGCAGCGCATAGGAGCGCAGATGGCGTGCGATCGGACGCGTTGCGTTCCAATCGCACAGCCATCTGCGCTAAATGATGTGAACGAGTGTTAGCACTAAGGGGGGGAGGTTGATGTTAACCACCTTAGCGGTATTGACGAGCTCAGCTCGTCCATTACCGCAGCGGTGGATTGCTCAGCCTCTTGTGGGTCTTTTTTGACAATTTTTTTTAAAACACGCAGCTAGCACTTTGCTAGCTGCGTGTTTCACTCCATCGCCGCCGCTACGCGCCGCAAAAGAGGGCCTCCCCAGGCCTAGTGTTGGGCGAACATCTAGATGTTCGGGTTCGGGCCGAACAGGCCGAACATGGCCGCGATGTTCGGGTGTTCGACCCGAACTCCGAACATAATGGAAGTCAATGGGGACCCGAACTTTTGTGCTTTGTAAAGCCTCCTTACATGCTACATACCCCAAATTTACAGGGTATGTGCACCTTGGGAGTGGGTACAAGAGGGAAAAAAATTTAGCAAAAAGAGCTTATAGTTTTTGAGAAAATCGATTTTAAAGTTTCAAAGGGAAAACTGTCTTTTAAATGCGGGAAATGTCTGTTTTCTTTGCACAGGTAACATGCTTTTTGTCGGCATGCAGTCATAAATGTAATACATATAAGAGGTTCCAGGAAAAGGGACCGGTAACGCTAACCCAGCAGCAGCACACGTGATGGAACAAGAGGAGGGTGGCGCAGGAGGAGAAGGCCACGCTTTGAGACACAACAACCCAGGCCTTGCATGAGGACAAGAAGCGTGCGGATAGCAATTTGCATTTTGTCGCCATGCAGTCATAAATGTAATACAGATGAGAGGTTCAATAAACAGGGACCGGAAACGCTAACCCATCACAGATGTTCATTGTTCATGTTACTTGGTTGGGGTCCGGGAGTGTTGCGTAGTCATTTCCAATCCAGGATTGATTCATTTTAATTTGAGTCAGACGGTCTGCATTTTCTGTGGAGAGGCGGATACGCCGCCGATCTGTGACGATGCCTCCGGCAGCACTGAAACAGCGTTCCGACATAACGCTGGCTGCCGGGCAAGCCAGCACCTCTATTGCGTACATTGCCAGTTTGTGCCAGGTGTCTAGCTTCGATACCCAATAGTTGAAGGGTGCAGATGGATTGTTCAACACAGCTACGCCATCTGACATGTAGTCCTTGACCATCTTCTCCAGGCGATCGGTGTTGGAGGTGGATCTGCACGCTTGCTGTTCTGTGTGCTGCTGCATGGGTGTCAGAAAATTTTCCCACTCCAAGGACACTGCCGATACCATTCCCTTTTGGGCACTAGCTGCGGCTTGTGTTGTTTGCTGCCCTCCTGGTCGTCCTGGGTTTGCGGAAGTCAGTCTGTCGGCGTACAACTGGCTAGAGGAGGGGGAAGATGTCAATCTCCTCTCTAAAGTCTCCACAAGGGCCTGCTGGTATTCTTCCATTTTGACCTGTCTGGCTCTTTCTTCAAGCAGTTTTGGAACATTGTGTTTGTACCGTGGATCCAGAAGGGTATAAACCCAGTAATTGGTGTTGTCCAGAATGCGCACAATGCGTGGGTCGCGTTCAATGCAGTCCTAGGCCGAAGAGGTCATAGCCTAGGGTCACAAAACCTGTTTATTTGGCAATTTCAATGGTGGCGAGTCTGACGTACATAAATCGCAGCAATGGCCGTTAGCAACGTCTGAATCTCACGAAATGTCTCATGCAGGTAGAAGACATATTGTTAGACTTGGGCTCCAAAGATGGGTTCCCTACATCTCTGCAAACCAGAGTTACAGGGCTCCAAATTTGGTAAAATCCCCCATAGGCTTTCTTTTTTTTTTTTTTTTTTTTAAATAATTTTTATTGGCAGAAAACATTTATTACAGTCATTGTAATGAGACATATAGATATTGTTTAACATTGGAACAATAAAAGAGCAAGCAAGAAAAACATTCTGAGAAGAGTTACAATGTCCATTACTTATTGTTAGAGAATTAAGTATTATATTAATAGTACAGTTTTCTAACCATTTTCTTTTTTTTTTTTTTTAACCCACAGTCAAAGCTTAACAAAAGCCGTCAAAGCTGTATTTTTAGGTTTGAGAGCAGGGAAACTCAACAGTCTGTTCCTAGAGGAATACGAATTCTGGACAAACGAGGCAACCCCCTCCCCGGAGGGAGAAATCCTCTGTGACTATAGAACAGCCTTGACACTGATGATAAGTAACTTGAAAAAAAAAAAAAAAATAAAAAAAAAATAACTAACTAAACATAAAGTGAGACTATAGCTGACACTTACACATATCCTCGTATTCTTGTCGTTGACAAGAGTGTATTATGAATTTATGTCTGTATCTATCCATCCAATTTGCGCAAAGTAAGAGTAGGACTGAAAAATAGAGAGAGGAAAGGCGAGAAGGTAAACGAAAATATAAAAAAGATGGGAGGTCAATCACAGAGATGAGTCAGAAGCAAATTTAAGTTTACATTTACAGTAGTGTAAAAGTACAACAGAATCTCAGGTGACATTTCTGATCAGGAATAGACCTTAGATTCCAACGTCCAGACAACCCAGGTCTCCAGCAATGTGTTTAGATAGGTACCACTTGGTATATTTAAATGGGTCCATAATATTCAATAGATTCGTTCTAGGGACATAACTTTTTATATATGGAGTCCATAGTTTAAAAAATTTAGCTGTATTTTTTGACTTACATTGCTCGGCGTCAAATTTATTGATATACATTAATTTATTCATGGTATCTATTAGTTGTCTGGAAGTTGGAGGGGAGGAATAGACCCATTGTGTCAATATACACTTCTTGGCTGCAAGAAGAACTAGGTGTTCGAGTGGCTTCAATGAGGCCTGATTAATGGTTGATGTGGAGGGTTTTATGATATGAAAAAGCGCATCCCATGGATTATTGTCTCTCTTAACAGATGTCAGTCTCAGGCACATGTCCCTTGCTTTTAGCCAAAATTTTTGGATATAGGGGCAGGACCAGAGTAAGTGAAATAAGTCTGGGTAGTCCTGCATACATTTGGGACAGGAGGTTAGATAATCAGTTTTCCCTGAGGGTTGTTTGAAATTAAATGCATAATATCCTTTATAAATAATTTTTATCTGCATTTCACGCCACGTTTCTGCTACGATATTCGAACATATCTCGGCCCATCCCCTCTCCACTAAAGGTCCCAATACTTCGACATTAGTCTGAAGTGCCTTTGCCCAAAAAGAAAGATGACTGAAAGAGGCAGATTTGAGTTTAAAGGATCGAAGTTCCCCGTATAGCTCTGAAATAGATTTTTTTTCTGACAAATCACCTAGGATCTTATTGAACTTTTCATGGGAGGGGAGGGACATCTTTGGACCTATCGTGGAGTTTACGTAATGTTTCAGTTGGTAGTATCCCAGGACTGAATTTGTAGGGAGTTTAAATTTTTTCTGCAATAGGGAGAAGCTCAATAGCCGAGCGCCTGAGTCAAGTACATCTGCCAAGGTTATGATTCCTTTGTTTTCCCATATCTTTGATATTATTGTACCCTGTCCCCCTGGGAAATCAGGAGAAGACCATAGCGGCATTAAAGGAGAGATGTGACCTGGGAGAGAAAGATATTTGCGAAACTCTCTAAATGCGAGGCAGGTATCACGTAGTAGTATATTCTTCTTTATTTTATCAGGAAGCGAAATAATTTTAGAGTGTAGGATTCCTGCCAAGGACCATGGTGTGCATAATTCCTGTTCCAAATTAGTGTTTGTAAAGAAGCTCGTTTGGCCTAGCCAATCTCTAGCGTGCCTGATAATAGAAACTAAATTATAGGCACGTATATTAGGGAAATTAACCCCAATTGCCTCTCTTGGGTTCTGTAAAAGCCTCAATGGGATTCTGGCTCTCTTACCTTTCCATAGGAAAGCTTTAAATGCCTGAGTTAGAGTCTGAACATCCTTGTGTTTTAGTAGCAGTGGCAAGGTCTGTAGGGGGTATAAAAGTCTGCCAAAGCTAATCATTTTGATAAGGTGGCATTTCCCCAGAAGAGAGAGGGGTAAGTTTCTCCAGTGTTGTAATTCATTAATTACTTTTAGAATGATGGGTGTATAGTTTAGGTGGTAAAGTTTTGTCGCGTCCCTGGGTATCTTTATTCCTAGGTAGTAAATGTAATCACTAGCTAACTGAATTCCTGCACTTTGTATTAGCTGTCTAATGTTTTGGTTAGAGAAGTGAGGATCTAAAAATAGAATCTCAGATTTGGATTTATTTATATGTAATCCTGAGAACCCCCCAAAATGATCTAAAGAATTAAAAATCTTAGACAGGTCATGCTTAGGGTTGCCTGCAAAAAGCAGGATATCGTCGGCAAATAAAGAGCAGTGAATGAATGTTTTGCCTAGGGCGATACCTTGAAAAACTGTTCCTGATCTAAATAGTTCTGCTAGTGGTTCGATAGCCAAATTAAACAATAAAGGGGAGAGGGGGCAACCCTGACGAGTGCCTTTGCAGAGATGTATAATAGGAGATGCTACCCCTTCCACTATTATCCTAGCCGATGGGGAATCGTACAGTGAATGTATGTATGCCAAAAAGGTGCCTTCAAATCCCATTTTTACCATGACCATATCCAACCAGTCCCATCTTATACTGTCAAAGGCCTTCTCGGCATCCAGGGACAAAATGGCCCCCGGACACCGAGAGGGCCCCCCCAGCCTAGCATGTTCCAAAACTGCCATGACTCTTCTAATGTTTAAAACTGCCGACCTTCCCTGTACGAAACCCACCTGGGAGTCCTTTACTAGGTTAGGAAGAAGAAATGCCAGACGCTGTGCCATAATCTTAGATAGCAGCTTGATGTCACAATTAAGCAGCGAAATGGGTCTATAAGATCCGGGGTCAAGCAAATCTTTATTTTTTTTAGGGAGGACCCTGATAAAAGCTTCTTGAGCTGTGGGTGGAAATTGTTCTTTCTTTAAAATATGATTGAATAGCTTGCCCATGTATGGGGTAATGTCTTTTTTAATGCTCTTAAAGAACCCAAATGAAAAGCCGTCAGGTCCTGGTGCCTTATCATTGGAACCAGACTTTATGGCCTCCAATATCTCTTGGTCTATTATCGGTGCATTTAGCAATTCCCTATCTTCCTCAGAGAGTCGAGGTAATGGTAGCTTATCTAGAAACTCAGGCGCACCCGCGCCGATGGCTGGGGGTGGTTCATATAAGTTCTGGTAGAATTTATGAAAGACTTTAGCAATGCCAGCAGGTTCAGTATGTAGTGTGCCTGTTTGGTCTTTGATATGAGTAATATGTTGGATTTTGCGTTTACCGCGTGCTATGTTCGCTAAGAGTTTGCCTGCTTTGTTTCCAAATTTAAAGAAATTCCAATCAGTTTGTGATCTCCAGAACATAGCATATCTATTGTATATTAGGTCCAAGGTTTGTTTAGCATCAAGCCATTTACGTCTAAAAAATTCAGACATGTATTTAATATAATCGTTGTATGCCTGTCTAGCTGAAGTGGATGCTTTAGTGTATTCATCAAATGTTTTTTTCCTTCGCCTGCTGACATATGCCAAAATCTCACCCCGGACAACCGCTTTTCCCGCTTCCCAGAATAATATCGGATCTTTGGCATGGCTAGCATTATTTCGAGCATAGTCGAGCCACCACATCTGCAGTTGGTTTAGGAAATCTTCATCTTTAAGCAGATGGGATGGAAACCTCCATTGCTTGAACATAGAGTTACTACGTCCTGTCAGGGATATTTGTAGAGAGATGGGGGAGTGATCTGATATGGTAATTTCAGCGATAGAGGCCTTAGAAATTGACCGCATTGTATGCGGGTTCACCAGGAACAAGTCAATACGAGAAAGTGATTTATGCACTGGGGAATAAAAAGAGAAGTCGCGGTGCAATGGATTCAGAAAACACCATGCATCTATCAAATTTAGGGACTCTGCAAAGGTGTTGACTCTTCTATCGTTTTCATTTGCTTCTCTGGAGAAGGGGTATTTTTCTGTCTGTTTCCTATCCTCAGTCGCATTCAAAACAGCATTCCAGTCTCCTCCGAGTATGCATAAAGAAGAGGGGTCTATAGCAGACACCAAAGATGTAATTTCCGAAAGAAAAGGCCCGTTACCTGTGTTAGGCCCATATAAGTTAAATATAGAGAGTTGGGAGCCCCTAATGTCTAGATCCAACTGAATCCACCTCCCTTCTTTCATGTCCGATTTATGATGGAGAATTTGACATTGTAGTGATTTATTAATTAGAATTAGTGTTCCTGATTTCCTTCCGTTAGCGGGGGCCCCTATGACTGTACCAACCCATAATTTTTGCATCATCTTATACTCATCTGGCGTTAAGTGAGTTTCCTGGAGCAAGGCGATGTCAGCCTTCAATCTATGTAGATGTCTTAAAACTTTCACTCTTTTCTCCCCAGTCCTCAAACCCTTCACGTTCCAAGAGACAATGTTTCCCATAGGCTTTCATTGGGCCTCCTATTTACAGTTCCAAAATCTCACATCTTTTCAAAGGGCAATTACTCAGCAGTGGCAAATTTTCTAGAATTGTAGGGACCCTTAGGGGGAACATGACTGGTGAGTTTCGGGCCCCTAGGCCGAAGAGGTCATAGCCTAGGGTCACAAAAACCTGTTTATTGGGGCTATTTCAATGGTAGTGATGGTGGCGTACATAAATCTCAGCCATGGCCGTTAGCAACGTCTGAATCTCACGAAATGTCTCATGCAGGTAGAAGACATATTGTTAGACTTAGATTCCAAAGATGGGGTCCCTACATCTCTGCAAACCAGAGTTACAGGGGTCCAAAATTGGTAAAATCCCCCATAGGATTTCATTGGCTCCCTATTTCACTTTCCAAAATCTCACATCTTTTCAAAGGGCAATGGCTCAGCAGTACCAAATTTTCTAGCATTGTAGGGACCCTTAGGGGGAACATGACTGGTGAGTTTCGGGCCCCTAGGCCGAAGAGGTCATAGCCTAGGGTCACAAAAACCTGTTTATTGGGGCTATTTCAATGGTAGTGATGGTGACGTACATAAATCGCAGCAATGGCCGTTAGCAAAGTCTGAATCTCACGAAATGTCTCATGCAGGTAGAAGACATATTGTTAGACTTGGATTCCAAAGATGGGGTCCCTACATCTCTGCAAACCAGAGTTACAGGGGTCCAAAATTGGTAAAATCCCCCATAGGATTTCATTGGCTCCCTATTTCACTTTCCAAAATCTCACATCTTTTCAAAGGGCAATGGCTCAGCAGTACCAAATTTTCTAGCATTGTAGGGACCCTTAGGGGGAACATGACTGGTGAGTTTCGGGCCCCTAGGCCGAAGAGGTCATAGCCTAGGGTCACAAAAACCTGTTTATTGGGGCTATTTCAATGGTAGTGATGGTGACGTACATAAATCGCAGCAATGGCCGTTAGCAAAGTCTGAATCTCACGAAATGTCTCATGCAGGTAGAAGACATATTGTTAGACTTAGATTCCAAAGATGGGGTCCCTACATCTCTGCAAACCAGAGTTACAGGGGTCCAAAATTGGTAAAATCCCCCATAGGCTTTCATTGGGCCTCCTATTTACCGTTCCAAAATCTCACACCATTTCAAAGGGCAATGGCTCAGCAGTGGCAAAACTCACCAGTCATGTTCCCCCTATGGGTCCCTACAATGCTAGAAAATTTGGTACTGCTGAGCCATTGCCCTTTGAAAAGATGTGAGATTTTGGAAAGTGAAATAGGGAGCCAATGAAATCCTATGGGGGATTTTACCAATTTTGGACCCCTGTAACTCTGGTTTGCAGAGATGTAGGGACCCCATCTTTGGAATCCAAGTCTAACAATATGTCTTCTACCTGCATGAGACATTTCGTGAGATTCAGACTTTGCTAACGGCCATTGCTGCGATTTATGTACGTCACCATCACTACCATTGAAATAGCCCCAATAAACAGGTTTTTGTGACCCTAGGCTATGACCTCTTCGGCCTAGGGGCCCGAAACTCACCAGCCATGTTCCCCCTAAGGGTCCCTACAATGCTAGAAAATTTGCCACTGCTGAGTAATTGCCCTTTGAAAAGATGTGAGATTTTGGAACTGTAAATAGGAGGCCCAATGAAAGCCTATGGGGGATTTTACCAAATTTGGAGCCCTGTAACTCTGGTTTGCAGAGATGTAGGGAACCCATCTTTGGAGCCCAAGTCTAACAATATGTCTTCTACCTGCATGAGACATTTCGTGAGATTCAGACGTTGCTAACGGCCATTGCTGCGATTTATGTACGTCAGACTCGCCACCATTGAAATTGCCCAATAAACAGGTTTTGTGACCCTAGGCTATGACCTCTTCGGCCTAGGACTGCATTGAACGCGACCCACGCATTGTGCGCATTCTGGACAACACCAGTTACTGGGTTTATACCCTTCTGGATCCACGGTACAAACACAATGTTCCAAAACTGCTTGAAGAAAGAGCCAGACAGGTCAAAATGGAAGAATACCAGCAGGCCCTTGTGGAGACTTTAGAGAGGAGATTGACATCCTCCCCCTCCTCTAGCCAGTTGTACGCCGACAGACTGACTTCCGCAAACCCAGGACGACCAGGAGGGCAGCAAACAACACAAGCCGCAGCTAGTGCCCAAAAGGGAATGGTATCGGCAGTGTCCTTGGAGTGGGAAAATTTTCTGACACCCATGCAGCAGCACACAGAACAGCAAGCGTGCAGATCCACCTCCAACACCGATCGCCTGGAGAAGATGGTCAAGGACTACATGTCAGATGGCGTAGCTGTGTTGAACAATCCATCTGCACCCTTCAACTATTGGGTATCGAAGCTAGACACCTGGCACAAACTGGCAATGTACGCAATAGAGGTGCTGGCTTGCCCGGCAGCCAGCGTTATGTCGGAACGCTGTTTCAGTGCTGCCGGAGGCATCGTCACAGATCGGCGGCGTATCCGCCTCTCCACAGAAAATGCAGACCGTCTGACTCAAATTAAAATGAATCAATCCTGGATTGGAAACGACTACGCAACACTCCCGGACCCCAACCAAGTAACATGAACAATGAACATCTGTGATGGGTTAGCGTTTCCGGTCCCTGTTTATTGAACCTCTCATCTGTATTACATTTATGACTGCATGGCGACAAAATGCAAATTGCTATCCGCACGCTTCTTGTCCTCATGCAAGGCCTGGGTTGTTGTGTCTCAAAGCGTGGCCTTCTCCTCCTGCGCCACCCTCCTCTTGTTCCATCACGTGTGCTGCTGCTGGGTTAGCGTTACCGGTCCCTTTTCCTGGAACCTCTTATATGTATTACATTTATGACTGCATGCCGACAAAAAGCATGTTACCTGTGCAAAGAAAACAGACATTTCCCGCATTTAAAAGACAGTTTTCCCTTTGAAACTTTAAAATCGATTTTCTCAAAAACTATAAGCTCTTTTTGCTAATTTTTTTTTCCTCTTGTACCCACTCCCAAGGTGCACATACCCTGTAAATTTGGGGTATGTAGCATGTAAGGAGGCTTTACAAAGCACGAAAGTTCGGGTCCCCATTGACTTCCATTATGTTCGGAGTTCGGCCATGTTCGGCCCGAACCCGAACATCTAGATGTTCGCCCAACACTACACGTGACCCGTTCGGCCAATCACAGCGCTAGCCGAACGTTCAGGTAACGTTCGGCCATGCGCTCTTAGTTCGGCCATATGGCCGAACAGTTTGGCCGAACACCATCAGGTGTTCGGCCGAACCCGAACATCACCCGAACAGGGTGATGTTCTGCAGAACCCGAACAGTGGCGAACACTGTTCGCCCAACACTACCCAGGCCCATTGCGCAGCCTGGCCAATCACCGCCAGGCTGCGCTAAGGGGTGGACCGGGACTCCCCCTGACATCGATGACATCGATGACATCATTCCGATCGTCGTCATGGCGACGAGGGAAGCCCTAACAGGACATCCCGTTCAGAGCGGGATTTCCTGTTGGGTATGATCGCCGGCGGCGATCGGAGGGGTGGGAGGGATGCCGCAGGGAGGGGGGAATCATGTAGCTAGTGCTCAGCTAGCTACATGATGAAAAAAAAAAAACGTGAAAAAAACCCACCCGTGGCCGAGCGCCACAAAACAATCAAACGCCAGGGGTGCTATGGCAAAAAATTGTAAAATTTAAAATATGTGCAAACATAAACAAATATGAAGTACATATCTCCCAGAGTAAAATGAGCCATAAATTACTTCTCTCCTATGCTGTCACTTACAGTAGGTAGTAGAAATCTGACAGAAGTTACAGGTTTTGGACTAGTCCATCTCTTCATAGGGGATTCTCAGCAAGGCTTTTATTCTTTATAACGATATTCCCTAAAAAGGTTTTAAACAATGATGCTGGTCAGCTTCCCTGCTTGCTACACAGTTTTGGGCATTTGCCATCCACTGAGTGCTTTTGAAAATAAATAAATCCCTGAGAATCCCCTATGAAGAGATGAACTAGTCCAAAACCTGTCGGTAATGTCAGATTTCTACTACCTACTGTAAGTGACAGCAACATAGGAGAGAAGTAATTTATGGCTCATTTTACTCTGGAAAAAATGTACTTCTTATTTGTCTATGTTTGCAAATATTTTACATTTTATAATTTTTGGCCATAGAGCCCCTTTAAGGGTAAGGAGAGGGGAAGTTAGTGTTAGAAATAAGGGGGAAGGTTAGTGTTAGAAATAAGGAGGAAGACTAGTGTTAGGAGCAAGGGGGGATGGTTAGTGGTAGGAGTAAATGGGGATTAGTGTTAGACTAGGGAGTAGGAGGTTAGTGTTAGGACTAGGTATGGGGTGGTTAGTGTTAGGACTAGGTGGAGGAAGTTGGTATAAGGAGTAGATAGGGCGAGGTTAGTGTTAGGAGTGGGGGGTTAGTGATTATTTTTACTTGGATTATTAGTGTTAGCAGTAAGTCGGGAAGGTTAGTGTTAGGAGTAAATGGGGAGGTTAGCGTTAGGAGTAGGTTGGGGAGGTTAGTGTAACTTAGAAGTAAGTGGGAGGGATAGTGTTAATAGTAAAGGGGGGGGGGGGGTTATGTTAAGTGTAGGTGAGAGCTGGTTAGTGTAAGGAGTAGGTGGGGAGAGGTTAATGTTAGGACTAAGTGGGGGGAGGTTAGTGTTAAAGCGGAACTGAAGATCTTAAAATACCAAAGAGTTTCACTTAACTGGGGCTTCTGCCAGCCCCTTGCAGCCTTCCCGTCCCACGCCGGTCCTCCACGATCCTCCGTTCTCCCGCCGCTAGCTAATTTCATTACCGTTACCGCAACTGTACCTGCGCACCCCAGGGCCCAGGCCACGTGTAGCTTTCTTCGCGTTCCAGCCCGCAATAGCGTACTGCACTTGTACAGTTGCCTAGCTAAACAGTACTATACCCCACTCTATATACATACCATGAACTCTGTATTAAATAGTAAAATTGAATTGAAAGTATATTAACCTCGGGAGAGCCATGGAATCCAGTCTTCAAGCACAGCAGAGCCCACAAACAGCAGAAGAAGTTGGCCATCACCACTGCAAGTACTGCCTGTGATCTTTGCTGGTTGGTTGAGACTGCTAAATCAAAGGGACTCTATATGTTATTTATCCACTAGCGTGTTATTACACAAAAAAGGGATCCATTGGGCTTCATTGTTTTTAGTTTTATAGTTACTTTTAGTTAAGGGAGGATAGAGGAACATATGGGAGGTTTGTAACACAGTATGCCTTCTGCCCCCCCCCCCCCCCCCCCCCGTGAATGTCACCATCACTGCCTGCAGCTGGCCGCCCAACCATCTGCATTGTGCAATGCAGCCCCTTGTAGGTAAGCAACAGCGCTCCCCCAGCCCCACTGTGTTATGAACCTTTGTTACGGGGAGGTTCTTTGTAAAAAAAAAAAAAAAAAGTTCACGGTGCTCAGTGCCCTTTAAGTATGTCCTGCTGTCCTCGTATTTATATCTTGTTGGTGCACCCATTACATGACAATGCCTCCCAACTATTCGAGATCAGAAAGAAGGACACTTAAGCCAAACCATTGCCACACCTCTAACCACGCCCACAGCACAGCCCTAGTCATGGCCCTAGTCACGCATACCATAAAGATTTCATAAGAAAAATATGTTGTTTTATCAATCAAACCACACTGGTCCTTTCTATCCTGGGTCATTTTCTTTCATATTAACACTTAAAAAAATATATCAATGTAAAGGATGGAAATAAAGTTTAGAGACAATTAAACACATTTTTCTGTACCAAAATACTTATATTTACATAGATCTGTAGATCAGTCCTGAAAGAGGGACAAATGAGTGAGAAAGAGGGACAGAGGGACGGTGTTTTTAAAGCGGGACTGACCCTCCAAACGAGGGTTAATTGGGGGCATGACCCAAACACTAACTGTGGGAGCTGGATGTGAGAGCTGGCTGGCTTGAGAGTGACATAGACATGAGAAGAGAGGCATCATAAAACAAAGTACTGTTATGGGAGGGGAAGGGCTGTACTATAGGACCACTGACATAGGCGCCTCCTGGCTGCAGGGGTCCCCAAAAATGTGTGTGTGTTAAGGGGATCATTAGGAATTTTTTGTTATGGGATCCCACAGAGGCGTAGCTAGAGATTACAGGTGCCCATAGAAGATTTTTGATGAGCCTATCAGACCAAGACACGCGAAAGCAATGCCACCTACCCCTATTCTATGGGATATAAGTATAAGTTGACTGGCTAATGTTCATTCCTATGTTATGTACACTGCCCTGAGATAAAGTGAGACCATGGAAAAAAACAGGAAAATAAATAGTGAACACATTACCGCTTGGGCCCTCTTTGCTCCAGGGCCCCATAGTGGTTGCTATGGCTATTGCTACGCCCCTGGGACCCCATGATTTGCAGTCACAGACCTGGCTGCACCACTGCTGCCTCTGCCTGTCTCTTGTGCCCTCTTCTCTCATCAACTAGCCATTAGCCAATCTACGAGGAGGCAAGAGAGTGACCCATATGGCCCATACTCACGGGCTACAATTGTCGCCCGTGAGTATGCGCCGTTGCATGGGCGCGCACCCCGAACCGTCGCCCGTCGCTGATGTCGCCAGGCGATTGGCGCGGTCAATCGCCTGGCGACAGTCGCCGCCGCAACTCCGCCGCAACTGTCGCTAGTCCGCGTGAGTACGCGGACTAGCGACAGCAACCTCCATTGAAGTCTACGGAGCTTCCGGCGGGGGGAGGAGGAACGTCGGCGACAGCTTCCATCGCGCCGCTGGTCCCTCTTCCGTGTGTGTACGCGAAGGGACCTGGCGAGGAGCTGTCGCCGGCCTGTCGCCCACACGCTCACGTGTGCTGGCGACAGGCCACAAATGCTGCCCGTGAGTATAGCGGGAAGAACGAAACAACGCAGTAGTTTGTTTTTGTTGTTTTTGTTATCACGAGCATCAGCAGCAATTAGTGCGGTTTCCTGACCACAGCTTTAAGCTTCATTAGCTCGCTCTTTTGGTCTAGGAAGTTGGCTTGCATCATAGTTTGCTTGCGAAATAAAATTATACAAGTATTAGCCACTAGCTAGGAGTAAAAACATACAGATGAATTGCAGAAGTAATGTAGCGTAGCTGCGTAGGCATTGATTGATGTTTACTCTGGAGGTAGAAGAGAGTATGATGGGGGGAGGGGGAATATGGCCAGTGGTGGGGGAGGGGAGGAAGCAGATAAGAGAGAGAAAAATATAGTGGTGTATTGTAGGTGGCATGAAAGGTATGCTAGCTGTTTTATTATCTACTAGCTGGTCGCCCGGCGTTGCCCGGGTATGTAATTGGCTAGTGTTAGCTCTGTCCACTTTTTCTAATCCTAACACACAATTACCTAGTTTGTGAGCTTTGCGGTCTTTGGCATCAATAATTGGCTGTGGCTCCACTACTTTGAAAATCAATAGGTGAATTTTGATTAGCTTTTGTAGGCTCCACCTACTTTTCTGAATATTAATTCCAATCACCCACTGTGCAAAGTTTAGGAACCCTGCCATTGACAGACAGTGTAAGATAGGCTGCAGTTTACATTCTGGCAGTTAAATTTTTATTTTTCTCCACCCACTGATGTCCTGATGTTTCCCGGGTATGTATTTGGCTGCTGTTGGCTGTAGCTAGTGTTGGGCGAACATCTAGATGTTCGGGTTCGGGCCGAACAGGCCGAACATGGCCGCGATGTTCGGGTGTTCGACCCGAACTCCGAACATAATGGAAGTCAATGGGGACCCGAACTTTTGTGCTTTGTAAAGCCTCCTTATATGCTACATACCCCAAATTTACAGGGTATGTGCACCTTGGGAGTGGGTACAAGAGGAAAAAAAAATTTAGCAAAAAGAGCTTATAGTTTTTGAGAAAATCGATTTTAAAGTTTCAAAGGGAAAACTGTCTTTTAAATGCGGGAAATGTCTGTTTTCTTTGCACAGGTAACATGCTTTTTGTCGGCATGCAGTCATAAATGTAATACATATAAGAGGTTCCAGGAAAAGGGACCGGTAATGCTAACCCAGCAGCAGCACACGTGATGGAACAGGAGGAGGGTGGCGCAGGAGGAGAAGGCCACGCTTTGAGACACAACAACCCAGGCCTTGCATGAGGACAAGAAGCGTGCGGATAGCATGCTTTGTACCACCATGCAGTCATAAATGTAATAAAGATAAGTGGTTCAATAAACAGGGACCACGCGGCAACGCTAACCCAGCAGCAGCACACGTGATGGAACAGGAGGAGGCGCAGGAGGAGAAGGCCACGCTTTGTGAGACACAACAACCCAGGCCTTGCATGAGGACAAAAAGCGTGCGGATAGCATGCTTTGTACCGCCATGTAGTCATAAATGTAATAAAGATAAGAGGTTCAATAAACAGGGACCACGCGGCAACGCTAACCCAGCAGCAGCAGCAGCAGCAGCACACGTGATGGAACAGGAGGAGGCGCAGGAGGAGAAGGCCACGCTTTGTGAGACACAACAACCCAGGCCTTGCATGAGGACAAAAAGCGTGCGGATAGCATGCTTTGTACCGCCATGTAGTCATAAATGTAATAAAGATAAGAGGTTCAATAAACAGTGACCACGCGGCAACGGTAACCCAGCAGCAGCAGCAGCACACGTGATGGAACAGGAGGAGGCGCAGGAGGAGAAGGCCACGCTTTGTGAGACACAACAACCCAGGCCTTGCATGAGGACAAAAAGCGTGCGGATAGCATGCTTTGTACCGCCATGTAGTCATAAATGTAATAAAGATAAGAGGTTCAATAAACAGGGACCACGCGGCAACGGTAACCCAGCAGCAGCAGCAGCAGCAGCAGCACACGTGATGGAACAGGAGGAGGCGCAGGAGGAGAAGGCCACGCTTTGTGAGACACAACAACCCAGGCCTTGCATGAGGACAAAAAGCGTGCGGATAGCATGCTTTGTACCGCCATGTAGTCATAAATGTAATAAAGATAAGAGGTTCAATAAACAGGGACCACGCGGCAACGGTAACCCAGCAGCAGCAGCAGCAGCACACGTGATGGAACAGGAGGAGGCGCAGGAGGAGAAGGCCACGCTTTGTGAGACACAACAACCCAGGCCTTGCATGAGGACAAAAAGCGTGCGGATAGCATGCTTTGTACCGCCATGTAGTCATAAATGTAATAAAGATAAGAGGTTCAATAAACAGGGACCACGCGGCAACGGTAACCCAGCAGCAGCAGCAGCACACGTGATGGAACAGGAGGAGGCGCAGGAGGAGAAGGCCACGCTTTGTGAGACACAACAACCCAGGCCTTGCATGAGGACAAAAAGCGTGCGGATATAGCAGCAATGCTTTTTGCCGCCATGCAGTCATAAATGTAATACAGATGAGAGGTTCAATAAACAGGGACCGGAAACGCTAAACCATCCCAGATGTTCATCGGTCATGTTACTTGGTTGGGGTCCAGGAGTGTTGCGTAGTCGTTTCCAATCCAGGATTGATTCATTTTAATTTGAGTCAGACGGTCTGCATTTTCTGTGGAGAGGCGGATACGCCGATCTGTGATGATGCCTCCGGCAGCACTGAAACAGCGTTCCGACATAACGCTGGCTGCCGGGCAAGCCAGCACCTCTATTGCGTACATTGCCAGTTCGTGCCAGGTGTCTAGCTTCATGCCCGGTTTCAGGTCCAGCGGTGCCAGCCACAAATCCGTCTGTTCCTTTATTCCCCTCCAAATTTCCTCCCCTGTGTGCTGCTTATCCCCAAGGCAGATCAGCTTCAGCAACGCTTGCTGACGCATGCCAACAGCTGTGCTGCACTGCTTCCACGATCCTACTGCTGCTGGTGCTGGGTTAGCATTTCCGGATGAGGTACAGCTTTGAGATGCGTTGGAGGAGAAGGAGTCAGAGAGGTAGGTGCTGCTGTTGTTATCCAGCTGTTTGCGGCGTGGGCAACACCCGCGCCGTAGCAGGTGAGGAATCGCTGCCAGGCTCCACAAGGTTCACCCAGTGCGCGGTAAGGGAGATGTATCGACCCTGGCCGAACGCACTCGTCCAGGTGTCAGTGGTGAGGTGAACCTTGCAGGCAACGGCATTCTTCAAGCTTCGGGTTATTTAGCTGACCACGTGCTCATGCAACTCAGGCACTGCAGAGCGCGCAAAGTGGTAGCGGCTGGGAACCACGTAACGTGGGATGGCCACTGACATCATGCCCTTGAAGCTGTTTGTCTCCACCACTCGATATGGCAGCATTTCGCAGGCCAGAAGCTTGGCTATGCTGGCTGGCTGTTACTGCCACGGCCCGGGGGTCATTTGCTGGCAATTTCCTCTTGTGCTCAAACATCTCAGAAACAGACAAGTCAACCGTAGCGCTGCACACCGAAGGGCTGTTGGTTGTTGTGTTTGATGAACACTGGGAGACCTCAAGAGCACTAGTCCGGAAAGTGACAGTGTCAGCATCGTCTGATGTTTGTGAATGTTGTGAACCACGCAATGGCTGGGCTACTGCTGCTGCTGAGGCGGGTCTGGTGGTGAGTCTGGTGAACCCAAGGGAGGCAGTGTTGCTGGTGGTACCCTGTCCTGCCGCGTTTGCCCACAGAGTGGGATGTTTGGATAGAATGTGGCGGCTCATGCTGGTGGTGGAGAGGTTGTTAATACTTTTCCCCCTGCTCAGGCGGGTCTTGCACACCTTGCAAATCGCCATGGTAACATCCTCAGTGCAGTCTTCAAAGAAAGCCCAGACTTTAACTGGCTGAGGACTCGGACCTCGTGCGTGATGTGCTGGTGCTGCTTAACCCACTGCTGGACGCTTGAGAGGTCATCCAAGTAATTATCTGGTCCTGTTCTTTTGGATCTGTGAGGGTTGTTGTCCTGGACAACATGGGCAGTATTGAGTGGGTTTTCTTGGGTGCTCCCCTGTGGCCTGTACGTGAACCGTCAGGGGAAACACCTCTTCCCTTGCCCCTCCCTCTTTCACCGGATTTCTTCCTCATTTCACTTATCCTTAAAGTACACGCTGACTGGCAGCAGTACAGTGGCAGTACAGAAATGCTATACAGTGGTGGGTGAGCGGTGTACCACTATTGTCAGCAGTGACACAGAGCACAATGCTATACAGTGGCGGGTGAGCGGTGTACTACTGTTCCCAGCAGACACAGAGTGGAAGTAAACACAATGCTATATAGTGTGGCTGAGCCGTGTACACAGAGTGGCATTAAACACAATGCTATATAGTCTGCTATATAGTCACCCCGAACAGGGTGATGTTCTGCAGAACCCGAACAGTGGCAAACACTGTTCGCCCAACACTACTGGGAGGGAACGCAGATTTTAGTACCTAAACACACGATACAACATGTTTTCCGGGGTCGGACTCTGAGGCACATACAGATGGTCCCGATCATCATCCTCATCATACAACTCTTCTCCTGAGTCTGACCCACCCACCACCTCTGCCACCCCAACATCCCCAGACACAGACCCCTCATCGTCCTCAACATTAACTTGGGATGCTGGCCTGAGCCAGACCTCCTCCTCCACATCAGGCCCCATCATCTCCTCAATGGCAGCCCTCATTAATCGCTCTGGCGACGGACTGATGGACACAACGTTCTCCTCCGGGGAGGGCTGCTGCTGACCACTGGCTGCTGGGGTGGATGTTATAGCTTGCGTGGGGCGTTGGCTGTTGCTGTTGTTGGGAGTGCTGCTCACAGCGGAGGTCTCTGGGGAACTCATGTTGAGCTCATATAGTGGTTGACGGTGAGTGGAGTATTACTGATCCCAGCAATATACACACTGACTGGCAGAGTACGCAATGCTATATAGTGTGGCTGAGCGGTGTACACAGAGTGGCAGTAAACACAATGCTATATAGTCTGGCTGAGCGAGCGGTGTACTACTGTTCCCAGCAGAATCAGAGTGGCAGTAAACAATGGTATATAGTCTGGCTGAGCGGTGTACATAGAGTGTCAGTAAACAATGGTATATAGTCTGGCTGAGCGAGCGGTGTACTACTGTTCCCAGCAGAATCAGAGTGGCAGTAAACAATGGTATATAGTCTGGCTGAGCGGTGTACACAGAGTGTCAGTAAACAATGGTATATAGTCTGGCTGAGCGGTGTACACACAATGCTATATAGTCTGCTATATAGTGTCAGTAAACAATGGTATATAGTCTGGCTGAGCGAGCGGTGTACTACTGTTCCCAGCAGAATCAGAGTGGCAGTAAACAATGGTATATAGTCTGGCTGAGCGGTGTACACAGAGTGTCAGTAAACAATGGTATATAGTGTGGCTGAGTGGTGTACACAGAGTGTCAGTAAACAATGGTATATAGTCTGGCTGAGCGGTGTACACAGAGTGTCAGTAAACAATGGTATATAGTCTGGCTGAGCGAGCGGTGTACTACTGTTCCCAGCAGAATCAGAGTGGCAGTAAACAATGGTATATAGTCTGGCTGAGCGGTGTACACAGAGTGTCAGTAAACAATGGTATATAGTGTGGCTGAGTGGTGTACACAGAGTGTCAGTAAACAATGGTATATAGTCTGGCTGAGCGGTGTACACAGAGTGGCAGTAAACACAATGCTATATACTCTGGCTGAGCGAGCGGTGTACTACTGTTCCCAGCAGACACAGAACAGTAAACAGAATGCTATATAGTGTGGCTGAGCGAGCGGTGTACCACTATTCCCAGCAGACACAGAACAGTGAACAGAATGCTATATAGTGTGGCTGAGCGAGCGGTGTACCACTATTCCCAGCAGACACAGAACAGTAAACAGAATGCTATATAGTGTGGCTGAGCGAGCGGTGTACCACTATTCCAAGCAGACACAGAACAGTGAACAGAATGCTATATAGTGTGGCTGAGCGAGCGGTGTACCACTATTCCCAGCAGACACAGAGTGGCAGTAAACAGAATGCTATATAGTGTGGCTGAGCGAGGTACACAGAGTGGCAGTAAACAGAATGCTATATAGTGTGGCTGAGCGAGCGGTGTACCACTATTCCCAGCAGACACAGAACAGTGAACAGAATGCTATATAGTGTGGCTGAGCGAGCGGTGTACCACTATTCCCAGCAGACACAGAACAGTGAACAGAATGCTATATAGTGTGGATGAGCGAGCGGTGTACCACTATTCCCAGCAGACACAGAACAGTAAACAGAATGCTATATAGTGTGGCTGAGCGAGCGGTGTACCACTATTCCCAGCAGACACAGAAAAGTGAACAGAATGCTATATAGTGTGGCTGAGCGAGCGGTGTACCACTATTCCCAGCAGACACAGAACAGTGAACAGAATGCTATATAGTGTGGCTGAGCGAGCGGTGTACTACTGTTCCCAGCAGACACAGAACAGTACACAGAATGCTATATAGTGTGGCTGAACGAGCGGTGTACTACTGTTCCCAGCAGACACAGAACAGTACACAGAATGCTATATAGTGTGGCTGAACGAGCGGTGTACCACTATTCCAAGCAGACACAGAACAGTGAACAGAATGCTATATAGTGTGGCTGAGCGAGCGGTGTACCACTATTCCCAGCAGACACAGAGTGGCAGTAAACAGAATGCTATATAGTGTGGCTGAGCGAGGTACACAGAGTGGCAGTAAACAGAATGCTATATAGTGTGGCTGTGCAAGCGGTGTACTACTATTCCCAGCAGACACAGAGTGGCAGTAAACAGAATGCTATATAGTGTGGCTGAGCGAGGTACACAGAGTGGCAGTAAACAGAATGCTGAGCGAGCGGTGTACTACTATTCCCAGCAGCGACACACAATGACTGGGGGGGACCCTGGCTAGCGTGGCTGGAGCGCGAACTACCCTGCCTGCCTACCCAAAGCTAAACCCACAGACAAATGGCGGAGATATGACGTGGTTCGGGTATTTATTTACCCGAACCACGTGACAGTTCGGCCAATCAGAGCGCGTTCGGGTCCGAACCACGTGACCCGTTCGGCCAATCACAGCGCTAGCCGAACGTTCGGGGAACGTTCGGCCATGCGCTCTTAGTTCGGCCATATGGCCGAACGGTTTGGCCGAGCACCGTCAGGTGTTCGGCCGAACTCGAACATCACCCGAACAGGGTGATGTTCTGCAGAACCCGAACAGTGGCGAACACTGTTCGCCCAACACTAGCTGTAGCCACTTTTTCTAACCCTAACACACAATTGTCAATAGTCAATGACCAAGTTTGTGAGATTTGTGGTCTTTGGCATGAATAATTTTCATTGAAATGAAACACATCTGATTCACTGTTTGTGGCCCCACCCCTTTTCTAAATATTTAACCCCAGTCACCCAATGATCAACTGTACCAGGTTTGAGGCTTGTGCCATTAACAGTGCAAAAATGGCAGCAATTAAATATTTGCCTTGAAAATCAATAGGTGAATTGTGATTGGTTTTTGTAGGCTCCACCAGGGGAGGACTGGGACCTTTTGGCCTGGGGGGGAAACATAGCCTAGAGGCCCTGTCTTAGCAGCCCCATTAAGGGGTTGTTTACACTATGATCGTTTGCATATTTTTTTTAAGCGGTGGAGAATTTAGAAATCGCCCTAAAAGTACTTGTGCAATGATTCCCTATGAGAGTGTTCACATATGAGCGGTTCGATTGTGATACGCTTCCAAAAGCGCTGCCTGTACCATTTGAGCACTTTGGCTTAATGGAAAGTATAGGGAAATTGCTAAGCGCTTGAAAAAGCGCTATGTATAGCGATTTCCCAAGCGCTTTTAAGAATAAATACATTGTATTTATTCTTCCCCAGGTCAAAGAGTTCACTGGCATCATGAAATGAAATATCTCAATCGCTCATCAAAAGCGCATACAAAAGCACTTACACAAAAGCGCCCAACGCTCAGAAAATGTCAGGTATCGCTTGAAAAAAATCAGCACAAAAACGCTCAATGTTTGCGATCCCGCTTGCGATTTATGTGAACAAAGCCGTATTGTACGCAAATATATATCATATTCTAAAACAATATGTTTGAGCTCTGATGTGCTTTAATGTGCCCATAAATACATCGATTTTTTTATTTGATTACCAAAAATGTCCAATTAATTTTGACAAAAAAAACCACAATTGAAAGTGTCAGACAGGACGGAAAATCTAGGTTGATTGGGGGCAGGGCAGAAGCGGCGGTAGGTCTACAGCCTAAAGTGCTGCACTATATCAAATACGGTAATATAATGCTGCAGATTATTGAAAATGTATGTGCTGTGTGTGGTATGTATTAATTCCTGAACCACCCCTCTGCACAGGTGAGTAATTTTTTTCTTCACTTCACTTTATACTTGCTTTACATTGCAACCAGGCAGCATGGTGGCGTAGTGGTCAGCTCTCTCGCCTGTGCCCCGGTTTGAATCCTAGCCAGGGCACTATCTGCATGGAGTTTGTATATTCTCCTCGTGTCTGCGTGGGTTTCCTCTGGGCACTCCAGTTTCCCCCCTCATCCCAAAAATATACAGATAAGTTAATTAGCTTCCTCCTAAATTGGCCCTAGACTATGATACATACACTACACGATATAAACAAACAAACACAGAACATTTATATCGCGCTTTTCACCGGGTGGACTCAAAGCGCCATACACTATGACTACGGTAGGATTAGATTGTGAGCTCCTCTGAGGAACAGTTAAGTGAAAAGACAATATACTCTGTACAGCGCTGCAGAAGATATTAGCACTATATAAATAATAACTGACTGCTGCATCAGTACTTCATCTATATGTGTTAAAGGAATCATCAGGCTACAAAAAAAAAAAAGCTTTACTAATCCGGGGCTTCCTCCAGCCCCTGGCAGCCGTCCTGTGCCCTCGCTGCAGCTCCAGGTCCCCTCCGGTGCAGATGCTGACCTTGCTAGGTCGGCATCCACTGCGCCTGCACGAGCACCGCTGTAAATCACTCTCACGTGGTCTCGTGTTCTGCGCAGGCACAGAGCTGCTATGCCTGCGCAGAACACTAAAGCCCACGTGTGAGTAGACCTGGACCTGTGAGTAGACCGGGAGCTGCGGCAAGGGCACAGGACGGCTGCCAAGGGCTGGAGGAAGCCCCGGATTAGTAAAGCTTTTTTTTTTCTTTAGCCTGATTCAGCCATAAGAGTTTGCGTCTGTCTGTCACTTGGCTTTGGCAGCTCCCCTCACAATAATAATAATAATAATAAAAAAACTCCCATAGTTTTCATTATTATTACTTCAGGGCTAGCTGCTCCTGGCTTCTATAGAATTTATCTGCTCGCTTTTACTGGTGTCCTGGCAATCAGATGGAGAGGTGGGGTGATCGTTTCTATTGTGGTCAGCACATCACCTCCAGCTCTCTTGTCTCCTCACATGCAGCCTTGCCAGGTGCCAGTGACCAGAGGTTTGTCCATTCCTTATCTATGGGGGAGGAAGCCCAGCACGAGTGGAAGCATGGTGCAGGCAGGGTCAGCAGTTCATGCAGACACTCAGACTGAAAGCCAGCTGAACAGTCTGTGTGTCTTCTGCTGTGCAAGATGACATTGCTCTGCATTTTGCCTGTCACATCCATGTCAGCTTCCTGCAGCAGCCCAGGCACCCTGTGATATACACACACACTTCTTCCATGACTTTCAGAGGGCTGACCTGGGCTCATCGCACACATTCAGGCAGCTGCTCTTCGTAGTCTGCAGTCTCTCTGATTCGGCTGATTGGTAGTGTTGTCCGGATCATGAACGATTCGGATCTTTGATCCGAATCTATTTTATGAGTCGATAATCCGAATCATCAAAATGAGTGATTCGGATCGCAAAAGGGGCGGGGCCAGGAGCGACACGCCCCCTCTCAGCGGGCAGGGGGGACCTGGAAGCAGAGCTGAGATGGATCGCTCTGTTGTATGGGAGGCAGCCTTGCAGGGAGACAGGTAGATGAGAGAGAGGGGACATGGGTGCCACTGCCAGATATGTGTAGAGCACACATACTGGCTATAACGTGCTGCCCATTATAGGCTGTCTGTTCCGTAGTGCTGCACAGTGAACACATTGGAAGCTTTTGGCTCAGCACAGCTCAGTAACTTTGCAGACAGTGTGATTGAAAGGCAATATAATCCTCCTGCACTCGGCACTAAACAGCTGCACTTATCTTCTGGGAATGCTTTCTTTCACTGTGCGACCTTTTCTTTCAAAGTGTACAGATGAACATATAGGTGAAATATATGTAAAGCATATGACTTCAGCATGTGGGTATTACGTGCAAACATTTCTGCTCTCTGCTCGTCCCTCCTCCCTTCTCTGTCCACTCCCTGCCCTCTGTCCATCTTCTCCCCTTCTCTGTGTGTCCACTCCCTCCCCTTCTCCTGTCCACAGACCTGTCCTGCTGTTCATTTAACCCCCAATGCTTCCGGTAGTAAAATGATCCGAGATTCGGATCAAAGATCCGGATCTCTTCAATGATCCGATTCGAATCATCCGGATCATTGAAAAGATCCGAACTTCCCATCTCTACTGATTGGCTCTAGAAAGTTGCTGGGTGGAGTTAACAAGTGCATCACCAGCACACAGCACTGCAGCCAATGGAGGAGAAGGACAAGAGAAAAGGGAGCCAATACAAAGCCCTGCAGTCTCTGGCTGCACCAACAGGACAGCCTGGGCTGGTAAGAGTGAGCTGTGGGCGTGGCTGAGTTCCCGGGCTGAGTTCCCTCACTACAGTAACCCGACTTCGGCCCTAATTGATTAACCACTTGCCGACCGCACACTCATAACGTGCGTCGGCAAAGTGGCAGCTGCAGGACCAGCGACGCAGTACTGCGTCGCCAGCTGCAGCCTAATTAATCAGGAAGCAGCCGCTCGTACGAGCGGCTGCTTCCTGTCAAATCACGGCGGGGGGCTCCGTGAATAGCCTGCGGGCCGCCGATGGCGGCTCGCAGGCTAGATGTAAACACAAGCGGAAATAATCCGCTTTGTTTACATTTGTACGGCGCTGCTGCGCAGCAGCGCCGTAAGGCAGATCGGCGATCCCCGGCCAATCAGCGGCTGGGGATCGCCGCCATGTGACAGGGGACGTCCTGTCACTGGCTGCACAGGACGGATAGCCGTCCTGTGCAGCCCCGATCACCGGGGGAGGCAGCAGGTAGGAGAGGGAGGGGGGAATTTCGCCGCGGAGGGGGGCTTTGAGGTGCCCCCTCTGCCACCCACAGCAGGCAGGAGAGATCAGACCCCCCCAGCACATCATCCCCATAGGGGGGAAAAAAGGGGGGCAATCTGATCTCCCTGCCTGCACCCTGATCTGTGCTGGGGGCTGCAGAGCCCACCCAGCACAGATCAATCAAACCAGCGCTGGTCCTTAAGGGGGGGTAAAGGGCGGGTCCTCAAGTGGTTAATGAGGAGGCGGCCCGGGGGGAAATTGCCACCCGTCCCCCCAGGCCAGTCCGCCTATGGGCTCCACCCACTTTTCTGAATATTAATCCCAGTCACCCAGTGACCAACTGTGCAAAGTTTTAGAACCCCACAATTAATAGTGTAAGAATGGCTGCAGTTTACATTTTCCCAGTGAAATTTGTGTTTGTCTCTGCCCACTAAAGACTCGGCATTGCCCAGGTATGTATTTGGCTGGTGCTAGCTCCGCCCACTTTTTCTAACCCAAACACAAAATTACTTAATGATCAAGTTTGTGAGCTTTGAGGTCTTTGGCATCAATAATTTGCATTGAAATAAAATAAATCTGATTGGCTGTGGCTCCACCCCGTTTCTGAATTTGGACCCAAATCACCCAATGGCAAACTGTACCAGGTACAGGTGATTAACAGTGCAAGAGGCTTGTGCCATTAACAGTGCAAGAATGGCATCAATTAAATATTCCCCTTAAAGATTAATAGGTGGATTTTGATTGGCTTTTGTAGGCTCCACCCACTTTTCTGAATATTAATCTCAGTCACCCAGTGACCAACTGTGCAAAGTTTGAGAACCCTACCATTAATAGTGTAAGAATTGCTTCAGTTTACATTTTCTCAGTGAAATTTGTATTTGTCTCCGCCTACTGATGACCCAGCATTGCCCGATTATGTATTTGGCTGGTGTTGGCTGCGCCCACTTTTCCTAACCCTAACACACAATTACTCAATTACTCAATGACCAAGTTTGTGAGCTTTGCGGTCTTTGGCATCAATAACCTGCATTAAAATGAAACAAATCAGATTGGCTGTTTGGGGCTCCACCCCCTTATATAAATTTAAACCCCAGGTTTGAGGCTTGTGCCATTAACAGTGCAAGAATGGCAGCAATGAAATATTCCCCTGAAAAATCAATAGGTAATTTTTGATTGTTTTTTGTAGGCTCCACCCACTTTTCTGAATATTAACCCCAGTCACCCAGTAACCAACTGTGCAAAGTTTGAGAACCCTACCATTAACAGTGTAAGAATGGCTGCTGTTTACATTTTCCCAGTAAATTTGTATTTGTCTCCGCCAACTTATGACCCGGCGTTGCCCGCTTATGTATTTGGCTGGTGTTGGCTGTGCCCACTTTCCTAACCCTAACACACAATTAATCAATTACTCAATTACCAAGTTTGTGAGCTTTGCGGTGTTTGGCAACAATAATTTGCATTGGAATGAAACAAATCTGATTGGCTATTTGTGGCTCCACCCCCTTTCTGAAATTGAACCCCAGTCACCCAATGATCAACTATACCAGGTTTGAGGCTTGTGCCATTAACAGTGCAAGAATGGCAGAAATGTAAATATTCCCCTTGAAAATCATTAGGTGAATTTTGATTGGCTTTTATAGGCTCCAACCACTTTTCTGAATAAGAATCCCAGTCACCCAACGACCAACTGTGCAAAGTTTGAGAACCCTACCATTAACAGTGTAAGAAAAACAAAAGTTTGCTTTCTTAAAACAGAAAGAATTTGCGATAATTCCGATAATTCAGGTTGGATTGAGCTTGAGATATCTCCCAGTACATCACTGCTGAAAATAT
Source organism: Hyperolius riggenbachi (assembly GCF_040937935.1). NCBI lineage: Eukaryota > Metazoa > Chordata > Amphibia > Anura > Hyperoliidae > Hyperolius > Hyperolius riggenbachi. The sequence goes on from NC_090651.1 coordinate 371,716,552, forward strand.
GCTAATTAACCATTGTTACCCTTAGAAGCTAAACACACCTCCAGAACCGCTGGAATGCAATGATGTGGCAGCTTGTTAAATTGTATAGAGCTATAATAATCCAACACGCATACAGACTGTTTTGGATTGTTTGATCCTTATCAGTGCATGGCATAGATTAATTTGGCTCTGTAGTAGGGCTTGTAACACCGAGAGGGACATGCTACCCAGCAAACTCATGGTGACCCAGAACTCATTGGAGTGTGTAAGGGACTACAATGGTCCTAAAAGCCCCCTTACTAAGATGTTAAGAAAAACAAACGTTTGCTTTCTTAAAACAGAAAGAATTTGCCATAATTCAGGTTGGAGTGAGCTTGAGATGTCTCCCAGTGCATCACTGCTGAATATATGCAAATTAACCATTCTACCCTTAGAAGCTAAACACACCTCCAGTGTAACAGTGTATGGCTGCAGTTTACATTTTCCAGTGAAATTTGTATTTGTCTCTTTTTGGTTATGGGAATAAAAAGTATCCTATACTTTATTCCAGGTAATGTACTATGTGTGTGCCAAATTTCATTCAAATCCGTTCAGCCGTTTTTGCGTGATCGAGTAACACACATCCAAAGATCCGAACCTTCCCATTTATTATATTAGTAGGATTTCTGCATCATACTTTCGGTACTTCTTATATATGTGTAATCTGTTATGACCGTTCACTAAACAATGCCAGGGGACAATAATGCTATATCTTTACTTGGGACAATCATGAGCTACTGTCTTTAACCACTTCCCCACCACAAGTTATTTCCCCTTAAAAAGCAGAGCAATTTTCACACTTCATGTTCCTCCCATTCATTTGCCAATGACTTTATTGTTACTTATCACATCAAAATGATCTACAGTATACATAATTTATTTTTTTTTTGCCACAAATTTGGCCTTCTTTGAGTGGTACTTTTTTGCTAAGAATTTATGTGCATTTTAAAGGGAATAAGAAGGAAAAAAAATAATTAAGAAAATCATTATTTCTCAGTTATAAGCAGCTTTAAAATACGGCTTAACGCAGCTTTGTGAAAGCCGCAATTTGCAGCCAAAACTGTGCCTCATTGCGGTCACCACCATGCACCCAAATTTCCCCTTTATGATGCTAATTATGGCATTGATCATAGGCGCCTAGAGGGCACCCTTTCTTCTGTAAGTGCTCCTGTGACCTTTTTTCCCCGATTTGATGGCAGCCTCCAAGTAGCTCTTTTACAAAACAGTCAGTAGTGCTGCACTTAACCCTTCATATATACCACAGTAGATGCAATAATGCCAATCCTTATTTTCAGTGGATCACGCTGCTCATAGACTACCAGTCCGAATAAGTTCACACTATTTTTATAGCAGTTGCGATCACTCCTCAGTCGTCTTTGATTCCTGTCTCCAAGATAGCACTTAGAAGAAACACCTTAAAAAGACTCTGAAGCAGGGCCGGGCGAGGCATAGGCTGGAGAGGCTCCAGCCTCAGGGCGCAGTGTAGGAGGGGGCGCACAATTCATTCAGCTGTCATTCCTAATTGTGTATGAAGCAGAAAGAAATAAGAAAAGGGGATACATGCAGTGACTGCAAGACAGATAACTAGATATTAAGGCAGGGCCGGATTTACCACTAGGCACTGTAGGCACGTGCCTACAGGCGCCATGTGATCAGGGGCGGGAGAGTAGCAGCTGTGTACATGCCGCTGATGTCACTGGCCGCCCCGCTCTGCAGGACATCCGCCCCGACCATGCCAGTGAAGGAGCGATCGCATCTGCAGTCCTGTCTTGGCTTCCGCCCGCCTCAGGCCTGCTTCAGGATGTAGGAGGAGCTGAAGTGGAGGGCCAGGAAGCGGAGCAGAAGGGGGAAGTGCCGAACAGCCGGTGTGTGAGTACCATGTGGAAAGGAGACCGAAGAGATCGGCACAGAGTTCTAATGCAGATGCAGCCTGTGAGTACAAGCATCCACCAGCCAGAGAGAAGCTGCGAGTCTGACAGTGACTGCAGCGATCAGATTTGCCTACTGTTACTCTACAAGACTGCCGCTCCTCATGTGAAGTGACGTCCTGTAGAGTAACAGTAAGCAAACCCGGCCGCTGCAGTCTGAATCACAGCTTCTCTCTGGCTTGTGGATGCTCAGTCACATGCTGTATCTGTGTTAGAGCTCCGTGCCGTTCGTCTCCTCTCCTCTTACTGTGCACTGCCACTGCATTCTTTAAATGCCAACAGCTTTCCTGATAGCGTCCCTTGGAATCATCTTCTTTGCATGAAAGCACTGGCAATGCTTGGTTCATTCACTTACTTCCTGCTGTTTGGCTATATTCTGTTACTTCATTGCTGCACTGGTGTTTTTAAAAATTTTAGTACACTAATTTTTGTTCATGTTTTATGCACCTTATAACATGTTTTGTGCATCGTTTAAGGTTTCTGTCTAAGTTATGTATGGTAATGGTCGTCCACGCAGAATTTTTGTAGGGACTACTTTTAATTCATGGTACTAGTGGTATTTTCGACAGCGTTGTTCACTTTCATTATTAAAGATGCTCAGCTTTGCAAGGAGTTGCCAGATGCTGTATAAATGTGCCTAATTGGTATATTTATATATTTCCATGCCCTGGCACCATTGGTGACTTTTTTAATTGTTTTTACGTGGTGTATACTTTTTCCGTACAGACTAATTATGTAAGATTGTCCCTTAGATCCCTCTGATTGAATCTGATCAGAGAGGGATCTTTTCCTGCTCACACACTGCACACAGATTTCCAATTGATTTCAGCATGAAATGTATTGGAAATCACCTTGCTGCCCCCCCCAGTGTAAATGGTCCCCCCCCCCCACCCCCATGTGCAGTGTTAAAGGGGTCACCTATCACATTGCAGCACAAGTCCTGGCTTCCGCTGACTAGCATCACTGCAAGTGCCTGTACCACGTGACACCAGGTCCAGGAGCATGTAATTACATCATGCATGTGGTTTCAGGCAGGTAACGGTAACGAGGGACACTGGAGAAGGCCAGGATTTGTGACTGCATGACAGGTGAGACTTCAACACTGGCAAAGGGGGGCATATACATTTTAGGGGACTGTGGGTTGTCGGGATATTTCGATTGCCGTTTGTCATTACCGCCGTGCATGCAAATTGAGCCCCTGCAACCAAGATTTTCCAGCATGATCGATCCTTTTGACCGGAAACCGATGGGCTGACTGCATTGCGCTACAGATTCTGATTCTCCTTCGATCTGATAAATATATCGGATCTAAAAGCTGATCAGCACGCAAGATCAAATAGAGTATGGCACCCTTAGCTGAACTGATTTTTGGTTGATGGTGTTAGGTGAAAAAATAGTGTTTACAGGTGTACCCTAATGTCACTGACTTCTCCTCCAACAACAGATTGAAACTGGACCAATCAAATGCCATTGCAGCTGATTTTGATTGCTCCACTTTCAATCTGCAAACTTACTGACCATCCATATTACTGACCGCCACCTTCCTATCACTAAAATCTACTTCTTACTACCTGCCTGTGATTAGACACTATCACATTTTTTGTAATAATGGTATCATTTCCTAGTGATTTATATTCTCTGTTGCTTGTTGGTAATATTGGCCTAGGTTTGGTTAATTCTGCACACTGTCATTGACAATGTCTGCATACTGTTGGTATTCCATACTTGTCTTAGAAATATCTGCATTTCCTTGTGTGGTTTTATTTCATAAGAAAAGGGACTATAACAAGGGGGTGTGGCCTGTGCTGAGAGGCGGAGTTTAGGGCGCCAAAACTTTTGTGCCTATAGGCTCCTGAGCTGTAAATCCGTCCCTGTATTAAGGTGTTGGGGAGGTTGTGGGCCCTGTGGCCCTCTTAGTCTAATAGCAATACGTGTGTGACAGCCATAGGCGGACTGGCCTGGGGGGATGGGGGGCAGTTTCCCCCCGGGCCGCCTCCTGCCTCTGTGTTTTGGGCCGCTGGCTGGATGTCTGGCAAAAAAGGAAAGGGACGACTTATTTCCTCTTTAAGGCCTCTTGCACACTGCAAGCAATTCAGATTCAGATTCCGCTTTTTAATCAGTTTTTACCTCCGTTTCAGATTCAGATTTGCAGTGTGCAAGGAGCAAACTGCAAATCTGAATCTGAATCGGAAGTAAAAACAGATTAAAAAGCGGAATCTGAATCTGAATTGCTTGCAGTGTGCAAGAGGCCTAAAAAAGGTCCCCTCCTGCGCCCTGGTCAGTAGGCTGCGGTGATTAGTCTCACCAGCGGCTGGCCAGACAGAAGATCAGCTGAGCGGCCAGTGTGACGAGTACTGCAGGCAATACACATCACTGCTCTTCTCCTGCTACTGCTAGATGTGGCGCCCCGCCCCCTGTCTTAGCGGCGATTTTAAAGTGTGTCATCAGTGAATTCAGAGGTGAATGAAGAGAGAGCAGCGGGGAGCATCTCTATAAAACACATGTAGAAGGCAGCGGTGACAGGACAGTGTAAGTTGCAAACTCGGGAGATTAGATTGATTGCCAGCCTGACTTTCTGACCTCCCTTATCTTTTGTTCTGTCCAAGTGTGTGTCTCTTCTTCCCAGGCCCCCCTCCTCCCCTGCTATCTCCTCTCTCCCAAATGTTATGGCTTGTTTCATCAGCATGTCCTTCCCGAATGGGACAGAGATGGCTGCAGTCCTGTGTGATCTCTGCTGTAACTGTTCCTCTTTTCCTCCTGCTCTCTGTCTTCTTCTGTCTCCCTCACCATGCCCCCCATCTTTTTTACGTACTCCATTTCTCTTTCCCACATTCCTGTCCCTCTTGTCTAATTTTCATATATCTGTCCCTCTCTCCCACAAAATCTCTATTATACGCATGCATCCACCCACCCCTGGCATCTTCCACAGCACATACAGAGTACATAATCATGACACTGTTCTCATAGGAGCTCACAATCTAATCCTACCATAGTCATAGTCTAATGTCCTACCATATTATTATTATGTATTTATATAGCACTGACATCTTCTGCAGCACTGTACAGAGTACATAGTCATGTCACTGACTGTCCTCAGAGGAGCTCACACTCTAATCCTACCATAGTCATAGCCTAATGTCCTACCATATTATTATTATGTATTTATATAGCACTGACATCTTCTGCAGCACTGTACAGAGTACATAGTCATGTCACTGACTGTCCTCAGAGGAGCTCACACTCTAATCCCTACCATAGTCATAGTCTAGGCCCGGTTCACATTAGCGGTGGCTATCCGGAATAGCCGTGCCGGAGCCGCACCGCATGCTGGCCGGACGAAACGGACGCACGGCATAGCAATGTAAGTCTATGCCAGGGTTCACATGTGTCCGTTTCGTCCGGACCGGAGCCGGACCGGATCCGGACTCCGGTGTCCGTTCCAACATGCGCTATTTTTTGGTCCGGCTCCTCCGGCAGCCGTATCCGGGGCGGAGCCGGACTGCACCATCCGGCCAATGGAAACCAATGAGAACCGGAGAGCGCACAACACACTGGCAAAAAATCCGGATGTTCTACCCCACTTCCTATGAGGATTGTTGCGGCGATATTGTATCGGGGACACATGGGCAACCATTTTGGAGTGGAGCAGCACGAGCTGGAGATGTTGGCAGCATGTTGGAGGTGGAGGTGAGTGCTAAACAGCGGAGGGCCTGATTCCACAGGTCCCCCTTCTGCTGACCTCCCAGACCCCAACATTTTTTTTTGTTTTTATACAGGTTGTTATCTCTTTTAGAATCCGGATCCGGACCGCAACCGTGTTCATACCGCACGGAAACCGTATGCAACCGGACCGGATCCGGACAGGAACCGTACGGTTCAGGTCCGATCCGGCTCCGGTGCGGTCCGGACATCCGGTGCGGTTTTTGCAAAACCGCAAGTGTGAACCGGGCCTAATGTCCTACCATATTATTATTATGTATTTATATAACACTGACCGCTTCTGCAGCACATTACAGAGTACATAGTCATGTCACTGACTGTCCTCAGAGGAGTTCACACTCTAATCCCTACTATAGTTATAGTGTAATGTCCTACCATATTATTATGTATTTATATAGCACTGACATCTCCTGCAGCACATTACAGAGTACATAGTCATGTCACTGACTGTCCTCAGAGGAGCTCACAATCTAATCCTACCATAGTCATAGTCTAATGTCCTACCATATTATTATTATGTATTTATATAGCACTGACATCTTCTGCAGCACTGTACAGAGTACATAGTCATGTCACTGACTGTCCTCAGAGGAGCTCACACTCTAATCCCTACTATAGTTATAGTGTAATGTCCTACCATATTATTATGTATTTATATAGCACTGACATCTTCTGCAGCACTGTACAGAGTACATAGTCATGTCACTGACTGTCCTCAGAGGAGCTCACAATCTAATCCTACCATAGTCATAGTCTAATGTCCTGCCATATGATTATTATGTATTTATATAGCACTGACATCTTCTGCAGCACATTACAGAGTACATAGTCATGTCACTGACTGTCCTCAGAGGAGCTCACACTCTAATCCTACCATAGTCATAGTATAATGTCCTACCATATTATTATTATGTATTTATATAGCACTGACATCTTCTGCAGCACATTACAGAGTACATAGTCATGTCACTGACTGTCCTCAGAGCAACTCACAATCTAATCCTACCATAGTCATAGTATAATGTCCTACCATATTATTATTATGTATTTATATAGCACTGACATCTTCTGCAGCACATTACAGAGTACATAGTCATGTCACTGACTGTCCTCAGAGGAGCTCACAATCTAATCCTACCATAGTCATAGTATAATGTCCTACCATATTATTATTATGTATTTATATAGCACTGACATCTTCTGCAGCACATTACAGAGCACATAGTTATGTCACTGACTGTCCTCACAGGAGCTCACACTCTAATCCTACCATAGTCATAGTCTAATGTCCTACCATATTATTATTATGTATTTATATAGCACTGACATCTTCTGCAGCACATTACAGAGTACATAGTCATGTCACTGACTGTCCTCAGAGGAGCTCACACTCTAATCCTACCATAGTCATAGTCTAATGTCCTACCATATTATTATTATGTATTTATATAGCACTGACATCTTCTGCAGCACATTACAGAGCACATAGTTATGTCACTGACTGTCCTCACAGGAGCTCACAATCTAATCCTACCTACCTTTCCTAAAGGTGCGTAGACACGCACTACTTCCGCCAACGACGGGTCCCCCAGACCCTCCCGCTGGGTGGAAGTTCTGCCGACAGTAGTACGTGTGTACACACTGTCAGGAGACTGATAAGGCTGTTTCTGAACGATCCGCTCAGAGGATCGTTCAGAAACGGCCTTATCAGTCTGCCGACAGCGCGTACGCACGTGCTACTGTCGGCAGAACGTCCGCTCAGCGGGAGGGTCTGGGGGACCCGTCGTTGGCGGAAGTAGTGCGTGTCTACGCACCTTAACAGGCGGTAACATATTTGCATATCCCATAATGTGTGTGAAAAGGTATTCTGAAATGAAGACGGTCTTGCTTGATAATCTGATCCTGCAATGTGAAGGACATTATACCTGAAATTGTTCTGTGAGGCCATCACGTCGGAACTTATTTTGTAGGCAACGTAATACTGTAGCTGCTGATTTTTTTTTTAAGGTGCATGGTGGCTGCATATACTGCAGGGCATGTGGTTTATATCATATGGTTGGGTTCTATAGTGTGTGATTTTTGTTTTGCTTTTTTTTTTGGAAGGGGGGAGGTAACACAGGTTCCTTGCCTGGGGTGACAAAAGGCTAGTAACAGCCCTGTTTCTTGGGAAGAGGTTTCTGCAGCAGTGGGCAGGGGCGTAGCAATAGGGGTTGCAGAGGTTGCGACCGCATCGGGGCCCTTGGGCCAGAGGGGTCCCAAAGGGCCCTCCCTCAACTACAGTTTTAGCTCTCTATTGGTCCTGTGCTCATAATAATCCCCTCTATATATACTTTGAATAGGGGTAATCATTAACAAGCTGTTCCCCATCCCCTTCTTGCACCTCTGACACTGTAGTTGCCATTGGCAGGTTTTGGTGCGCCGTATCAGTTATGTATAGAGTGCTTGGGGGGCCCCATTGTAAAACTTGCATCGGGGCCCACAGCTCCTTAGCTATGCCACTGTGTTCATACGACTACAGTGATTCCTTCAGCTACTGAGTGGTAATAACAGATAGGGCACCCTTGATATTTACTCACTTAGGGCTGGTGCACACCAAAACCCGCTAGCAGATCCGCAAAACGCTAGCAGATTTTTAAACGCTTTTTTTTATTTTTATGAGGCGTTTTGCTAGCGTTTTGCGGATTGCTGCTGCGGTTTTCAGTATAGTAGATTTCATATATTGTTACAGTAAAGCTGTTACTGAACAGCTTCTGTAACAAAAACGCCTGCAAAACCGCTCTGAAGTGCCGTTTTTCAGAGCGGTTTGCGTTTTTCCTATACTTAACATTGAGGCAGAAACGCATCCGAAATCCAAAAAATGCCTCACCCAGGCATTTTTCGTTTCCGCAAAACGCCTCCCGCTCTGGTGTGCACCACCCCATTGAGATACATTGACCAAGCAGATCCGCAGCCGCAAGCGGATCTGAAAACGCCCAAAAAGCCGCCCGGTGTGCACCAGCCCTTATAGTTTGTTTACCACGCTCTCCCCTCAGCCCATATAATTTTAATTTCTTCCTTCGTAGGGAGAAACAGTACAGATAGAGGACGATCTGGGATGAGGAGTCAAGCTTTATGGGGCCTATTGACAGGATAACGTCACTCAGATGCTGCAGATTTTTCAGCTGCACATTTTGTTTCACTGTATCTCACTATCTTAAAGGTGCTCTATGTAGGTAATCTACAGTATGTATTTGCATGTAATGCTGTGCTGCTTTACACTTAATACGTTTGCTCACAAAAAATATATGGCTTTGGGCTGGGACTGCCGGGAAAGGGCCTCTAGGTTGTGTTTCCCCCCAGGCCAAAAGGTCCCAGTCCTCCCCTGGTGACAGGTGAGGTGGGAGGGATGGAGGGGCGCACTTTGGTGTCTCAGCCTTGGGTGCTGGAGGACCCTGTCCCTGCTCTGCTCTGAAGTATCTTTTTTTCCCCCTGCTTTTGTCATAAATTCCTGTTAAGCATGAATGCTCCCCTTGAATCGCTGCATTCCCACGGCAGATGGGTGATTTATTGCTGTGTAATTAACCTGCAAACTTCTACGACTTTGCAGGTCACAGATTATGCTGCCCTGACACACAGGGCTTCTCTTCCTGGAGAGGCTGAGCTTTAGGCTGTAGCTCTGCCTCTCCGCAATCAATCTCCGCGGGTGAAAGGAAGACTGAGAGGGGCGGGGAGAGGTGGCGATCCGCAGAGATTGATTGCAGAGGAGGCAGTGCTACAGCCTGAAGCTCTGCCTCATTGAGGAAGTAAAGCCCTGCGGGCTACGGAGCTCTGCAGGGCTATTAAACAGCAATAAATCACCCATCAGCCGCGGTGATGCGGCGATTCAACAGGGGCATTCATGCTGAACAGGAATTTATGTACAAAAAGAGACTTTAGAGTCTCTTTAAAGATAGGCAAAAAGAAATGCTCCCTTTAGTGACAGGCATAGGTTCCACAGACAGGGAGTGCATACATAGAAGGGGTCCATCACCTGCGGGCTCAGGTGCTCCCCCCCCCCCCATATGTCCCTGCTCACCAGATAGTTGCTTTAAATCAACAGCCAATGTCTGCCACCTTGGCTTTCCACACAGATATTTTCTGCAAGGGGTACACATGCTGAGTCTGTGAGGGAAAGGAGAAGCAAGATGCTGAGATTCTGTCCAGTCAAGGAAATGGGGATATGCAATGCTGTATCTTTTTAAAAAAAATGTACGGGCATTACTGATTTTAATCTAAGTATTTAAAAAAGTGGTTTTACACATGCTCAATTCTCTTTGAGTCTGCTTGCAGATAATATCTGTGTGGAAGGCCCAGGTGGCAGATATTGGCTGTTGGCTTAAAGAGAACCCGAGGCGGGGTTCTGAGAATAAAATCCCTATACAGAGTCTGGGTCTGTCTATAGAGCCCAGCCTCTGTTGCTATATAGATCGCCCCTAATCGCCCCCTGCGCTCTGTAATCCCCCCATAAAACACAGCCGCGCTGCCGACACTCAGCTTGTCAGAGCGCACTGTGTTTACCTCTCCTCTGTCAGTCTCGCCTATCCCCGCCTCCTGCATCGCTCCGGTCCCCACCCATCGCCGCTGATTGGAGGGAAGGGACGCGGGCAGGACCGGAGCGATGCAGGAGGCGGGGGAGCAGCCGAGACTGACAGAGGAGAAGTAAACACAGACGCACTGCGCAGCTTTGAGTTATGGGGTATTGCAGAGCGCAGGGGGGGCTTAGGAGCGATCTATATACCAACAGAGGCTGGGCTCTATAGACAGACCCAGCCTCTGTATGGGTATTTCATTCCCAGAACCCCGCCTCGGGTTCTCTTTAAAGCAACTATTCGGTGAGCAGGGACATATGGGGGGAGTGCCTCAGACTTTTCGTTTATAAAACAATATCAGGTCCTCTGTAATATCAGATTTTAACACTAGGTGGCAATGCAGGTTATAATCTGGGACTGAAGAATTTTTGTATCATTACTTTTTTCCCCCTATTTACAATTCTCGGTAGTATACTGTACATAGATTAAGGAGTCAGGACATGTTTGGTTTGAAACAAAAACATTCCCATCCTGGGACCCACAGATGCTTCCCAGTAGTGATGGGTCGTTCGCGAACGAGCCGGCTCTAAGAGGCGGCTCTTTGCTGCGAACGACAAGAGCCAGTTCTCAGTTTTGAAAGAGCCGATGCCTCAGCCGCCCCACAGAGCTCTGATTTGCTGTGTAATAAAGGGCGCTGAGGCATGTTGGGAGATGTAGTCCTCCTCTTGCAGCTTGTAGGAGTGTATGGGGCGGAGCAGAGCAGTAGCAGGAGGGATTGCCCCAGTCAGAGAAGCAGTCTGGAATTGTCATGGAGATGGGGGCGGGGCTTTTACTCCAATTCTGAGTGGTGTTTAGTGATATTTAATGAAGAGTCGATTCAGAGCCGTAAGAGCCGGCTCTTTAATGGGAGCCGATTCAGAAGAGCCGATTCTCTGAAAAGAGCCGGAATTCCCATCACTACTTCCCAGGACCCTCTTCTCCTCCTGGTCGCACTCCCATCCATGTACGAGTTTCTCTACAGTTTGCACATGCCCAGTAGAATGAAGCTGGTCGTGCTTGGAGGAAAAAGCTGTGCACCATTGGCTTTGTTCGCACTTGCACACGCGCAGTATGGAGAAGCTCATACTTGAACAGGAGAGTGGCCACAAGAAGCATTTTCAACAAGCTATTGTTGAGTATGCCTAGAGGGATCCAATTCTGGAGCGGTGCTTTGTGCAGGCTTAGGAGGACCTAATGAGGCAAACATAGGGGAGGGGTCTGGATAGTGTTTACACAAAGCTCATAAGTTTCCAAGAAAAAAGGAAAACTATCAAAGTTAACAAAAATTCTAAATGCCACATATATTTCCAGTAATTACTAGCAAATAGCAATACAAAGACTTTTCTTCTTTTTTTAATATCTTATGACAAGAAAATATGACATTTACAGAGATCAGTGTTCACTGTGGACATGACTATGGAGGACTGTGTCCAGCACATTCAGCATACAGAAACAATCTTCACTGGCTCTAAGTACTATGACTGAAATCCTTTCAGAAAGATATAAAGCAGAAATAAAGCATCAAATGCGTGTAAATAATTATGAGCTGCAGTTCTGTTTGTGTGCCATATCTAGAGGTGTACCGAACGGTTCGCCGGCGAACGGTTCCAGGCGAACATTGGGGGTTCGCGTTCGCCTGCGCCAGGCGAACTTTTCCGGAAGTTCGATTCGCCCCATAATGCACTATGAGGGTCAACTTTGACCCTCTGCATCACAGTCAGCAGGCACATTGTAGCCATTCAGGCTACAGTAAGCCCTGGAGCCCCACCCCCCCTTTATATAAGGCAGCCTCCGGCGGCCATTACAGTCACTCGTGTGCCTGCTAGAGAGAGGAAAGGGACAGCTGCTGCAGACTTTTTCTCTTAGGGACAGATTAGTTAGGTTCTAGGCTGCTTTGCTTGTTCCTGACTGATTAATATTGCTTTTAAAGCACCCAGCAACAGCTCTTTTCAGAGCTCAACCTGTACATTTTTTTTTCTGACACTTTTGTTGCATGCACAGCCTTGCTGTATTGTTATTTTTGATCACTACCTCGGGGCGGGCGTGCATGCCTACCTGCTGCCCTCCTTGGATGTGTAGTGGTAGCCGTTTCTCAGGCTCCACACCGGATTCCATCCCTCATTCCCCGGCCATTACCCGGGGTCACAAATGACAGACTTGCCCGCCTCCATATGATTCTCGTGAAAGGAATGTGGTGTCATCTTTGCCCGCCATAACTGGTTCTCGTTAAAGGATTTAAAGTACATTCATTTCAAATACACAGCAGGGCCTCGAAAGTCCTCCTCCTGTATTGTTATTTTTGGTCACTACCTCGGGGCGGGCGGGCGTGCATGCCTGCCCGCTGCCCTCCTTGGATGTGTAGTGGTAGCCGTTGCTCAGGCTCCACACCGGATTCAAACCTCTCATTCCCCGGCCATTACCCGGGGTCACAATGGCAGACTTGCCCGCCTCCACAGGATTCTCATTGTAGCGGTACTGAACAAGTACACAGCAAGTAGAAAATGTAAATTAAAAACAAAACGTAAGCTTTTTAACAATGCCATGGAAAGTTGAGAAGGAAGTCACACATTACCTGACATCACTGAGTGAGGAAGAGCAATCTCGCCATGTTGCGCAGTAGTCCAGCATGGCCGTCACTACACAAACAGCTGTTTGCGGTGCGTTACACAGTGAGTTTGGTGTGTCAGTGTGAAGCAGTACTCTAATTACACTACCTGATTGATGTATACACATGCAAGATGTTGTAAAGCACTTTATGCCTGCAATTTAGCATTCAATGTGATTTCTGCCCTTAAAACGCTGCTTTGCGTCACATCCAGATTTTTCACCGGGACTTTTGGCATGTATCCCACGCCGCCATGCCCCCCTCCAGGTGTTAGACCCTTTGAAACATCTTTTCCATCACTTTTGTGGCCAGCATAATTTTTTCTATTTTTCAAAGTTCGCCTCCCCATTGAAGTCTATTGCGGTTCGCGAATTTTTCCGCGAACCGAACCTTCTGCGGAAGTTCGCGAACCCGGTTCGCGAACCGAAAATCGGAGGTTCGCGACATCCCTAGCCATATCTTGTCTCTGTCTCTCTGCCACTCAGTGTAAAGTAAAGGTTACAGTTCAGCTCTGCCTGACTGCCTCCCCCTCCCCTCGACTCGATACAAATGTGTTATATTCAGCTGGTATAAAAAAGCTATTTTTTCATGCAGGCTGTGCTGAGAGCTAAAAGCTCTATAGGTGTATAGGGTTTTACAGAAAAACTCTTTCTTTGATACTTGTTCTTTTAGAAAGTTTGGCATTGAATTTGAATACATTGAATTGGGTTATGGTTACGTGGTTTGTACTGTTGTTTAAAATAAAGTGGAGTAAGGCTTGGAAACATAACATTAGTGCTGTACCTGTACACGGGACCTCCACGCTCTCGTTCATTAGAGTTCTCCCCATGTACTGCAGGCAGCAGCTGATGGTCACATTCTCGGTGGCCTGGCACTGGCTTGTCCAGTTGAGGAAGCGGTTGCTGATCCAGTATCCAGTCGGATTATTGCCCCATGTGTGGTCCCCATCTCTGAAATCTGTTCCATCGAATTGCCACAGCAGAGTGACATGTTGTACTTTTTGAACGTTTGTCCTGCACACGATATCGGAGCCATTGTGACCGACCTCTAGAGGTTCTGTCAGGGGTGAAGAGGAAAATGATGGCTTAACACGGAGCTGTAGTGAAAATAACATAATTACAGCATAGTCTCCGGTATCTGACCGGCACCAGCAGGGATTGCCTCATGCCGGATTCACGTGCTTGCCAGTTGTTTGAGCAACTGGCTGAAAAAGCACACACCTCCCTCCCTATTTTTTCATGGGTAAAATACCTCATGAGGTATTTCCTCTTTTTTTTAGCAATTCTGAAAGATTTTTCTCCATTTGCTAACATGAGGTAAAACATGAGGTAAACCATGAGGTAAATGCATAAAGTGAGGTAAAGCATGAGGTATTTCATTGTCTTCCATAAGTTAGGATAGTCTTTGGAAGATGTCTTTTTTTGGAAGGGGGAAGGTGTATTGGATTATGTAGCAACCTAGGAAAAGTATATTTATAGGCATCTCTTCTAAAAAAAATCCAGTAAATATTTGGAGTTTTATTTCTACTATTCTTTTCTATTACACAGCCTGAATTGAACTGCAAAATGCAAAAAAACAAAACAAAAACAAAAAAAACAAACAAACTGCAAAATGCACACAAACAGACTTTACCTCCAGGTACAGGCAGGTCTTAAAGGGGAACTGAAGAGAGAGGTATATGGAGGCTGTCATGTTTATTTCCTTTTAATCAATACCAGTTGCCTGGCAGCCCTGCTGGACTATTTCTCTGCAGTAGTATCTGATTAAAACCAGAAACAAGCATGCAGCTAGTCTTGTCAGATCAGACTTATAAGTCTGAACCACTGAAACACCTGATCTGCTGCATGCTTGTTCAGGGGCTATGGCTAATAGTATTAGAGGCAGAGGATCAGCAGTGCTGCCAGGCAACTGGTATTGTCTAAAAGGAAATAAACATGATAGCCTCCATATACCTCTCTCTTCAGTTCCCCTTTAAACTGATCTGTAAATGATGTGCTAACATGCCTCCTAATTTCCATGTGTATAGCTATTTTCGGTAAAATTAATGCAAATTGCCTCATGAATTACCTCATGAGGTAAAACATGACTAAAATCTACCAGAATTGCTAAATGTCATTACCTCATGAGGTAAATTGCCTCACATGAGGTAATTTGTTTGATAACCCTACCAGAATTGAGGGCAATTAATGGCTATCATTCATGAACAGGCTGTCGGTAAGGGGAACCCGTGCGGGAGAATACCGCCGTCGGTAGTTTATCCTTCTGGGTGGTCATTCATAAAGTTTGTGCCTGGTGCGGTAGCAGTGCGGAGGTTTTCTGGAGAATGGTGTCGGCAGGCGGGCGGTAGGCATGCGGAAACAGAAAAGCTGGCCGAGTCCCTCCATGCGGTGCTCTCTCTGCTGCTGTGTGGGAGGTCCGTCCCATTCACTTACATGTATTCCGCAAGCTTCCCGCTACATCCAGGGGATCGGTAATCCCCTTCCGCATACCGCTATGCGGAAATGTTTATGAATGAACATTTTGCTACTTTTTCTGGATACCTGCGTATCCACACTGCACAAGGCGGTACGTTGTCACTCTGCACGGGAATGTCAGCTCCGCATGCGGAAAGAGGCTTTATGAATGCACAACTTGCTCAGTGCTCGGTAAAGTCAGCGGTATTACGCATTTCCGCATGCGGGAATGCTTTATGAATGATAGCCAATGTCTCAACAGTCTCATGTGATGTAAAAATAAATTGACTAGTTGTAGTAAATCAACTCATAAACATCTTGAAATAGAAAATATATAGACGTATGGTTAAACTATACTCACCATGTAGCAGTAGGTAGGTACCAGTCCCAGAAATGCTCCTTTTCTTCTGGTTTTGTTTGGTGCGCAGTGAGGTGTGGCACACGTACGTCCCCGTGTGGGAGAGGCTTATGTTGGTGACAGTCAGTGACATGTCTGTTTTGCTGTTCTGATTACTTTGGACAGCTGAGTTTTTGTTGAAGATTTTGGAAATTTGAGGAGAGACGTCAGGATACAAAAACCACTGGGTGTTTTCTTTCTCTCCTGGCATGTACCAGTACAGGTTAGTCTCAGTTACTTCATCAGATCCTACTTCCAGGTGGCATCTTAGATTCACTTTGGAGCCAACCATGGCGGCCATTGCTGGGGGTTGCTCCAGGGTTTCGCCACCACTTCTGCTCCCTTCAAAAGAAGTCAGCATGTTCGGTTTATTTATCCACGCAAAAAGGGAATGATCTGCACCAATAACCCTACAGTGTGTAGGAAGCCTCGCAAGACCAAGGCCAATTCTCCAACAAATTGAGGGCAATAAAACAATATATCACAAAAAACATACAGCTTTATCATACATAATTCAATGGAACATATAAAAACACTTAAAAAGTCTTATTAGCTCCCAAGCTTGAACATATAAATATGAAAGACAACGTATACTTTGTGTGCATGAAAAAAGGGCGCCAGGGCGGCATGGGACATGTCAGCTGCAAGGGACTGGAGGAAGCTCCAGGTAAGTAGATGGGGGGGGGGGGGTAGTTAAAGAGGAACTCCAGCCCAAACAAACATACTGTCATTAAGTTACATTAGTTATGTTAATTAAAATAGATGGTTAATATAATCTCTTACCCACACTGTTTTAAAAGAACAGGCAAATGTTTGATTTCATGGGGGCAGCCATCTTTTTGGTTGAAAGGAGGTGACAGAGCCTGAGACACAGTTCCAACTGTCCTGTGTGCTGATCACCCCTCCCAGTTGCTAGGCAACGTAAATAACAACATAGGAAATCCCAGCATGCTCTGCACAGCATCAGAGAAAAAAAGCCTGCGCTTTTTTTCTTTGATGGGTGCTCCACCCATCAAAGAAACCTAAGCTCCTTAGGTAAAAATGCTGCTAAAAATGATGCTTTGGTAAGAAAAACAAAGTTCTGATGTTGTGAAACTGTTAAAGAAACACCAAGCCTCATCAGTTCTGCTGAGTAGATTTTTAGTCCGGAGGTTCACTTTAATGTTGCTTGATGACTCCTTTAATGCTAGGGGGCCCCTCTGTCTACCTAAAATTGGTGTGGGGGAGGGACACAAAGGTGCCTTATAATTTTTTATGGGGGGGGGGGGGCAGCCAAAACATTCCTAACATTCCCATGATTTCTAGCTACGCTCCTGGTTAGTTATTGTACTCTTTGCTGTGTGTAAGTAGAGGAGAAAAGACATACAAGTACTACTGGAAACTGTTACTTACAGGAAGTCATAAGTATACATACAAGCAGCAATATTCGCCTTGACATTGAATTGCTGTGGTCGAGTTTTCAGTAGAACAGCTCCTGTGTGAGGATAAAGGTAGTGAGAAGATTAACCACAAGCTGCTCTACTTCTGTCATTTCACATGAAAACAAACAAAAACTTCCGCCAGTCCTCCAGCTCAAGGCTAGTGGGTTTATTCTCCTGACCATTGTGTTACATCAGACTGGACGATCTACTGCGGATACCCAACAGGCAGCTGGGCCTGCAGATCGGCTAAGCAGACTCCAATCAATGTCTTGCGGCTAGTGGCATGTCATTTTGGCAGAGTGGTCTGTACACGCAGATAGGCACCCAGTATAACAAGTTAAAACTCTTTACATAAGACAAATATGCAGGGATACAACATACACCACCATCAGGAAAAGCAGCTTACTTAGAACAGAAAGGAACACACAGAGAATACAGGAAATAACAATACCATAAATATCATCACCACATTTTACACACAGTGACATCTTGTGGTTGTTTATCATACTGCAGTTTAGGTAATAATCCTGCTGATACAACATAAAACACTAAGCCTCATAGAAATATATAAAGGTACATGATATATAATACTAGTAGCAGTAGTCAAGATATCCAATAACAGCTTGGTCGCTAGCAAGTGAGGAGGAAGCGAACTCTTGTGTGCCAATATATTTGTCTAGGTATATTATGTTCACAATTAAAGTGAACCAGAGACAAAGTACCCGCATGTATTTTACCATATATATCAGTGGGAACCTTAGAGAAAACACCTACCCTGCTCTCTGTTTCATTCTTCTCTGCTCAGCCTGCTTGTTACAGCCCTGATAAAATCCCTGACTGAGCATTCAGTCTGGCTTTGCTCAGGAATCATTATAGCTGAGTAATTATAGCAGAGCCAGAAGGGGGCAGGCTTGGACTTGAAAAGACATCAGAGAAGACAGACTCAGTTATAATGATTCCTGAGCAAAGCCAGACTGAATGCTCAGTCGGGGATTTTAGCAGGACTGATAACCAACAGGATAAGCAGTGAAGGATGAAGCAGAGAGCAAGGTAGGTGTTTTCTCTAATGTCCCCACTGATATATATAGTAAAATACATGAAGGTGTTTCGTCTCTGGTTCACTTTAAGGATGAAATAAGGATAAAAACACTGTACACATGTGCAACAATCATTGAAGAGTAACACTTGAGTTAGGTGGAGAGGGTTATGTCTTACCCTTCCATCCATCCATCCATCCATCCATCCATCCATCCATCCCATATTAGATGACATTTTTGGATGCGACCCCTATGTGTATAAATGAACTTCTTGTACGCTTGGCCGTTGTCTTCCAGCCTTTTTTTTCCAGCAGTACAGTAGTGGAGAGTCAGCAGAAAGCCATTTTAGGGCCGGTTCTCTCATGAAGCAAGGTGCAACATTTGCATCAGGGGCAGAGATTACAGGGAAGCATTTTTGTACTGTGTGTTTACACTGACAGCAGGCATTCAGAGTAGGAGGAGAAGCGGGACTCACAGCCTGTCAGTGTGCAATTGTGTGGAGCTGCAGCATGTCATGTGAGAACATTATATGAAGCAGTGCTAATTGTCAGGTGCTGTGCGATCATTCCAAATCCTGTTTGTGTGTGTGTGTGTGTGTGGGGGGGGGGGGGGGCGGGGGAGTCACAGCTAGAGTAACCGCACAGCTCATTCCATCATAAAGTAAAGCCATAACTTGCTGCCAAAAGGCCCCAACTTGAGGACATCCCCAAAGTAAATGGAAGGAGGGGGAATCTGCACCGCATTTAGGGCAGGCGCTATTCGCAAATGAATTATACTTAGAATCCTATGTGAATCACCATCACTAATTGGTTTAACCAATGTTGTGCTTGTTCGACAGGGCTCGTGAATTCCACCACCTTTCATTGATCGAGCAAAGTGACCAACCCCACGACCAAGCGTTTACACTCAATATGTACAGCGGGAGTAATTGTACCCGAATGATCTATCTGCATGGATGTGCAGAGCTCCAGAAACTGGACAATATTACACAACTAGCACTCAAAGCGGGTATAACAAAGGAGGGTGTTAGCTTCAGTAAATCATCTGTGCACAGATTATTCCCTACTGGACTTCCCCACAGCGATGAAGGACCCTCACGGGGAAGACTTAGCCCCAGTAGGGCTCTGCATGCATCTGTTGGTTTTCATTTCAGGTGCAGCCTTGAGCACTGTCATTTGTCTGCCTGCTTGATTAAATGTGTATACCATTTATAATCAGCAGCACAAGGTAAAATTATGTTTTTATTGTTAGACTAGTGCTAGGTCTTCCCCGAGGGCGTCCGTCATCGCCGTGGGAAAGTCCAGTAGGACTGTGCACAAATTATTTACTGAAGCTAACACCCTCCTTTGTTATACCTGCTTTGAGTGCTAGTTGTGTAATGTTGTCCAGTTTCTGGAGCTCTGCACATCCATGTAGATAGATCATTCAGTTACAACCACTGTCTGAAAGCGCTGCCATGTCTTACACTGTACATATTGAATGTAAGTATACTTGTGGCTAGCTGCATTCATTGCTTTAATCTGTATTCAACATTTCTTAGATTAGAATTAGTACATAATTACATCTGTTTTGCATTCAAGGCATGTATTTAGCCCCAGAGGGGCTCTGCATGCCTCAGCTGGTTTTCATTTCAGGTGCAGCCTTGAGCGCTGTCATTTGTCTGCCAACTGTTGGCACTACTTGTATTTTTCGAGCGCAAACCCACTGAAAGTCCAACTCATTTGCATAATGCACGACAGGCAGAAATAGCTGATCCCAGTCGGGTCCGCTCTACTGCGCAGGCGCAGGGATCGGCTATTTACACCTGATCCCGAGCTGAGAGCCGCTACTGCGCTGGAGCTGGGGAGGGTAAATATTTAAATGCCCGCTGTTCGAGGACCGCTAGCGAGATCACCGTGGGACGGAGGAGGACGGGGGAAGCCTCAATTTGATCTAAATACTTCCCCCTCCTGAGGTCAGTATACCCCCAGGGGCCCTTTTTTTCAATACAGTTTTTTTTAATGCACAAAAAAGCGGTTATATTGCCATGCACAGATATTGCATGGCAATATTACCGTTACTACCAACCTGCAGTATCTGACTAGCAAGACCATTGCTATAGTAACGCACGTTAGTAGTGTGCGTCACCTTGGCAATGGCCACACTAGTCGAGTACCGCGGGCCACTCTAATAGCGTAACTCACATTACACAGTTCCGGTAGAAACGGTAATATTGCTGTGCGATTTCTGTGCTCTGCAATATTACCGTTCTTTTTTGCATCAGGCTCAAGGAGAGAGAAATCATGAGATAGATAGGCAAGGAAAAATAAATCATGAGTAAAGTTAGGTAACTGTCAGGACCTAGGTGCTGACATCACACTGTGGGAGGGGTTATGCCACAATATCAGCCATACAGAGCCCCCTGATGATCCGTTTGAGAAAAGATAAAGATTTCTCATGGGAAAGGGGGTATCAGCTACTGATTAGGATGAAGTTCAATGCTTGATCAAAACTGGACCCAATCGCAGTCCATAAGTGTTCGAATGTTCAGCTAACTTGTTGATTGAAATGCATGTCAGACAGCATGCATGCATATCAAGCAAAATAGACAACGCAATTTGCGACGCAAGTCAGCAGTGATGAATCGAGTGGACGGATAAACAGTTTAATGAAGCTGTAGCAAGCAGTGGTGGATAAGTGCCAATAGCATGTAATAATTACCGGACCAAAGCAGGTTATAGTCCATTATGGCTTCAAAATTGAAGTGGTCAGGTAAGCATGGCAAAGGGACTAGGAACACAGATAAGCCTTATTCAATTCCATTTTTCTCCTATTTTCTTGGTTGCTCGTGACTGAAAAGGCATTTTATATTTAGATGAGAAAATATTAACTAGGCAAAAACTGAATTGAATAAGAGCCATGGGCCCATATGCAAGTCACTTTTTCTTTTTGTGTTTTGTCCCAGGTGATATTATTACCACCTTGTCACAACAAAACACTCAAAATAATTTTAATAGTACTTTTTCAACAACTTTTAGGTATTTTTTTAATTGTAAAATGCTTAAAAGTTCTTTTAAAGAGAAGATGAAAATTATCTCTTGGAGAAAACTCTGGATAAAAATTAAAATGCACATGGACCCTGGTGAGATATTTCAAGAGAAAAGGTTTGTTAATTACCACCCAAGTGCCAAAAGAAGGACAAGAACAGCCACAGTGTGAGAGAGATATAAGCAGGGGGAGAAGGACAGCTCAGTGATAAACACTATTTATTGTATATACAGAAGTCAAGTGATCATTTACATTAAAGCATCAGTTAAGAACGAATTCAGGAGCTAAAGGGGGGCTCTAGACGGACCCTCAGGACCACGGTCCAGGTGCAGCCACAACCTCTGCAAAATTCCCCGAGTAGAACCCTCCGTGTCATCAGTCTTGCCCATTCTCACCCACACAAAAAAAAAGAATGATCTATCTTTTCTGAGGTTTGAGTATCTTGATGGCAAAAAATACAAATGTCTACAATTTAAAAAAAATCTCACCTGCTTTCAACTTTTGAGAGAAGCTCTAATTTTAGTCCGATAAGATCTCTAGAAGATGCACCCACTTAAGAGCAGCAGATGTAGATTGTTCAGAGGTTTCAGAGCCCTTTGATGCCGGAGAGAGAAGTTAGATAGACTCGAGAGTGTTGGAGGAAGTTTATATGACTGTGTGTGATATATAAAGTGAAACTGAATCCTCCTAAATAGCTTGCTCTGCAAACGCGCTCCACACCTGTTCAGTATCAAAATATTTGTATTCACAGTACAAAACCTTATGTGCGTAAGAACAGTATGAAAAACAAACATAGCTAATTAAAAATAGGTCAGAATAGAAGAAAAACATAAGGGTGTCACAAGGCTTCGCAAAAATACCCGTCTCTAACGCACAATAACAGGTTTCCAGATACATCCAGCGGATTCACTCAGACGATTGTTAGACAAATATATGGTGCAGTTGACTATGTGTGTACAATGTCGACTAAAAGACTAGGGGCCTGATTCGCAAAGCTTTTCTGTTAAATTATCTCACCTTACTTATTAACTCACAATTTATCTCTCCTTAAAGTGAACCTCCGGACTAAAAATCGACTCAGCAGCACTGAAAAGGCCTGGTGTTTCTTTAACAGTTTCACAGCATCAGAACTTTGTTTCTCTTATCCAAGCCTCATTTTTAGCTGCACAGAAGAAAACTGCCCGGGCTTTTTCCCCTGATGCTGTGCAAAGCATGATGGGATTTCTGATGTTGTTGCTCTTGTTCTGCTGTTTTGGTGCAAATTTTTTTTTTTACATTTTGAATTTGACATTTGAAGCCTAGCGTGTGCAGCTGGGAGGGGTTATCAGGACACAGGACAGTTGGAACTGTGTCTCCTGCTCCTTGTCACCTCCTTTCAACCAAAAAGATGGCTGCCCCATGACAAAGATGGCAGCCCCCATGAATCACAAACATTTGCCTGTTCTTTTAAAACAGGGTGGGTAAAAAATTATATTACCTATCTATTCTAATTAACATAACTAATGCAACTTAATGACAGTTTGTTTGTTTAGGCTGAAGTTCCCCTTTAACTGACTTAAAGAGAAACCATGACCAAGAATTGAACTTCATACCAATCAGTAGCTGAAACCCCCTTTCCCATGAGAAATCTATTCCTTTTCACAAACAGACCATCAGGGGGCGCTGTATGACTGATATTGTGGTGAAACCCCTCCCACAAGAAACTCTGAGGACTGAGGTACTCCTGGCAGTTTCCTGCCTGTGAACTTATTTTCATTGTGGGAAATAGCTGTTTACAGCTGTCTCCAACTGCCAAAACAGCAAGCAGCAGCTACATCACCAGCCAACAGTAAAAATGTCACCATGTGATAAATGTCAGAATGTAAATCAGGAATTTAAAAGATTTGACAATGGGTAAACACTGACTAAATCATTAATACATAATTATTGTAAAAATGAAGCACTTTTTTTATTACATTATTTTCACCGGAGTTCCTCTTTAACTCATGATTTAGCTCTCCTTAAAGGAATACTTAAGTCAAACTGAAAAAATGACTTTTACTCACCTGGGGTATCCCTCAGCCCCCTGAAGCTGGATGGTGCCCTCGCAGCCCCTCTCCGACAGTCCTGTCCCCGCCGGCAGCTACTTCCGGGTTCGGCGACAGCCGCCGACAGGCTGGGAACGCGGCTGATTCTCCGCGTTCCCAGCCGCTATATCACCCTCTATGCTGCTATAGCGTATATATATACGCTATAGCAGCATAGAGGGTGATAATAGTGGCAGGGAACGCGGAGAATCAGCCGCGTTCCCAGCCTGTCGCCGAACCCGGAAGTAGCCACCGGCGGGGACAGGTCGATCGCAGCTGGGCTGCGAGGGCACCATCCAGCTTCAGGGGGCTGAGGGATACCCCAGGTGAGTAAAAGTCATTTTTTCAGTTTGACTTAAGTATTCCTTTAACTGACTTAACTCTTTGTTTAGCTCTCCTTATCTAACTTAATTGACGATTTAGCTCTCCGTAACTGACTTAATTGACTTAATTCATTGTATAACTCTCCTTAACTAACTTAAATCATGGTTTAGCTCTCCTTATCTATTTATCTCTTGAATTATCTCTCCTTATTGGTTTATCTCCTGCATTAGCACTCCTTACAGTTAAGGTGAAAAATAAGTAATCTTTGTGAATCAACCCCCTTGGTTCTACAGAATGTGTGCATGTTGTGCATAATGTCACTTCCGCTTGCAAGTGCAGTATTTAAATGAGTTGGTCATTTGTCCGCACACTGATATTGCAATGTCATTGAAAAGACTGGTTGTCTTTGTCACCAGTAAAGTAATTTGACAGATATTTTTGGATAAAATGAGGAGCGAGGAAGAAAAACACTGCATTTCAGCATAAGAATCCCATCACAACACGGTGGTAGAAGGGTCCTGGTGTGACAAAAGCAAGGGAAGCTATGTTCATCCTATTGAGGGCCCAGGATTTAAAGGGGGATGTCATGATATAGCAGCTAGTTATGATGTTGGGATAATACAGAAGCATATTTTTTCATTTTTCTGTCTGCTGTGTACTACTTCAGATGTGTATGTATGTTAAGAGGCCAGTCTGGCAGCTGGAAGCTGCTAATTGGATTTGCTGTAGGCCAGTGTAAAGTACATTTGCATTTCAGTTTCCCCTGGACACCGTGGCCCCAGCAAGGAAACAGGTAATTAGATAACAACCCCCCTTTTGTCCGGCATCCTGGAAAGGTGTTGCATTGCTTTGAACTTTGTACTCGTGTAAACAGCTACCTGTTGACCAAATATACAATCCGGACTAACTGAGTCTGGACAGTTGGAAGCTAAAACAGGAACCTTTGAAGTTTGCATATCACAGCCAGAAAGGATATGACAAGCGTTCGGTGCAAACCTTCTGAGAAAGTTAAAGTATATTTGGACTTGTACCCCCGGACCACAAATCTGGCTATAAAACCTCAGCTAGGAAGATTTAGAGTTGTAGTTCCCTGGAGATAGCAAAGACGCTAGAACTGCCCTGACTACTGGTCAGACTGCGTTCTCCTGCAAACAGCATTCAACCGTCATGCTGGTAACGTTATTCCCATTTTATTTTTATGTAAACTGTCTTGTGTGTATCTTTGTTTCTTGTACTTTGTAATTTTTACTTTGTTTTTGTAAATCCTTTTGTATATATTCTTGTTTGCACTGTTCCACTTTTTGGAATATTAAATATTTATTTAATAAATTTGACTTCTGCTGTACTGAGGCAACGCCCATAGCCTAGAGAGAGTCTGCAGTGTAACATGTGTTACAAGTTCAGTGCCTGATTGTGCCTTGCTACTGTGTGTGCGTGGTGTTCCCGTATTTGGCCTAAAGCGCAAAGCTGACCCAAATACGAAAACGCGGACTGCATGCAGGTCACTCAACAGCAGAGTGGGAATTGTTGCTGTGTCTAGCAGCACCTAGTTGTGGCAGTGAGAAGTGTTTTGAGGGATTACAGCCTTGTGGTAGCTCGAATAAGGCTGCTTCCCCTCTCGATCTGGTCAAACCCGCGGTCGGGAACGGTATCTGCAGGCGTGTCGCGGGGCCGGTTCCTGGCAGGGGGAGAGGGTATTGAGGGAAGTGTTCAATTTACATATAAATAAACATTAACCCTGTGCACTCAAACACTCATAACAAGCTGGAACTCTAGTAATGATAAAACCAACTAGATGGCAAATTTGTATTTGATGAATTTATGGAGGCTATTCGCTTCCTAAATGTATTGTATGCAAAAGCATTCCGCACTAAGCTCTTTCACCAGCATTGAGGTTCCTTTGTAGAAAGGGTCCCTACTCTACCCACACTAGTCAGAAATTCAAGCAAACATTTTATGCTCTCGAACCTGAGAGTCATGCTCAGGCCTATCAGGTTCTACCATTCTAGGAGGAAACGCATGCACATAAATAAGTCAAAGATCTCCAGGCAGCAACAAACTGCACTAGTCACACCATAATATGACTGGGCAGTGCTGGTACATGAGCAGGGGAGCTATAGCCTGCAGACAGAGCACAGTGGTTGCTGAAATATACTACACAGACAAGCAAGGGGAGCTATGCTCATTTTGTTGATAGATCAGACCTTTAACCACTTCACAACTGAGGGGTTAAAGAGCGTGAGGGGGCGGAGCCTGTCACCGGCGGCTGATCGCATCACAAACGACGTGATTGCCGCATAACCACGTCCGCCGCCACCACCGCCGATGGGGGTATTGCGGTCGTTTGTGCCCAGTCCTTGCCGCCGCCCATCAAGTGGTTAAAGGACAACCGAGGTGACATGTGACATGATGAGATAGACAAGTGAATGCATAGTGCCTAGTACACAAATAACTACGCTGTGTTCCTTTTTTTCTTTCTTTGGCAGAAAAAGTTAAAAATCAGGTATACAAGTGACAGTTTCTGCCTGGGTCAGGACCGGGTCTGACTGGGTCATACTACAGCATAACCTTCACTGATAAGTAATTACAGCCATAAAACACTTTCCTGTCAGTAAATGGCTTCTGAGAGCAGGAAAAAGATAAAAAGGTTCAATAATTCATACATTCAAGCTCTGACATACTTCAATGAAGGTCATTGAGATGAGACAATGAAGCAGTAAAAACGTAAAAACTAGATTTCAATATAAAATAAGACTGTGGCATATCCAAAAAAAAGTCATTTTTAGGAGACTGAGGATAGATACAGTTGTTTTTCTCATCAATTTATTTTCACCTCAGATGTCCTTTAATGAAACAATAAGATATGAAATGTACCAATGAATTCTAAAGGAAAATATCAAGACATCTGTTTGTGAACAAAACCTCAAGAAACAGTGGGTCTTGCAGCAAGACAAGGATCCAAAACACACAGGTTGTTCTACCAAAGAATAGTTCAAGAAGAATAACGGCAATGTCCAATAATTAGTGATAAGCATGAATTTCACTAAAGCGTAATTTTGCATTGTAATTTACAAGTACAATGCAAAATTGTGATGCAAAATTTCAGGAAAAAAATCTTCATACATTTTTTTGTAAACTAAATCGGGAAGCGTAATTTTACCATTTCGTGTAATTTTCACATAAATGTGTGCTGTAATTTTTGTGCCAACTTTAATGGTTAATAGCAAAGCCCCTATATATTGTCACCAAAATAATTTTTTAAAAAGACCTTGTAGTTTTTGAAGTAATCAATTTTGAAAATGCAAAGGAAAAATGTTTTTTAAAGTGTCATTTTTCTGAGTTAAAAAACCATGTTTCCTATGCATTTTTAAAATCAATTTTCTCAAACTAGTTCTTTTTGATTTGTTCCCACTATTCCCCCCAACATATGTAGCAATATTGGTGATGATAGCATGTTTGGAGGCTTTGTTATAAACCGTACTGTCAGTACAAAATTATGCAAAATGTTACATAATTATGCAAAAATTCTGAACGGATTACGCGAAATCAATTTAATGTTCAAATCATAATTACGTATGGCGGGAATTGTGAAAAATGACACAAATAAAGTTTGTGTAATCGTAATTAGCAGACATCACTACCAAGAATTACCTTAACTACTTGCCGACCGCGTCACGCCAATGGGCGTGGCTGCGGCGGCAGCCTCAGGACCGCCTAATTTCGATCATCGTAAGGTCCTGCGGGCCTGTTTTGCAGGAGATCAAGCGCGCTGATCCACGCTCATCTCCACTTGCTAGATGGAGCTCCACCCTTCCTTCAGTCTCCCAGCGGCGATCACCACTAGGAGACTGTTAGACAGCAAAACCGCCGTCTTTTAACAAGGTACATCGCTGCGATCTATGACAGCGCTGTACAGGGGACAGCCCTGTGACACGGCTGTTCCCCTGGGCGAGACAGAAGTGGTCGGCTGTCATAGGCTGAAGCCTATGACAGCTGATCATGGGGATTGGCTGACAGAGGTAAGGAGTTTTTTTTTTAGTTTTGTGTCTATCACTATTTACAAGCCCATAATTTAAAAATTAACAGTAATATACCCTCCCAACATACATATTAAAAAATTTTTTTAAATGTAAGTGTGGGTCTTTTTATTAAAGGGTATTGCCTGTTAGTGTACTAATAGTACAGGAAGTAACGTATGGACATGTTACTTTGGAACAATGACGTAGGCATTTTATTTACAGTGTGACTTAGTTTAATGAATGGGAACGCAGTTGATCTCCCCGCTAACGGGAGGCGATGAGTACCCAAGTGGGAGCGAACACATAAGCGAGCTGTGGCTATTCGCCGCAATAGACGCATATCTATGGCCCTGGAACTTCAGATTAAAGGGAACCTAAACTGAGAGGGATATGGTTGTTTCCTTTTAAACAATACCAGTTCCTGGCCGTACCTGCTGATCTCTTTGCTGCAGTAGTTGCTGAATCACAGACCCTCAACAAGCATGCAGCTAATCCAGTCTGACTTCAGTCAGAGCACCTGATCTGCATGCTTGTTGAGGGGCTGTGGCTAAAAGTATTAGAGACACAGGATCAGCAGCAGAGTCGGGCAACTGGTATTATTTTAAAAGGAAAAATCCATATCCTTCTCAGTTTAGGTTCCCTTTAAGTCTGTGGGACGTAGATATACTACAGCAAATGCAGTAAGTAGTTAAAGTGGTCTGAAAGCCAGCATTTCTACTTAGCTCTAAAAAATTCCTTACAGCATTAAAGCTACTATCCCAGGAACAAATTCTAACAGAACATCACTGAAATGGATAAACAGAGCACTTTCTCCTGCTATTCAGCTTCAAATCTGCATCCAAACTGGAGATAACAGTATTTTTTTTTCTTGTTAAACACAAATGTATCAACACTGGAATGTAAACAAACACTCTCCGAGAAGCTCTCTCTGCTTCAGGCACACACACAGCTCAGAATAGCTCATTAAAAGATTTTAATTTATAATAAAAAGCAGTTATAATAGAAAAAGAATAAAATGCAATGGCAGCTTTCAGGGCAAGATAAACTACACTTTGGAAACTTGTAATTTGTAGACAGACAATATTACTTGTGCAGAAAAGCAAATATGATAACTGCATGAGTAATAAAAAGTAAGAAAACACATTTTAGTGAATGTTATGTCAGAGTTTCAGACCACCTTAAACAGCCAGTTCATTGCAATTTAATTGTTACATCTTCTTGTATGTTTGTGTAATATTTTATGTCAATTATAATAGTTTATTTATTTTATAAATGTACTGTTGTCTACAGGGGCTTAACTAGAGGGGAGGAGCACCTGCGATCGAAGGGGGGCCCAGAGTTGTGTGGGGGCCCCAACTATTAACCTTACCTTCCTCCGATACAGGGGACTATACTTCTCACGTGCTTCACCCCTCCTCTGGAATCCCATACAACTTTATGCCCTTGTACCTCTTGTGTCCCCCTTGTGTTCTCTTCTATGTACCTTTGTGTCCCAATCTGTCCTCCGTTTGTTCCCCTGTATCCTCCTCATGGACACAGAACAGGGAGTCCCCGACATTGTGGCAATTTGGAGGTTTTATTAATATTATATATTGTATTTATATAGCGCTAATATATGACGAAATTTAGGTGCCAAATTCCTCTATAAAAGACCTCCCCCAGCCAGTGTTCTGTGCTGTTCGTTCTGTGTTAGTGTGGAACTTGCCATTGATCTGTTTTCCTGTTGACGACCCGGCTTGCCTGACCACTCTTGATCTCTGCTCCTTTGGTTTGACTCGGAATGTTCCTGGATCTTCTCTGCCTGCTTCCTGCCCTGACCTCGGCCTGTACTTCGGATTCTTCTCTGCCTGCTGCCTGCCCTTACCTCGGCCTGTACTTCGGATTCTTCTCTGCCTGCTGCCTGCCCTGACCTCGGCCTGTTCTTCGAATTCTTCTCTGCCTGCTTCCTGCCCTGACCTCGGCCTGTACTTCGAATTCTTCTCTGCCTGCTGCCTGCCCTTACCTCGGCCTGTACTTCGAATTCTTCTCTGCCTGCTGCCTGCCCTGACCTCGGCCTGTACCTCGGATTCTTCTGTGTGTCTTCTGCCCAGACTTTGGCTTGTTGAACTACATTCCAGCATCATCTCTACATTGTGGTATCAGTTCTCTCAACACTAGTGAGGCGATCCCAGTTTGCGACCTGGTGGGCACTAGGCTGCGAAGTCCAGGGCGAGACCCTCGGGTCGTGTTTTGGTGAAGACCCATGGTCACTTAGACCCCGCATCTGGGTAAAACCTCGTTCCCTAGTGGAAGGGTCAACTAGCCACTGAACTACCAACCAGCATCAT